>NC_091218.1:13956214-14048714 GCF_040958095.1 Procambarus clarkii | reverse complement strand
CACGTGAGGAACACAAATGCGAACAAGCCTGAATGGTCCCCAGGACAATATGCAACTGAAAACTCACACCCCAGAAGTGACTCGAACCCATACTCCCAGGAGCAAACGCAACTGGTATGTACAAGAATGAGGTGATTTGGTAAAATGCTATGCCCAAGATTACTATCCGAGTGCCGGCGGTGGGGTGGTTCAAATAGCCTCGGCTATCACCTCATTTTGTCCGGTCGTGATGGTCAAGTGGATTAAGGCGTCTTGTACATACCAGTTGCGTTTGCTCCTGGGAGTATGGGTTCGAGTCACTTCTGGGGTGTGAGTTTTCAGTTATATATATATATATATATATATATATATATATATATATATATATAATGTGTGTGTGTGTGTGTGTGTGTGTGTCACACCGCCTATGGTTAGAAACAAACTGAACGACCACTGAGACGTTGAGAGAAGCCTGGAAGAGACACATATGGCCGTAATTGTCTTATATTGAGCGAGGGAGTACCATCAGGCGCTTATATGAATATGTTGACCAGGCCCCGCACGACCCCATAATGCCGGACCAGCCACAGGCAACGTTGATATATTAATATTTAGAATAGATTTGATCATTAAATAGAATTTATTTTAATTAATGTTCCGATGTATTATACTAGTACATGTTCTAGTAGATGTTATGAGTCAATGTTCTGAATATTTTTTTTTTTTGGGGGGGGGGTGTTCTAAATCAGTCAGTTTGAACCCCCGCGGAACACGCCAGCTGTCATAAGATGATTGACAGCTTTCCGCCAGTTAAGATTTTCAGACATTTGTGCTAACTTAAAAGGTGACTGGTTCTACCAGTCTTCCTCAGCGTGGTGCCTGGTTCTACCAGTCTTCCTCAGCGTGGTGCCTGGTTCTACCAGTCATTCTCAGCCAGATGACTGGTTCTACCAGTCTTCCTCAGCCAGATGACTGGTTCTACCAGTCTTCCTCAGCGTGGTGACTGGTTCTACCAACCCCTCATAAGACCCTCACAGGACAGTAGGGTCGTGTTTATGAGGCCCCTTGATAGTGAGGGATCGTCTTTTATGAGGCCCAAGGCAGGAATGAGGGGCAGTCCGCCTCGTGCTTGGCCGCGCCTCACTCCTCCTCACTACCGATATTACTGTCCAAGATATTCACGTTTTCTTGTGTATCTGTTTTTTGGGACCTTGTCCTCATATCCCAGCTTCTGGTCCTCATATCCCGGCTCCTGGTCCTCATATCCCGGCTCCTGGTCCTCATATCCCAGCTTCTGGTCCTCATATCCCAGTTCCTGGTCCTCATATCCCAGTTCCTGGTCCTCATATCCCAGCTTCTGGTCCTCATATCCCAGCTTCTGGTCCTCATATCCCAGCTTCTGGTCCTCATATCCCAGCTTCTGGTCCTCATATCCCAGCTTCTGGTCCTCATATCCCAGCTTCTGGTCCTCATATCCCAGCTGCTGGTCCTCATATCCCAGCTCCTGGTCCTCATATCCCAGCTTCTGGTCCTCATATCCCAGCTTCTTGTCCTCATATCCCAGCTTCTGGTCCTCATATCCCAGCTCCTGGTCCTCATATCCCAGCTCCTGGTCCTCATATCCCAGCTCCTGGTCTTCATATCCCAGCTTCTGGTCCTCATATCCCAGTTCCTGGTCCTCATATCCCAGCTCCTTGTCCTCATATCCCAGCTTCTTGTCCTCATATCCCAGCTTCTTGTCCTCATATCCCAGCTCCTGGTCCTCATATCCCAGCTCCTGGTCCTCATATCCCAGCTCCTGGTCCTCATATCCCAGCTCCTTGTCCTCATATCCCAGCTTCTTGTCCTCATATCCCAGCTCCTTGTCCTCATATCCCAGCTCCTGGTCCTCATATCCCAGTTCCTTGTCCTCATATCCCAGCTCCTTGTCCTCATATCCCAGCTCCTTGTCCTCATATCCTGGAGGCCGGGGCCACACGTCCTGGAGGCCGGGGCCACACGTCCTGGAGGCCGGGGCCACACGTCCTGGAGGCCGGGGCCACACGTCCTGGAGGCCGGGGCCACATGACCTGGAGGCCGGAACCACACGACCTGGAGGCCGGGGCCACACGACCTGGAGGCCGGGGCCACACGTCCTGGAGGCCGGGGCCACACGACCTGGAGGCCGGGGCCACACGTCCTGGAGGCCGGGGCCACACGTCCTGGAGGCCGAGGCCACACGACCAGGAGGCCGGGGCCACACGACCTGGAGGCCGGGGCCACACGACCTGGAGGCCGGGGCCACACGACCTGGAGGCCGGGGCCAGACGACCAGGAGGCCGGGGCCACACGACCAGGAGGCCGGGGCCACACGACCTGGAGGCCGGGGCCACACGACCTGGAGGCCGGGGCCACACGACCTGGAGGCCGGGGCCACACGACCTGGAGGCCGGGGCCACACGACCTGGAGGCCGGGGCCACACGACCTGGAGGCCGGGGCCACACGACCTGGAGGCCGGGGCCACACGACCTGGAGGCCGGGGCCACACGACCTGGAGGCCGGGGCCACACGACCTGGAGGCCGGGGCCACACGACCTGGAGGCCGGGGCCACACGACCTGGAGGCCGGGGCCACACGACCTGGAGGCCGGGGCCACACGACCTGGAGGCCGGGGCCACACGACCTGGAGGCCGGGGCCACACGACCTGGAGGCCGGGGCCACACGACCTGGAGGCCGGGGCCACACGACCTGGAGGCCGGGGCCACACGACCTGGAGGCCGGGGCCACACGACCTGGAGGCCGGGGCCACACGACCTGGAGGCCGGGGCCACACGACCTGGAGGCCGGGGCCACACGACCTGGAGGCCGGGGCCACACGACCTGGAGGCCGGGGCCACACGTCCTGGAGGCCGAGGCCACACGTCCTGGAGGCCGGGGCCACACGACCTGGAGGCCGGGGCCACACGACCTGGAGGCCGGGGCCACACGACCTGGAGGCCGGGGCCACACGACCTGGAGGCCGGGGCCACACGACCTGGAGGCCGGGGCCACACGACCTGGAGGCCGGGGCCACACGACCTGGAGGCCGGGGCCACACGACCTGGAGGCCGGGGCCACACGTCCTGGAGGCCGAGGCCACACGACCTGGAGGCCGGGGCCACACGACCTGGAGGCCGGGGCCACACGACCTGGAGGCCGGGGCCACACGTCCTGGAGGCCGGGGCCACACGTCCTGGAGGCCGGGGCCACACGTCCTGGAGGCCGGGGCCACACGACCTGGAGGCCGGGGCCACACGACCTGGAGGCCGGGGCCACACGACCTGGAGGCCGGGGCCACACGACCTGGAGGCCGGGGCCACACGACCAGGAGGCCGGGGCCACACGACCTGGAGGCCGGGGCCTTACGTCCTGGAGGCCGGGGCCACACGTCCTGGAGGCCGGGGCCACACGACCTGGAGGCCGGGGCCACACGACCTGGAGGCCGGGGCCACACGACCTGGAGGCCGGGGCCACACGACCTGGAGGCCGGGGCCACACGACCTGGAGGCCGGGGCCACACGACCTGGAGGCCGGGGCCACACGGCCTGGAGGCCGGGGCCACACGTCCTGGAGGCCGGGGCCACACGGCCTGGAGGCCGGGGCCACACGACCTGGAGGCCGGGGCCACACGACCTGGAGGCCGGGGCCACACGACCTGGAGGCCGGGGCCACACGTCCTGGAGGCCGGGGCCACACGACCTGGAGGCAGTAACGCCACTAATTAAATACCTTTAAAGTTGTAATGGATCGGAAGAACGTAAACAATGTGTTTTTCCTTCATTGATGCTAACATTAGCGGTGTTTACCTCGTGTGTTTACGTGTACCAGCACGTGTTCTAGCACGTGTTCTAGCACGTGTACCAGCACGTGTACCAGCACGTGTTCTAGCACGTGTTCTAGCACGTGTACCAGCACGTGTTCTAGCACGTGTTCTCCACGTGTACCAGCACGTGTACCAGCACGTGTTCTAGCACGTGTTCTAGCACGTGTACCAGCACGTGTTCTAGCACGTGTACCAGCACGTGTACCAACACGTGTACCAGCACGTGTTCTAGCACGTGTACCAGCACGTGTTCTAGCACGTGTACCAGCACGTGTACCAACACGTGTACCAGCACGTGTACCAGCACGTGTTCTCCACGTGTACCAGCACGTGTACCAGCACGTGTACCAGCACGTGTACCAGCACGTGTTCTAGCACGTGTACCAGCACGTGTACCAGCACGTGTACCAGCACGTGTTCTAGCACGTGTACCAGCACGTGTACCAGCACGTGTACCAGCACGTGTACCAGTACGTGTTCTCCACGTGTACCAGCACGTGTACCAGCACGTGTACCAGCACGTGTACCAGCACGTGTTCTAGCACGTGTACCAGCACGTGTACCAGCACGTGTACCAGCACGTGTTCTCCACGTGTACCAGCACGTGTACCAGCACGTGTACCAGCACGTGTTCTCCACGTGTACCAGCACGTGTACCAGCACGTGTACCAGCACGTGTACCAGCACGTGTACCAGTACGTGTTCTCCACGTGTACCAGCACGTGTACCAGCACGTGTACCAGCACGTGTACC
Source organism: Procambarus clarkii (assembly GCF_040958095.1). Classification (NCBI taxonomy): domain Eukaryota; kingdom Metazoa; phylum Arthropoda; class Malacostraca; order Decapoda; family Cambaridae; genus Procambarus; species Procambarus clarkii. The sequence goes on along the minus strand of NC_091218.1, from coordinate 14,044,139 downwards.
AGCACGTGTTCTAGCACGTGTACCAGCACGTGTACCAGCACGTGTTCTCCACGTGTACCAGCACGTGTACCAGCACGTGTACCAGCACGTGTACCAGCACGTGTACCAGCACGTGTACCAGCACGTGTACCAGCACGTGTTCTAGCACGTGTACCAGCACGTGTACCAGCACGTGTACCAGCACGTGTACCAGCACGTGTACCAGCACGTGTTCTAGCACGTGTACCAGCACGTGTACCAGCACGTGTACCAACACGTGTACCAGCACGTGTTCTAGCACGTGTACCAGCACGTGTACCAACACGTGTACCAGCACGTGTACCAGCACGTGTACCAGCACGTGTTCTAGCACGTGTACCAGCACGTGTTCTAGCACGTGTACCAGCACGTGTACCAGCACGTGTTCTAGCACGTGTACCAGCACGTGTACCAGCACGTGTACCAGCACGTGTACCAGCACGTGTTCTAGCACGTGTACCAGCACGTGTACCAGCACGTGTTCTAGCACGTGTACCAGCACGTGTACCAGCACGTGTACCAGCACGTGTACCAGCACGTGTTCTAGCACGTGTACCAGCACGTGTACCAGCACGTGTTCTAGCACGTGTACCAGCACGTGTACCAGCACGTGTACCAGCACGTGTACCAGCACGTGTACCAGCACGTGTTCTAGCACGTGTACCAGCACGTGTACCAGCACGTGTTCTAGCACGTGTACCAGCACGTGTACCAGCACGTGTACCAACACGTGTACCAGCACGTGTTCTAGCACGTGTACCAGCACGTGTACCAGCACGTGTACCAGCACGTGTACCAGCACGTGTACCAGCACGTGTACCAGCACGTGTACCAGCACGTGTACCAGCACGTGTTCTAGCACGTGTACCAGCACGTGTACCAGCACGTGTACCAGCACGTGTACCAGAACGTGTTCTAGCACGTGTACCAGCACGTGTACCAGCACGTGTACCAACACGTGTACCAGCACGTGTACCAGCACGTGTTCTAGCACGTGTACCAGCACGTGTACCAGCACGTGTACCAGCACGTGTTCTAGCACGTGTACCAGCACGTGTACCAGCACGTGTACCAGCACGTGTACCAGCACGTGTACCAGCACGTGTTCTAGCACGTGTACCAGCACGTGTACCAGCACGTGTACCAGCACGTGTACCAGCACGTGTTCTAGCACGTGTACCAGCACGTGTACCAGCACGTGTTCTAGCACGTGTACCAGCACGTGTACCAACACGTGTACCAGCACGTGTTCTAGCACGTGTACCAGCACGTGTACCAGCACGTGTTCTAGCACGTGTACCAGCACGTGTACCAGCACGTGTACCAGCACGTGTACCAGCACGTGTTCTAGCACGTGTACCAGCACGTGTACCAGCACGTGTACCAGCACGTGTACCAGCACGTGTACCAGCACGTGTTCTAGCACGTGTACCAGCACGTGTACCAGCACGTGTACCAGCACGTGTACCAGCACGTGTACCAGCACGTGTACCAGCACGTGTTCTAGCACGTGTACCAGCACGTGTACCAGCACGTGTACCAGCACGTGTTCTAGCACGTGTACCAGCACGTGTACCAGCACGTGTACCAGCACGTGTATCAGCACGTGTTCTAGCACGTGTACCAGCACGTGTACCAGCACGTGTACCAGCACGTGTTCTCCACGTGTACCAGCACGTGTACCAGCACGTGTTCTCCACGTGTACCAGCACGTGTACCAGCACGTGTACCAGCACGTGTTCTCCACGTGTACCAGCACGTGTACCAGCACGTGTTCTCCACGTGTACCAGCACGTGTACCAGCACGTGTACCAGCACGTGTACCAGCACGTGTTCTCCACGTGTACTAGTACACGTAGAGAACACGTTAATACCAGCACGTGCAGGGCCCACGTGGTTAATACCAGATGGGAACACGTTGCTCCTAGATTATGGGGTCAAATTTAGTTAGCAGTCTCAATGTGTATGGCCGCCTCCCTGTGGTACCTTGTGGCCCTCAGTGGCCCCCCTGTGGTACCTTGTGGCCCTCAGTGGCCCCCCTCGTGGTACCTTGTGGCCCTCAGTGGCCCCCCTGTGGTCCCCCCGTGGCCCCTTGTGGTACCTTGTGGCCCCCCTCGTGGTACCTTGTGGCCCTCAGTGGCCCCCCTGTGGTACCTTGTGGCCCCCTCGTGGTACCTTGTGGCCCTCAGTGGCCCCCCTGTGGTACCTTGTGGCCCTCAGTGGCCCCCCTGTGGTCCCCCCGTGGCCCCTTGTGGCCCCACCCGTGGTACCTTGTGGCCCCACCCGTGGTACCTTGTGGCCCTCAGTGGCCCCTCTCGTGGTACCTTGTGGCCCTCAGTGGCCCCCCTGTGGTCCCCCCGTGGCCCCTTGTGGCCCCCCTGTGGTACCTTGTGGCCCCCCTCGTGGTACCTTGTGGCCCTCAGTGGCCCCCCTGTGGTACCTTGTGGCCCTCAGTGGCCCCCCTGTGGTCCCCCCGTGGCCCCTTGTGGCCCCACCCGTGGTACATTGTGGCCCCACCCGTGGTACCTTGTGGCCCTCAGTGGCCCCTCTCGTGGTACCTTGTGGCCCTCAGTGGCCCCCTGTGGTCCCCCCGTGGCCCCTTGTGGCCCCCCTGTGGTACCTTGTGGCCCCCCTCGTGGTACCTTGTGGCCCTCAGTGGCCCCCCTGTGGTACCCTGTGGCCCTCAGTGGCCCCCCTGTGGTCCCCCCGTGGCCCCTTGTGGCCCCACCCGTGGTACCTTGTGGCCCCACCCGTGGTACCTTGTGGCCCTCAGTGGCCCCACCCGTGGTACCTTGTGGCCCTCAGAGGCCCTCCGTGGCCCCTTGTGGCCCCCCGTGGTACCTTGTGGCCCTCAGTGGCCCCCCGTGGCTCCCTGTGGCCCTCAGTGGCCCCCCGTGGCTCCCTGTGGCCCTCAGTGGCCCCCCGTGGCTCCCTGTGGCCCTCAGTGGCCCCCCGTGGCTCCCTGTGGCCCTCAGTGGCCCCCCGTGGCTCCCTGTGGCCCTCAGTGGCCCCCCGTGGCTCCCTGTGGCCCTCAGTGGCCCCCCGTGGCTCCCTGTGGCCCTCAGTGGCCCCCCGTGGCTCCCTGTGGCCCTCAGTGGCCCCCTTGTGGCCCCCCTGTGGTACCTTGTGGCCCCCCTCGTGGTACCTTGTGGCCCTCAATGGCCCCCCTGTGGTACCTTGTGGCCCTCAGTGGCCCCCCTGTGGTCCCCCCGTGGCCCCTTGTGGCCCCACCCGTGGTACCTTGTGGCCCCACCCGTGGTACCTTGTGGCCCTCAGAGGCCCCCCGTGGCCCCTTGTGGCCCCCCCCCGTGGTACCTTGTGGCCCTCAGTGGCCCCTCGTGGCTCCCTGTGGCCCTCAGTGGCCCCCCGTGGCTCCCTGTGGCCCTCAGTGGCCCCCCGTGGCTCCCTGTGGCCCTCAGTGGCCCCCCGTGGCTCCCTGTGGCCCTCAGTGGCCCCCCGTGGCTCCCTGTGGCCCTCAGTGGCCCCCCGTGGCTCCCTGTGGCCCTCAGTGGCCCCCGTGGCTCCCTGTGGCCCTCAGTGGCCCCCCGTGGCTCCCTGTGGCCCTCAGTGGCCCCCCGTGGCTCCCTGTGGCCCTCAGTGGCCCCCCCGTGGCTCCCTGTGGCCCTCAGTGGCCCCCCCGTGGCTCCCTGTGGCCCTCAGTGGCCCCCCGTGGCTCCCTGTGGCCCTCAGTGGCTCCCCGTGGCTCCCTGTGGCCCTCAGTGGCCCCCCGTGGCTCCCTGTGGCCCTCAGTGGTCCCCGTGGCTCCCTGTGGCCCTCAGTGGCCCCCCGTGGCTCCCTGTGGCCCTCAGTGGCCCCCCGTGGCTCCCTGTGGCCCTCAGTGGCCCCCCGTGGCTCCCTGTGGCCCTCAGTGGCCCCCCGTGGCTCCCTGTGGCCCTCAGTGTCCCCCCCGTGGCTCCCTGTGGCCCTCAGTGGCCCCCCGTGGCTCCCTGTGGCCCTCAGTGGGCCCCCGTGGCTTCCTGTGGCCCTCAGTGGCCCCCCGTGGCTCCCTGTGGCCCTCAGTGGCCCCCCGTGGCTCCCTGTGGCCCTCAGTGGCCCCCCGTGGCTCCCTATGGCCCTCAGTGGCCCCCCGTGGCTCCTTGTGGCCCTCAGTGGCCCCCCCGTGGCTCCCTGTGGCCCTCAGTGGCCCCGTGGCTCCCTGTGGCCCTCAGTGGCCCCCCCCGTGGCTCCCTGTGGCCCTCAGTGGCCCCCCGTGTTGCCTGACCTTCATGCCCACCTGACTAGTGCCCGGCGTGTGTGCTCACCTATTTGTGCCTGCAGGGTCAAGCATTAGCTCCTGGACCCCACCAGTCTAGCCGCCGGGTGTTTAAAGCAATGACACCTGTCCTATTTCCCTTGTCATACCTACATTTAAACCCGACTCAAGTCCATTCCATCCAGCGGTCGACCCCACAAACGCATTCATAATTTTTTACATGCTGTTCATTCAACACAGTAATTTTCTCAAATATAAATTAATATTATAATATATTAGCATATTGTGCATATATAGGCATAGGTTAGGTTAGGTGTTTAGGTTCTGTTGGCGATTATTTGTATTTGTAGTACGTGGGTGAAGCATTTACAGCGTTGTGGTTCGAACACCAGTCGTCAGTGAAGCACTTGTTCCGGAAGTGTTCGAACGTCAGCAGTTGTGAGTCGTGTGTAAACCGTTTTTCACTCATAAACAGCTGGGGTTTGGCGGGTGCATGGAATCACTTTTGGATCTTCGCTTGGAGGACGGGCTGTTTACATTTAAAACTATGAATGCAGTTTGTCTTCACAACCAGGGGCCAGATCCATAAAGCAGTTACACAAGCACTTACGAACGTGTTCAACTTTCCTCAATCTTTGACGGCTTTGGTTACATTTCTTAAACAGTTTACAAGCATGAAAACTTGCCAATCAACTGTTGTTATTGTTATAAACAGCCTCCTTCTGCTTCGGAGCTCATTAACTGTTTAATAATTGTAAACAAAGCCGCCAAAGATTGAGAAAAGATGTACAGGTTCGTAAGTGTTTGCGTAACTGCTTCGTGAATCTGTCCCCTGCTTCTTAGTTCATTCCATTTTCCACTACTCTTATGCTAAATTAAAACTTCCTAACATATATATCACTCATCTGAGCTTCCAGCTTCCACCCATGGCCCTTCGTCCTGTAGGAATTCCTTGTGAACATTTCATCTACTTCCACTCTGTCAATCCCCCTAAGTATTTTATACATCTCTATCATATCTCCCCGCTCCCTCGATTTTTTCTGACCGTCAGGTTCAGTTCCTTCAGTCGCTCTTCATATCCCATCCCTTATAACTCTGGGCCGAACCTCGTCGCAAACTTCTGAACCTTTTGCAGTTTCCTTATGTGTTTCTTCAGGTGGGGACTCCATGATGAGGCGGCCTACTCTAAGACTGGCCTCACGTAGGCAGTGTAAAGCGCCCTAAAAGCCTCCTTACTTAGGTTTCTGAATGATCTAACTTTCGCCAGTGTAGAGTACGCTGCTGTCGTTATCCTATTTATATGTGCCTCAGGAGATAGATTAGGTGTTACGTCCACCCCCAGGTCTCTTTCGCGCGTCGTTACAGGTAGGCTGTTCCCCTTCATTGTGTACTGTCCCTTTGGTCTCCTATCACCCAATCCCATCTCCATAACTTTACATTTGCTCGTGTTAAACTCCAGTAGCCATTTCTCTGACCATCTCTGCAACCTGTTCAGGTCCTCTTGGAGGATCCTATAATCCTCACAACTTGTTTCATTAACCTCGCATCATCTGCGAGCATGAACATATAGAACTCTACGCCTGTAAACATGTCGTTAACATATATAAGAAATAGAATTGGTCCCAGCACCGATCCTTGAGGTACTCCACTTGTTACTGTTCGCCAGTCTGACTTCTCGCCCCTGACTGTTACTCTCTGGCTCCTGCCTGTTAGGTAGTTCCTTACCCATGCTAGGACCTTTCCGCTTACTCCCGCCTGCTTCTCAAGTTTGAATAGCAGTTTCCTGTGCGGTACTGTATCAAAGGCTTTTTGGCAGTCTAGAAATGCGCAATCTGCCCAACCTTCCCTGTCCTGCCTTATTCTTGGTAGTTTATCATAGCATTTCAGAAAGTTTGTGAGGCACGATTTCCCTTCTCTGAACCCCTGTTGGTGCTTGTTTACATACCTAGTTTTCTCTAAGTGTGTAAACAGTCTTAACCTGATTATTCTTTCAAGTACTTTACAGGGGATGCTTGTCAGTGATACTGGTCTGTAGTTAAGTGCCTCTTTTCTATCGCTTTTCTTTAAAATCGGTACGACATTTGCCTTCTTCCAGCAACTGGGCAATTCTCCTGTCATAAGTGACTCATTAAAGATCCTTGCCAGAGGCACGCTGAGGGCCTGCGGTGCCTCTTTTAGTATCCACGGTGATACTTTGTCTGGTCCAACTGCTTTAGTTGCATCTAGAGTTGTCAACTGTTTCATTACCTCCTCTGCTGTCACCTCTATATCTGATAGTCTTTCATCTAGGGTAACCCCTTCCAACAATGGGAGCTGCTCAGGCTCGGTAGTGAACACTCCATGGAAACTGGCATTCAGTGCCTCGCAGATTTCCTTGTCACTTTCAGTATATGCCCCCTCTGTCTTCCTTAGTCTTGTCACTTGGTCGTTCACCGACATTTTTCTTCTTATATGACTGTGTAGTAACTTAGGTTGATTTTTCGCTTTGATTGCAATATCGTTCTCATAATATCTTTCCGATACTCGTCTTATGTTAATGTAATCGTTCCTAGCTCTGTTGTATCTGCTTCTGTTGTCCTGTATGTACTCGCCTAGTTGTGCTTGCGGGGGTTGAGCTCTGGCTCTTTGGTCCCTCCTCTCAACCGTCAATCAACTGGTGTACAGGTTCCTGAGTCTACTGGGCTCTATCATATCTACACTTGAAACTGTGTATGGAGTCAGCCTCCACCACATCACTGCTTAATGCATTCAATTTATTAACTACTCAGACACTGAAAAAGTTCTTCCTAATATCTCTGTGGCTCATTTGGGAACTCAGTTTTCACCTGTGTCCCCTTGTTCGTGTACCACCCTTGTAAAAGAGTTTATCCTTTTCCATCCTGTCAATTCCTCTGAGAATTTTGTAGGTAGTGATCATGTCTCCCCGAGCTCGCCTGTCTTCCAGCGACGTGAGGTGATTTCACGCAGCCTTTCCTCGTAACTCATGCCACTTAGTTCTGGGACTAGTCTAATGGCATACCTCTGAACTTTTCCCAGCTTTGTTTTGTGCTTGACAAGGTACGGGCTCCATGCTGGGGCCGCATACTCCAGGATTGGTCTTACATATGTGGTATACAAGATTCTGAATGATTCCTTACACAGGTTCCTGAACGCTGTTCTGATGTTAGCCAGCCTCGCATATGCCGCAGACGTTATTCTCTTTATGTGGGCTTCAGGAGACAGGTTTGGTGTGATATCAACTCCTAGATCTTTCTCTCTGTCTGTTTCATTAAGTACTTCATCTCCTATTCTGTATCCTGTGCCTGGCCTCCTGTTTCCACTGCCTAGTTTCATTACTTTGCATTTACTCGGGTTGAACTGTGTGTGTGTGTGTGTGTGTGTGTGTGTGTGTGTGTGTGTGTGTGTGTGTGTGTGTGTGTGTGTGTGTGTACTCACCTAATTGTACTCACCTAATTGTGCTTGCGGGGGTTGAGCTTTGTCTCTTTGGTCCCGCCTCTCAACTGTTAATCAACTGTATGTGTGTTGTGTGTGAGTGTGTGTGTGTGTGTGTGTGTGTGTGTGTGTGTGTGTGTGTGACCCAGACAACGTGTTCTAGTTTCCTGTGTGGTGAAGCTGCCAACACGTAATGCTATAGTCTCGTGACTCATTAGTCAACACGCACACACACACACACACACACGCACACACACACACACACACACACACACACACACACACACACTCAAAGAGGTGTAGCCAGGTTCTCTGTGCATATTCATTCAGAGTATAATACTGAACATTGTATCAGGACTAAAGGTATTGTGGTGGTCTTAATAACCCTCCAGAGGTTGATAGGCCTTAAGTCCAACACCAAACTTGCTGGTTGGTCAGTAAGGTATTGTGGTGGTCTTAATAACCCTCCAGAGGTTGATAGGTCTTAAGTCCAACACCAAACTTGCTGGTTGGTCAGTAAGGTATTGTGGTGGTCTTAATAACCCTCCAGAGGTTGATAGGTCTTAAGTCCAACACCAAACTTGCTAAACTTATGTCTAGAAAGGGGATCTTAGGATAAGAATTTAGCATGGGAAGGGGGGGGGGGAGGAATGATACCCAACCACTTGTGGACAGTCGGGGGATTGAACGCCGACCTGCAAGAAGCGAGCCCGTCGCTCTACCGTCCACCCCAAGTGTTTGGCAACTTGAGTATTCAAAATTATTTTTTTAAATACTCATCCCTGAGCCACTAGGTGACGAGTAACTCATCGAGTTGATGAATCTCTTGATGAGTACCGGTACTCACTGGTCGATCTCTCACGGGTTGAGTGACACAGTAATCCAGTTGGTGTTCTGGGTCGCCTGAGTCACCTCCCACGGCAGTATGCGGTTGGGCACGATAGACATGTCTTGTAGATATGTCTGGCGTGCGCCGGGTAACTGTTGAGAGCTCAATGATGCAACATTGGATCTTAGTGGGTTGCTCTTGCTTGTTGTAGATTGAAAAGCTCTGTGGCTCTGTGCTGTGTGGCTCTGTGCTGTGTGGCTTTGTGCTGTGTGGCTCTGTGCTGCGTGGCTCTGTGCTGTGTGGCTCTGTGCTGTGTGGTTCTGTGTTATGTGGCTCTGTGCTGTGTGGCTTTGTGCTGTGTGGCTCTGTGTTATGTGGCTCTGTGCTGCGTGGCTCTGTGCTGCGTGGCTCTGTGCTGTGTGGCTCTGTGCTGTGTGGCTCTGTGCTGCGTGGCTCTGTGTTGTGTGGCTCTGTGCTGTGTGGCTCTGTGCTGCGTGGCTCTGCTGTGTGGCACTGTGCTGTGTGGCACTGTGCTGTGTGGCTCTGTGCTGAATTGAATTTTCAGTCACTTGTACTTTCGATAGAATTCCAAATTAAGGTCTTCTAATAGACCTATTGGTCCATACGAGGCAGCTCATATTGGTCCATACGAGGCAGCTCCTATTGGTTCATACGAGGCAGCTCCTATTGGTCCATACGAGGCAGCTCCTATTGGTCCATACGAGGCAGCTCCTATTGGTCCATACGAGGCAGCTCCTATTGGTCCATACGAGGCAGCTCCTATTGGTCCATACGAGGCAGCTCCTATTGGTCCATACGAGGCAGCTCCTATTGGTCCATACGAGGCAGCTCCTATTGGTCCATACGAGGCAGCTCCTATTGGTCCATACGAGGCAGCTCCTATTGGTCCATACGAGGCAGCTCCTATTGGTCCATACGAGGCAGCTCCTATTGGTCCATACGAGGCAGCTCCTATTGGTCCATACGAGGCAGCTCCTATTGGTCCATACGAGGCAGCTCCTATTGGTCCATACGAGGCAGCTCCTATTGGTCCATACGAGGCAGCTCCTATTGGTCCATACGAGGCAGCTCCTATTGGTCCATACGAGGCAGCTCCTATTGGTCCATACGAGGCAGCTCCTTTTGGTCCATACGAGGCAGCTCCTTTTGGTCCATTCGAGGCGGGGTCTTGCTCTGTCACTGTCAGGGACGGGGTCTGGCTCTGTCACTGTCAGGGGCGTGATCTGGCTCTGTCACTGTCAGGGACGGGGTCTGGCTCTGTCACTGTCAGGGACGGGGTCTGGCTCTGTCACTGTCAGGGGCGGGGTCTGGCTCTGTCACTGTCAGGGGCGTGGTCTGTCACTGTGTCACTGTCAGGGGCGGGGTCTGTCACTGTGTCACTGTCAGGGGCGGGGTCTGTCACTGTCAGGGGCGTGGTCTGGCTCTGTCACTGTCAGGGGCGGGGTCTGTCACTGTCAGGGGCGTGGTCTGGCTCTGTCACTGTCAGGGGCGGGGTCTGGCTCTGTCACTGTCAGGGGCGGGGTCTGGCTCTGTCACTGTCAGGGGCGTCGTCTGGCTCTGTCACTGTCAGGGGCGGGGTCTGGCTCTGTCACTGTCAGGGGCGGGGTCTAGGCCCACAAGGCGGTACAGTGACGCGCCAAGTGCCAGAAATAAGACATTTGCTCTGGTTGTGAAGACATTCCTGTCCCTGTTGACTGTGTGTGTGTTAATCCCAGGTGAAGGTTCAGCCCGGCCTTCCCCAACGTTAAGAAACCGATGTACTAAAGTGCCCTTAGCCTTAACCTGCCAGAGGACCTAAAACAGAAAACGGGGACTGGACGTCAATTTCGTGAGCCAATTTTCTAGTACGACAGTATTTTGGTCTTGGGGTTTGAGTATACGTCTAAAATGCGACGTTCTCTTTGGTGGACGGGTTGGTAGGTTTCGGTGTTGGGGATAGAGATGTCCCGGGACGCTGGCTAGGGAGGGGGACGTCCCGGGACGCTGGCTAGGGAGGGGGACGTCCCGGGACGCTGGCTAGGGAGGGGGACGTCCCGGGACGCTGGCTAGGGAGGGGGACGTCCCGGGACGCTGGCTAGGGAGGGGGACGTCCCGGGACGCTGGCTAGGGAGGGGCACGTCCCGGGACGCTGGCTAGGGAGGGGGACGTCCCGGGACGCTGGCTAGGGAGGGGGACGTCCCGGGACGCTGGCTAGGGAGGGGGACGTCCCGGGACGCTGGCTAGGGAGGGGGACGTCCCGGGACGCTGGCTAGGGAGGGGCACGTCCCGGGACGCTGGCTAGGGAGGGGGACGTCCCGGGACGCTGGCTAGGGAGGGAGACGTCCCAAGACACAGGCTAGGGAGGGGGGGGACGTCCCAAGACGCAGGCTAGGGAGGGAGACGTCCCGGGACGCAGACTAGGAAGGGTAACGTCCCAAGACGCAGGATAGGGAGGGGGACGTCCCGGGACGCAGGCTAGGGAGGGGGGGACGTCCCAAGACGCAGGCTAGGGAGGTGGGGACGTCCCAAGACACAGGCTAGGGAGGGGGGGGACGTCCCAGGACGCTGGCTAGGGAGGGGGACGTCCCGGGACGCTGGCTAGGGAGGGGGACGTCCCAGGACGCAGGCTAGGGAGGCGGACGTCCCGGGACGCTGGCTAGGGAGGGGCACGTCCCAGGACGCAGGCTAGGGAGGGACACGTCCCAGAACGCAGGCTAGGGAGGGAGACGTCCCAAGACGCAGGCTAGGGAGGGGGACGTCCCGGGACGCTGGCTAGGGAGGGACACGTCCCAGGACGCAGGCTAGGGAGGGACACGTCCCAGAACGCAGGCTAGGGAGGGAGACGTCCCAAGACGCAGGCTAGGGAGGGGGACGTCCCGGGACGCAGGCTAGGGAAGGGGATGTCCCAGGACGCAGGCTAGGGAGGCGGGTCGTCCCAAGACACAGGCTAGGGAGGTGGGGGACGTCCCAAGACACAGGCTAGGGAGGGGGACGTCCCGGGACGCAGGCTAGGGAGGGGGATGTCCCGGGACACAGGCTAGGGAGGTGGGGGACGTCCCAAGACACAGGCTAGGGAGGGGGGACGTCCCAAGACGCAGGCTAGGGAGGGGGGACGTCCCAAGACACAGGCTAGGGACGGAGACGTCCCAGAACGCAGGCTAGGGACGGACACGTCCCAGAACGCAGGCTAGGGAGAAATACGTCCCAGAACGCAGGCTAGGGAGAAATACGTCCCGGGACGCAGGCTAGGGAGGAATACGTCCCGGGACGCAGGCTAGGGCGGGATAGCGGAAGCTGAGACACGCCAGCGGGAAGACTGGGCCACCTCACCTGTCATCCCATCTATCACGGTATCAACAGGTGGGTGTGTTGGGCCAAGTTAGCCAGACACAAGCCTAGCATGTAGGTTAACACCCCTCCCCCACCCTGCCCACCCCTCCCCCACCCTGCCCACCAGGGCAAGACCTGCCCACCCCTCCCCCACCCTGCCCACCAGGGCAAGACCTACCCACCCCCAACCCTGCCCACCACGACCCCCGCTACAAGTGCGTCGTCTGATACCGCTCTCCTGGAGGTCGGCCAGCAGTTCGCAGCATTTAGGGTGACCAGCGCTGTCCCACCGCCTCAGTGTCCCGCCGCCTCAGTGTCCCACTGCCAGAGCAGCAGGGGTAACTACCTCGTTCCTCCTCCGGCAGTGCCAGGCCCCGCCACGGCACCAGTGCCAGGCCCCGCCACGGCACCAGTGCCCACCAGCCTCCAATGGCACTAGTGCAGCGACGCTTAGTAAAATCCGTTCGCGTTCGCGCCATCCGTATTCATCCGTTCTCTATCATGGCGGCTTTGTTTACAATCATTAAACAGCTGTTTATAACAATAATAACCTCTGGTTGTGTAGTTTACAAGCTCGTAAACTGTTTTATTTAACGTAAACCAAAGGAGCCATGATTGCTGAATGACGTACAGGTTTCGTAATTGGTGGCGTAGATGTTTGATCAATTCTGGACCATTGGTGCTTGAGCAGTGATTAGTTTCCTGCAGGTGTTAGGTCACGTGTTGCTTAATATATCCCTTGGACCACGAGTGGGTATTGGAACAGTGACTTGTGCAGCCCCTGAAGTGACTTGTAGCCCCTGTGGTGACTTGTGGCCCCTGAAGTGACTTGTAGCCCCTGTGGTGACTTGTAGCCCCTGTGGTGACTTGTAGCCCCTGTGGTGACTTGTAGCCCCTGTGGTGACCTGTAGCCCCTGTGGTGACCTGTAGCCCCTGTGGTGACTTGTAGCCCCTGTGGTGACCTGTAGCCCCTGTGGTGACTTGTAGCCCCTGTGGTGACTTGTAGCCCCTGTGGTGACTTGTAGCCCCTGTGGTGACTTGTAGCCCCTGTGGTGACTTGTAGCCCCTGTGGTGACTTGTAGCCCCTGTGGTGACCTGTAGCCCCTGTGGTGACTTGTAGCCCCTGTGGTGACTTGTAGCCCCTGTGGTGACTTGTAGCCCCTGTGGTGACTTGTAGCCCCTGTGGTGACTTGTAGCCCCTGTGGTGACCTGTAGCCCCTGTGGTGACTTGTAGCCCCTGTGGTGACCTGTAGCCCCTGTGGTGACTTGTGGCCCCTGAAGTGACTTGTAGCCCCTGTGGTGACTTGTAGCCCCTGTGGTGACTTGTGGCCCCTGAAGTGACTTGTAGCCCCTGTGGTGACTTGTAGCCCCTGAAGTGACTTGTAGCCCCTGAAGTGACTTGTAGCCCCTGTGGTGACTTGTAGCCCCTGTGGTGACTTGTAGCCCCTGTGGTGACTTGTAGCCCCTGTGGTGACTTGTAGCCCCTGTGGTGACTTGTGGCCCCTGAAGTGACTTGTAGCCCCTGTGGTGACTTGTAGCCCCTGTGGTGACTTGTAGCCCCTGTGGTGACTTGTAGCCCCTGTGGTGACTTGTGGCCCCTGAAGTGACTTGTAGCCCCTGTGGTGACTTGTAGCCCCTGTGGTGACCTGTAGCCCCTGTGGTGACTTGTAGCCCCTGAAGTGACTTGTAGCCCCTGTGGTGACTTGTAGCCCCTGAAGTGACTTGTAGCCCCTGTGGTGACTTGTAGCCCCTGTGGTGACTTGTAGCCCCTGTGGTGACTTGTAGCCCCTGTGGTGACCTGTAGCCCCTGTGGTGACTTGTAGCCCCTGTGGTGACCTGTAGCCCCTGTGGTGACTTGTAGCCCCTGTGGTGACTTGTAGCCCCTGTGGTGACTTGTAGCCCCTCTGGTGACTTGTAGCCCCTGTGGTGACTTGTAGCCCCTGTGGTGACTTGTAGCCCCTGTGGTGACTTGTAGCCCCTGTGGTGACTTGTAGCCCCTGTGGTGACCTGTAGCCCCTGTGGTGACTTGTAGCCCCTGTGGTGACTTGTAGCCCCTGTGGTGACCTGTAGCCCCTGTGGTGACTTGTAGCCCCTGTGGTGACTTGTAGCCCCTGTGGTGACTTGTAGCCCCTGTGGTGACCTGTAGCCCCTGTGGTGACTTGTAGCCCCTGTGGTGACTTGTAGCCCCCTGTGGTGACTTGTAGCCCCTGTGGTGACCTGTAGCCCCTGTGGTGACTTGTAGCCCCTCTGGTGACTTGTAGCCCCTGTGATGACCTGTAGCCCCTGTGGTGACTTGTAGCCCCTGTGGTGACTTGTAGCCCCTGTGGTGACTTGTAGCCCCTGTGGTGACCTGTAGCCCCTGTGGTGACTTGTAGCCCCTGTGGTGACTTGTGGCCCCTGTGGTGACTTGTGGCCCCTGTGGTGACTTGTAGCCCCTGTGGTGACTTGTGTAGCCCCTGTAGTGACTTGTAGCCCCTGTGGTGACTTGTAGCCCCTGTGGTGACTTGTGGCCCCTGTGGTGACTTGTAGCTCCTGTGGTGACTTGTAGCCCCTGTGGTGACTTGTGTAGCCCCTGTAGTGACTTGTAGCCCCTGTGGTGACTTGTGGCCCCTGTGGTGACTTGTAGCCCCTGTGGTGACTTGTAGCCCCTGAAGTGACTTGTAGCCCCTGTGGTGACTTGTAGCCCCTGTGGTGACTTGTAGCCCCTGTGGTGACTTGTAGCCCCTGTGGTGACTTGTAGCCCCTGTGGTGACTTGTAGCCCCTGTGGTGACTTGTTGCCCCTGTGGTGACTTGTAGCTCCTGTGGTGACTTGTAGCCCCTGAAGTGACTTGTGTAGCCCCTGAAGTGACTTGTGTAGCCCCTGTAGTGACTTGTGTAGCCCCTAAGGTGACTTGTGTAGCCCCTAAGGTGACTTGTATAGCCCCTGTAGTGACTTGTAGCCCCTGAAGTGACTTGTAACCCCTGAAGTGACTTGTATAGCCCCTAAGGTGACTTGTATAGCCCCTGAAGTGACTTGTATAGCCCCTAAGGTGACTTGTATAGCCCCTGTAGTGACTTGTAGCCCCTGAAGTGACTTGTATAGCCCCTGTAGTGACTTGTAGCCCCTGAAGTGACTTGTATAGCCCCTGTAGTGACTTGTAGCCCCTGAAGTGACTTGTATAGCCCCTGAAGCTGATCCATACTGCCCAATATCCACCTGGTCACTGGGATAATTACATGGCTCACCGCTTCACTACAACAACTCCATCTCTCCGAACTAACTCGATACCAAAAACGTATAACCAATTATGAACGTGAAGCAGAATGAATGTGCCCTGGTCAGGTGGACCTTGCTGGTACGACCCCCTCGTTCTTACGGGCTCAGTGACCTACATACGTCAGTCTTGGTGGATGATTGATCAAACACTTGAAATCAATTCCGTTGTTATATTTCAGAATTTCTTGATGAAAAATAGTTTTGAAGGCGGTGGTTGATGATTGACAGAACAGGGCTGAGTAGTTGTTGAGTAGTTACGTGAGACGTTGTTCAGAGCTAACTACCACCAGGCCAATTACCTCGGTGGTTGAAACGACTCCTTCAGTGGTTGAGACACTGGATACGACGGGACTGCTGTCTAAACAGTAGCGATGGAGACTTTGGTGGGAGGGATCGGTTGTCTGTCTATTACCCCGGGGGAGGTGAGCCAGGACACGTCCACCCCCCAGGGGAAGGTGGGCCAGGACACCCCCACCCCCCAGGGGGAGGTGGGCCAGGACACACCCACCCCCCAGGGGAAGGTGGGCCAGGACACACCCACCCCCCAGGGGAAGGTGGGCCAGGACACACCCACCCCCCAGGGGAAGGTGAGCCAGGACACACCCACCCCCCAGGGGAAGGTGGGCCAGGACACACCCACCCCCCAGGGGGAGGTGGGCCAGGACACACCCACCCCCCAGGTGAAAGTGGGCCAGGATACACCCACCCCCCAGGTGAAGGTGGGCCAGGACACACCCACTCCCCAGGGGAAGGTGGGCCAGGAAACACCCACCCCCCAGGGGAAGGTGGGCCAGGAAACACCCACCCCCCAGGGGAAGGTGGGCCAGGACACACCCTCCCCCCAGGGGAAGGTGGGCCAGGACACACCCACCCCTGAGGTGAAGGTGGGCCAGGACACACCCACCCCCCAGGGGAAGGTGGGCCAGGACACACCCACTCCCCAGGGGAAGGTGGGCCAGGACACACCCACCCCCCAGGGGAAGGTGGGCCAGGACACACCCACCCCCCAGGGGAAGGTGGGCCAGGAAACATCCACCCCCCAGGGGAAGGTGGGCCAGGAAACACCCTCCCCCCAGGGGAAGGTGGGTCAGGACACCCCCTCCCCCCAGGGGAAGGTGGGCCAGGACACCCCCACCCCCCAGGGGAAGGTGGGTCAGGACACCCCCACCCCCCAGGAGAAAGTGGGCCAGGACACCCCCACCCCCCAGGGGAAGGTGGGCCATGAAACACCCACACCCCAGGGGAAGGTGGGCCAAGACACACCCTCCCCCCAGGGGAAGGTGGGCCAAGACACACCCTCCCCCCAGGGGAAGGTGGGTCAGGACACTCCCACCCCCCAGGGGAAGGTGGGCCAGGACACACCCACCCCCCAGGGGAAGGTGGGCCAGGACACCCCCACCCCCCAGGGGAAGGTGGGTCAGGACACACCCTCCCCCCAGGGGAAGGTGAGTCAGGACACACCCTCCCCCCAGGGGAAGGTGGGCCAGGACACCCCCACCCCCCAGGGGAAGGTGGGCCAGGACACCCCCACCCCCCAGGGGAAGGTGGGCCAGGACACACCCTCCCCCCAGGGGAAGGAGGGCCAGGACACCCCCACCCCCCAGGGGAAGGTGGGCCAGGACACCCCCACCCCCCAGGGGAAGGTGGACCAGGACACCCCCACCCCCCAGGGGAAGGTGGGCCAGGACACCCCCACCCCCCAGGGGAAGGTGGACCAGGACACCCCCACCCCCCAGGGGAAGGTGGGCCAGGACACCCCCCAGGGGAGGGTGGGCCAGGACACCCCCTCCCCCCAGGGGAAGGTGGGCCAGGACACCCCCCAGGGGAGGGTGGGCCAGGACACCCCCTCCCCCCAGGGGAAGGTGGGCCAGGACACCCCCTCCCCCCAGGGGAAGGTGGGCCAGGACACCCCCACCCCCCAGGGGAAGGTGGGCCAGGACACCCCCCAGGGGAGGGTGGGCCAGGACACCCCCACCCCCCAGGGGAAGGTGGGCCAGGACACCCCCACCCCCCAGGGGAAGGTGGGCCAGGACACCCCCACCCCCCAGGGGAAGGTGGGCCAGGACACCCCCACCCCCCAGGGGAAGGTGGGCCAGGACACCCCCACCCCCCAGGGGAAGGTGGGCCAGGACACCCCCACCCCCCAGGGGAAGGTGGGCCAGGACACCCCCCAGGGGAGGGTGGGCCAGGACACCCCCACCCCCCAGGGGAAGGTGGGCCAGGACACCCCCACCCCCCAGGGGAAGGTGGGCCAGGACACCCCCACCCCCCAGGGGAAGGTGGGCCAGGACACCCCCACCCCCCAGGGGAAGGTGGGCCAGGACACCCCCACCCCCCAGGGGAAGGTGGGCCAGGACACCCCCACCCCCCAGGGGAAGGTGGGCCAGGACACCCCCACCCCCCAGGGGAAGGTGGGCCAGGACACCCCCACCCCCCAGGGGAAGGTGGGCCAGGACACCCCCACCCCCCAGGGGAAGGTGGGCCAGGACACCCCCCAGGGGAGGGTGGGCCAGGACACCCCCACCCCCCAGGGGAAGGTGGGCCAGGACACCCCCACCCCCCAGGGGAAGGTGGGCCAGGACACCCCCACCCCCCAGGGGAAGGTGGGCCAGGACACCCCCACCCCCCAGGGGAAGGTGGGCCAGGACACCCCCTCCCCCCAGGGGAAGGTGGGCCAGGACACCCCCACCCCCCAGGGGAAGGTGGGCCAGGACACCCCCCAGGGGAAGGTGGGCCAGGACACCCCCACCCCCCAGGGGAAGGTGGGCCAGGACACCCCCACCCCCCAGGGGAAGGTGGGCCAGGACACCCCCACCCCCCAGGGGAAGGTGGGTAACCACATACTGACAAGACTGAAGGACACCATCCTCATCACCTCCCTCACCAACAACAACAACAGCGACAAGAACAACAACAACAAGGACACCTACACAGCTTACGACAGCTTCCTGAAGCTGTACGGGTAAGTTGAAGCTGTCTCTCACTACTGAACCTTTGCCTAACCGTTCCTGCAGTTAGGTTAAACTCAGGTAAGTTAAGGTATTCATGAGGTGAAAGTGTTCACTCAGCATTAATATTTAGCACCTGGGAGGGATATGAGACAGACTAAGAGGTGATATATATATGCCTATATATCACCGGGGAAGGTATATGAAGATAAGGCTCTGATGTATGAGGAAGGAATGGTGCCCAACCTCTTGAACCACAGGGAATCGAACGCAGACTCTGCAAGAATTATCGCGTAGCATAATTTTTATGTGTCACTTAGTTCTCCCCCTGTGTCACCTCCCGTATGTGTCATCAAGTGTCTTGACTGGGGCCTCGTAGCCTGGTGGATAGCGCGCAGGACTCGTAATTCTGTGGCGCGGGTTGGATTCCCGCACGAGGCAGAAACAAATGGGCAAAGTTGCTTTCACCCTGAATCCCCCTCCCCGCTCAGCTCGTTGTCGCCGTGTGGGGGCTTGGTGGGCGGCTGCCGGAGTGTGATGCTCCTTGGGACAGTCCTGTCCTTTTCTAGCCTTGTGCTCCTGCTGCCGTCCTCTCCAATTCTGCTGGGCATCTTTTCCTTTTCCTTCTGTTTCGTTTTTCTCCCCCCTCTTCTCCTATCTGCTTGCCGTTTCCTGCCGACCTTTTGCTCGTTCTGGTTCTTCCCTTGGACTTCTTCTATTTTGACGCCCGGGTGCTTGAGGAGGCATACTCTTGCACCCGTAGAACTGCAGTACCCGACGTCGAGAGCGAGGGGAACCTTTTATTGTCAATCCCCACTTCGTCACTGAACCCGATCTCGACGGACTGTCGGTTTCTTAAGGTGGCGTTTGTGGGGCGTATACTCACGACGCACCCCTAGGAGGCCCCGACAAGATCGGCGATAGCTTCTTGTTGGGTGTCCTGCCTCTAATTGTGGCTCCATGGTGGGTGTGGGGGCACATTCGTGAGTGAATTCTTCTTTCGTCAAGATGATTACCCCTGCTTCGGCTTCTTCTGGTTTACCTTCTCAGGCTCGTGGGGTGGGCGACCAAGCCCCCGAGTCGGTCCGTATTGGAAGACCGGGCTCTGTAGCCTCCGCTGCATTGGGCCCCGACCTTGCTCCTCCTTTGGCCTCTCTGACTCCTTCCCCTGGCTCCCCTCCCTCCTCTGTGGTTGGGTCGAGCCCCAAGCCCCCAGTGGTGACTACCTCGTCCCCTGGCGCGGCTCCTTCTCTCGTTGTTACTACTGCGCCTTTTAACCCCTCTCTCTCTGGGGGTTCTCACCGCCGTTCTCGTCACGGCCGCCCTCGCTCGATTCCTTCCAGTTCTGCTACCTATCAAGCCTTGTTTGGTCCCGCTTCGTGGGCCAAATATTTTGATCTCCTCCCTCTTGATTCTGCGCCTCCTGACGATTTCTCCCTTCATCGACATCTCATTGATTCCGTGGATGCCTCCATTACTTTTAACCCCACTCGTCTCGGTACGCGTGTCGTTGCTGCTCCTTCTCAGGATGCTGCTTCCCGCTTGGCTGCCTTATCCTGCCTTGGCGAGACCCCCGTTCGGGTCTCGAAGAACGTCCAGTTGAATGCCAGTGTTGGCACTATTTTGCTCCCGCCCCATGTTGCGACCGGTGTTCGGGACCTACGCGACTGCCACGACGATATTCGACATATCCTCGCTGCCCAGGGCCATTCTATTCTCCAGGTGGACACGTTTACTCGTCCCCCTCGTGGTAGTCGCCGTCAACCCCTCCGGGTTGTGAAGATTACCTTTGATGGTAGGACCCTTCCACCCTCTGTCATTCTTGCTGGTGCCAGGTGCTCTGTCCAGGAGTACATTCCTTCTCCTCGGCTCTGCAACAAGTGCTGGAGGTTTGGGCATGGTGCCCTCCGCTGCTCCGGGACTGTCTCTCTCTGTCCTTTGTGTGGTGGCGAAGGTCACTCTAAGTCGGAGTGCGCTTCTCCCCAGGCTCGTTGCCTCAACTGCGGTGAGGCCCATCCTACCTTCTCCCGTGCGTGTGTCCATTACAAGCTTGAGGCAGCCGTCCTCAACTTGAAGCACCGGGAGCGTTTATCTTTTCCTGAGGCGAGGCGCCAGGTTCGCCGGCTCCCGCCTTATGCTAATATCTCTTATGCTCGCGTGTTGCGCTCTTCCTCTCCTCGTCCTTCCCGCCTTCCTCAGACTCACAACCGTTTCCAGGCCTTGGACCCTGATGCGCCCACTGCCCCCTCCTCTGTCCCTTTGGGTTCTCTCCCGAAGGATCCTCCTCCTGGTCCTCTGTCTGGGGTTCCCCTTCCTTCTACCCGGTCTGTCGTGTCTTCTGTGTCTCCTTCCTCGTCCCCCTCCGATCCTCCTTCCCATCCTCTTCCTCCATCTATCGGCTCTCCCCGTCGCCTGTCGGTGCGGGCGGATGTCCATCGCTCTCCTAACGGCCGTCGTGTGTGCTCTCGTTCGGCTTCTCCTGTTGAGACACTGGAATCCGTTGCCCGGTACGTTGTTGCTGGGACACCGGTCTCTTTAAGTCAGAAGCGTAAGCCTGGCTCCTCTCCTTCCTCTTCCCCGGCGGGTAAGAAGGCTTCGCTTTCTTCCTCAGCTCCTCCTTCTGGCTCTGTTGCTCCTTCCACTCCCGTTTCAGTGCTTGCGCCCCCTGTTCCTGCTATGGAGGTTTCTTTGGCCCCTGCTTCCCTTTCGGTTGCTGCTCTTGCTGGGGTGCTCTCCTCTCTTTCTACTCCCCCTCTTCCTGCTGCTGTCCTTGACTGCTCCTCTCCGTTGTCTCCTCCTCCTCCTCCTCCTCCTCCGGACCCTGCCCGCCCACCTCTGATCTGTTCTCCCGTTTCCTTCCCTCCGTCTTTGCTCAGTTTACCCATGCCCCCTAACCCTGACTTTGCTGACCCTGATCCCGACCCTGATATTCTTTAACGTGCTCTGTTGGTCTTTCGCCTTTGTTTCTTCCTTGTTCTCTGTTTTTGTCCTTTCTCTTCTCGTCGTTGTCCATTCTTCAATGGAACGTTCGAGGTTATTACGCCAATTTCCTCGAACTCCAACTTCTGGTTTCGCGGTTTTCGCCCCTTTGTGTCTGTCTCCAGGAGCCGATGCTTGGTGCTCGTCCTGGTCGTTTTCGTGGCTATTCCTTTCTCTCCCCCCCCCCAGCCATTGCTGGGGCTTCTAATTCTTCTGCTCTCTTGATTCGGGCTGATGTTCCCTTTGTTCCTTTACTTTTTCCTTCGCCTCTCCATTGTTCTGCTGCTCGTATCTTTGTGGGGAAATGGTACACAGTTTGTTCCATTTATCTCCCCCCGAGTGTCCCGCTCTCTCTTCCTGATTTGAAACACCTCCTAGACTCCTTGCCGGAGCCTGTGCTCCTGCTGGGTGACTTCAATTGTCGTCATTCTCTTTGGGGTGACGTTCTGACGAATACCCGGGGTCGCCTCCTTGAGCCGTTTCTCCTCTCTTCTTCCCTGTCTCTTCTGAATTCTGGTGAGCCCACTCATTTGGACTCTCGAACTCGCACCCTTTCTTGTCTTGATCTTTCTCTCTGCTCTTCTTCTCTTTACTTAGATTTCACATGGCAGGTTCTTGATGACCTCCATGGAAGTGATCATTTCCCCATCCTTGTTTCCTTTTTCTCTTTTCGCCCTTCCCTCTCTTTCCCTAGATGGCAGTTTGCTAAGGCGGACTGGACCCTGTTTTCCCTCAGTGCTACTCTCTCTGACCTCTCCCTTCTGCCCCTCTCTCGCGCTCTCCTCCTTTTTCATGACACTGTCTTCGACGCTGCCCTCCGCTCTCTTCCTCGCTCTTCCTCTCGGGGTCCACGGAAGTGCGTTCCCTGGTGGAATGCGGACTGTGCTCGGGCTGTCCGCTGTAAGCGTGCAGCCTGGAAGAAGCACCGCCGTAGGCAGACGACCGATTCTTTTCTTTTCTTTCGGAAAGCGAGTGCGGTGGCCCGTAGGGCCATCCGTACGGCTAAACGTGAATGTTGGGCTTCTTATGTCTCGACAATTACGTCCGAAACCCCTCTGGCCCAGATCTGGAAGCGTATCCGCAAGATAGCGGGTAAGTTCGTTCCCGATGTTTCACCGGTCCTTCACCTCCATGATACTCTTGTGGCGGACCCGTTGCAGGTCGCTTCCGAACTGGGTTCCCACTTTTCTTCTGTTAGCTCTGGTCTTCATCTTCCCCAATCTTTCCTTCTTCGTAAACCTGTCCTTGAGTCTCGTCCTTTAGATTTCTGCACTCATCTTCAGCTTCCCTATAATGATCCCTTCTCTCTCTCTGAACTTCGTTCTGCCCTGGCCCTCTGCGGTTCTACGGCGGCGGGCTCCGATGGTATTCATTATGAGATGCTTCGCCATCTCCCTCCGAGCACGTCTCAGTATTTACTGAGTCTGTATAATCGGATCTGGGAGTCGTCGTCAGTCCCTGAGGACTGGCTCGATGCCGTTGTCCTCCCTGTTCGCAAACCAGGGTCTCTGGGTACTTCCCCTAAGGACTTTCGCCCTATTGCTCTCACAAGTTGTGTCTGCAAACTCTTTGAACGTATGGTTAACGTTCGTCTGATGTGGTTCCTGGAACACCATCACCTCCTCTCCCCTTCTCAATTTGGTTTCCGCAAGTGCCGCAGCACGACAGATGTCCTGGTGAACTTGGAGGTCTATATACGTACTGCTTTTGCTGCGAAGACCTCCGTTGTTGCCGTCCTTTTTGACCTAGAAAAGGCTTACGACACCACTTGGCGTTATCATATCCTATCTCAACTTCATTCTTTTGGCCTTCGTGGTCATCTCCCTCTCTTTCTCCGCAGCTTCCTCTCTCTTCGTTCCTTTCGGGTGCGCCTTGGTACCGCTCTCTCTCCCCCTTTTCAGCAATACGAAGGTGTGCCCCAGGGTAGTGTTCTGAGCACTACTCTTTTTCTGGTTGCCCTCAATGGTCTTCTTTCCTCTCTTCCTTCTGGTGTCTTCTCCGCTCTCTATGTCGATGATCTTACCCTTTGTTGTCAGGGTGATGATTCGCCTCTCCTTCAACGCCGGCTTCAACTTGCGATTGATGCCGTGTCGTCTTGGGCCACAGGTCATGGCTTCAAGTTCTCTACTTCTAAGACTTGTGCCATGACTTTTACGCGGAAACGGGTTGTTCTTCGTCCCTCTTTGTCACTTTATGGTCATCCCCTTGAATACAAAGATTCCGCGAAGCTTTTGGGGTTATTCCTTGACACTCGTTTGTCTTGGTCTCCCCATATCTCTTACCTCCGTGTTGAGTGCTCTAAGTCCCTTACCCTCCTTCGGGTCTTGTCCCATACTTCTTGGGGGGCAGATAGGCGCACTCTCCTTGCTTTACATTCCTCTCTCGTCCTGTCTAAGCTCGATTATGGTTGCCCTGCTTACTCGTCTGCTTCTCCTTCTACTCTTCGCCGTCTTGATGCTTTGCACCATACTGGGTTGCGCCTCAGTTCTGGTGCCTTTCGTTCGACTCCCGTCCTTAGCTTGTATGTTGACACTGGCTTCCTGTCTCTCCAGGACCGCCGTGATCGCTACTGTCTTCGGTATCTTGCGCGGTCCTTGCAACATCCTTCCTCTCGTCTCTGTCGTGCTTTAACTTTTACCCCTCCTGCGGTTCCTGTTCCTCTTCACCACCTCCCTCTTTCTGTCCGGTTATCTCGCCTGCAGGATTCTCTTTCCGTTCGTATTTCTGATGTTTCTCCTCGTGTTGTTCCTTCTTTGCCCCCGTGGAGGGTCCCTCTTCCGCGGTTTTGTACATCCTTGACTCGCATCACTAAAGCTTTTACCCCTCCTACAGTTCTCAAACGCCTTTTCCTCGAGCACTTTTCTTCTCACTCCCGCTCCGTTTCTGTCTTCACCGATGGGTCTAAGTCAGCGGACGGTGTTGGCTACTCTGTTGTTTTTCCTGATCGCACTTATATGTGTCGCTTGCCTCCGGAGACTAGCATCTTTACAGCGGAACTTTATGCTATTCTCTATGCTCTTCGTCTCCTGCTTTCTCGTTGTCAGTCTTCCTTTGTGGTTGTTGTTGACTCTCGTAGTGCCCTCATGGCTCTCGGGTGCTTTAATCCAGTTCATCCGGTAGTTGTCGAGATCCAGCATTGGCTGTTTCTCGTTCACAGTAAATTTAAGTCGGTTGAGTTTTGTTGGGTTCCCAGCCATATTGGCGTGTCTTTAAATGAGCGTGCGGATGCTGCCGCTAAGGACGCTGTCCGCTCTTGTCCCATCTCTCGTAAAGGCATTCCGTATTCCGACTTTTACCCGGTTATCCATTCCTCAGTCCTTACCCGTTGGCAGGCTTCTTGGTTGTCTGTTACTGGTAACAAGCTACGTACTCTTAAATGTTGTGTTTCCTCGTGGCCGTCCTCCTTCCACCGTAACCGGCGGTGGGAAACAGCTCTAGCGAGGTTGCGTATTGGCCATACTCGCTTAACCCATGGTCACTTGATGGAGCGCCGCCCTGCTCCTTATTGTCCTAGTTGCATTGTCCCTCTTACGTCGTGCATGTCCTTCTTGAATGTCCTGACTTCCAGGACGAGCGTGTGTCTTGCTTTCCGACCGCCCCTCGCGGTCACCTGTCCCTCGATAGAATTCTTGGTGACTCGGATACTTTTGATATCGTTCGCCTTATGCGTTTTTGTTCTCGTATTGGCATCCTTGGTGATATTTAGCGCCCTCTGATTATTTTGCGTATTTGATGGTGCTACATAGCCTTCCCGGTTTGGTGCCTTCTTTTGATAATTACTTACTTTCACCCTGAATGCCCCTGTTACCTAGCAGTAAATAGGTACCTGGGAGTTAGTCAGCTGTCACGGGCTGCTTCCTGGGGGTGGAGGACCGGGCCGCGGGGACACTAAAGCCCCGAAATCATCTCAAGATAACCTCAAGATAACCCTTCCAACAATTTTCAAGTAATGATCACTACTCTTAAAGTAACTAAATGGGTAATAGGGTGGTGGCAGCTTTGGTCTCTTAGTTCCCTCTTTGAATGGTGGTTAAGTGTGTCCAGCGTGAGATCGTAAGTACCAGGTTAGTCTTAATTGTGAATACTAGTTACACGGTATAAGGAAATATACTTGAGAGCACCAAAGGTGTTACAATGTTGACAGCAGTTAAAGTTGCCTCTGAGCCAGGACAGAGGCCTGGGGAGCCGGTCGGCCGAGCGGACAGCACGCTGGACTTGTGATCCTGTGGTCCTGGGTTCGATCCCAGGTGCCGGCGAGAAACAATGGGCAGAGTTTCTTTCACCCTATGCCCCTGTTACCTAGCAGTAAAATAGGTACCTGGGTGTTAGTCAGCTGTCACGGGCTGCTTCCTGGGGGTGGAGGCCTGGTCGAGGACCGGGCCGCGGGGACACTAAAGCCCCGAAATCATCTCAAGATAACCTCAAGATAGCCATCAGCTCGTGTTACAGTCTAACCTACGCTCGAAACAATCATGTAACTCCGCGACTACCTCTTAATCTCTAACACCAACCAACGACCCTATTTCCATACCAGTATTTATCCAGGTCTTTCCTAAATCTAAACTTATCCAATATATCTCCATTGTTTCGTGTCCTACTCTGTTATCTTGAGGTTATCTTGAGATGATTTCGGGGCTTTTTTTTTTTAGTGTCCCCGCGGACCGGTCCTAGACCAGGCCTCCACCCCCAGGAAGCAGCCCGTGACAGCTGACTAACACCCAGGTACCTATTTTACTGCTAGGTAACAGGGGCATAGGGTGAAAGAAACTTTGCCCATTTGTTTCTGCCTCGTGCGGGAATCGAACCCGCGCCACAGAATTACGAATCCTGCGCGCTATCCACCAGGCTACGATAATACTTTATTAATATCCACTTTGTTATGCAATTTCATCCACACCTCAATCATGTCACTCCTAATTCTTCGTCTTTCAGGAGAATGTAAATTAACCCAGTCTGGTTGTTGGTCCGGAGTGGCCTCTCCTGGGCGCAAAGTCTGAGTAGGTTGATACTGGGGAGAAGCTGTTACCCATGCAGCGGGTCATTTTATAATATGACACCAAAACTGAACTGCCTAATCTAAATGAGGCCTAACAAGATTTAGATGAAGAATAATATTTGGTGTTTTATTGGCAAAACTTGTAATAACAAAAGCCGCTGTGATTGCTAAAAGATGTACAGGTTTCGTCAGTGGCTGTGTCAATACTTGACGAGTCATAGGTTGTCGGTAGCCAGGACAGTTACACTGGTCCTCAGTCCCCCCCGCTGCCACCATTGGCTCCCTCCCCCCCGCTGCACCATTGGCTCCCTCCCCCCCGCTGCACCATTGGCTCCCTCCCCCCCGCTGCCACCATTGGCTCCCTCCCCCCGCTGCCACCATTGGCTCCCCCCCACTGCCACCATTGGCTCCCTCCCCCCCCGCTGCCACCATTGGCTCCCCCCCCCCGCTGCCACCATTGGCTCCCCCCCCGCTGCCACCATTGGCTCCCTCCCCCCCCGCTGCCACCATTGGCTCCCCCCCCCCCGCTGCCACCATTGGCTCCGTTCCCCCCGCTGCCACCATTGGCTCCGTTCCCCCCCGCTGCCACCATTGGCTCCGTTCCCCCCCGCTGCCACCATTGGCTCCGTTCCCCCCACTGCCACCATTGGCTCCCCCCCCCCCGCTGCCACCATTGGCTCCGTTCCCCCCGCTGCCACCATTGGCTCCGTTCCCCCCCGCTGCCACCATTGGCTCCGTTCCCCCCACTGCCACCATTGGCTCCATTCCCCCCGCTGCCACTATTGGCTCTGTTCCCCCCGCTGCCACCATTGGCTCCGTTCCCCCCCGCTGCCACCATTGGCTCCGTTCCCCCCGCTGCCACCATTGGCTCCATTCCCCCCGCTGCCACCATTGGCTCCGTTCCCCCCGCTGCCACCATTGGCTCCGTTCCCCCCGCTGCCACCATTGGCTCCGTTCCCCCCCGCTGCCACCATTGGCTCCCCCCCCCCGCTGCCACCATTGGCTCCCTCCCCCCCGCTGCCACCATTGGCTCCCTCCCCCCCGCTGCCACCATTGGCTCCCTCCCCCCCCCCCCCCCGCTGCCACCATTGGCAGCTGACACGAGACTGTCATGAATGATTGTGTTGATGGAGGTGACGGACAAGGCGGTGATTGTCAGCCATGGTGTGGGGGGGGGGGGGTGATTGTTATTGTGTTACACTGAGGGTGATTGGTCCTCCAGGGGGGGGCAGGTGATTGGGTCTCAGTGACAGTCATAATTCACGGACACTCAGTATAATAACACTGACAGTATACAACACAGTATACTAACACTGACAGTATACAACACAGTATACTAACACTGACAGTATACAACACAGTATACTAACACTGACAGTATACAACACAGTATACTAACACTGACAGTATACAACACAGTATACTAACACTGACAGTATACAACACAGTATACTAACACTGACAGTATACAACACAGTATACTAACACTGACAGTATACAACACAGTATACTAACACTGACAGTATACAACACAGTATACTAACACTGACAGTATACAACACAGTATACTAACACTGACAGTATACAACACAGTATACTAACACTGACAGTATACAACACAGTATACTAACACTGACAGTATACAACACAGTATACTAACACTGACAGTATACAACACAGTATACTAACACTGACAGTATACAACACAGTATACTAACACTGACAGTATACAACACAGTATACTAACACTGACAGTATACAACACAGTATACTAACACTGACAGTATACAACACAGTATACTAACACTGACAGTATACAACACAGTATACTAACACTGACAGTATACAACACAGTATACTAACACTGACAGTATACAACACAGTATACTAACACTGACAGTATACAACACAGTATACTAACACTGACAGTATACAACACAGTATACACCTGGTAATCCCACGAAGAGCTTAACTAAATAATAATTAACAAACTAAAGACATTAAGGGTGTTTTTATGTACTAAACTCCACTGGGCTTGTGCCCTTAATGCACGAAGAGTTTACACAACCTCCTACGAAACCTGTACATCTTTTCTCAACCATGGCGGCGATGTTTTACACTTGGTAAACAGTTTACAAGCTTGTAAACTTCACAACCCGAGGTTGTTATTGTTCTAAACCACCTCGTAGAGTGATTCATTAACTGTTACAGACTAGGACTGAGGAAAGATGTAAAGGTTTCGTGAGCGGTGTTGGGTGAATATTCTGCTGGGGCCAGATTCACGAAAGCACTTACGAACGTGTACATCTTCCCTCAATCTTTGACGGCTTTGTTTACAATTATTAAACAGTTTACAAGCATGAAAACTTGCCATTCAACTGTTGTTATTGTTATAAACAGCCTCCTGGTGCTTCGGAGCTCATTAACTGTTTAATAATTGTAAACAAAGCCGCCAAAGATTGAGGAAAGATGTACATGTTCGTAAGTGCTTGCGTAACTGCTTTCGTGAATCTGACCCCAGGCCCCTGGCGAGGCTTAGTGCAGGGTTGCGTCAATAGATGGCGACACCTGCCCGGTAAGCCGGCAGGAGGTGACGCGGCTTATTGGCGCGAGTTTGGGGGATTTGTCCACCCGGATTGTGTTGATGTTCGCTTGTTCCCCGAGGCTGGTTGATCAGGGTGACACGCGCGCGCGTGCGTAGGAGAGCGAGGGGGGGGGGGTCTAGCAGAATCGAGCTATTAGCTCTTGGACCCCGCCTTTCTAATCTTCTCATGACGTATTTTTCAATCGTAATTGCTCTCTTTCTCACTCCCCCCCCCATGCACCCCACAACAGCTGGGTCACTCCTAGGTACCTATTTGCTGCTAGGTGAACAGAGACATCAGCTGAGAGAAACTCTGCCTAGTCAGTGTAGTTGTGTTTACATGTAGTTAGCTCTGATCTGGTCAATATTTGTATTGCGCAATCAACACTACCAGCCCATAACCACATGGCCCCGGGTTCGACTCCCAGGTAGGGCCGGAGCCGGTCGGGGGAGCCGGTCGGCCGAGCGGACAGCACACTGGACTTGTGATCCTGGGTTCGATCCCAAGCGCCGGCAAGAAACAATGGGCAGAGTTTCTTTCACCCTATGCCCCTGTTACCTAGCAGTAAAATAGGTACCTGGGTGTTAGTCAGCTGCCACGGGCTGCTTCCTGGGGGTGGAGGCCTGGTCGAGGACCGGGCCGCGGGGACACTAAAGCCCCGAAATCATCTCAAGATAACCTCAAGGGCTTGACGTTTTAGCACGCTTCTTGGCACCTTGGAGTTATTCGCCTGTTGTGGTTTGAGTTCTAGAGAGGGGCTCATCGTTGGCCTGGGGGAGACCTGGCTCAACCTTACAGGGTTCGTATCCCTGAGACTTCGAAAGCAGAGCGACGCTGCGCTTGCATATCAGACCTCCGTAGTCTCCTGATGCCTTCAGTGAATTGTTTCAAGCGTAGCCGAGACATATATTTGAATGAGGTTCAGGGGCTATAAATAGGAGCTGCCTCGTATGGACCAATAGGAGCTGCCTCGTATGGACCAATAGGAGCTGCCTCGTATGGACCAATAGGAGCTGCCTCGTATGGACCAATAGTAGCTGCCTCGTATGGACCAATAGGAGCTGCCTTGTATGGACCAATAGGAGCTGCCTCGTATGGACCAATAGCAGCTGCCTCGTATGGACCAATAGGAGCTGCCTCGTATGGACCAATAGGAGCTGCCGTGTATGGACCAATAGGAGCTGCCTCATATGGACCAATAGGAGCTGCCTCGTATGGACCAATAGGAGCTGCCTCGTATGGACCAATAGGAGCTGCCTCGTATGGACCAATAGGAGCTGCCTCGTATGGACCAATAGCAGCTGCCTCGTATGGACCAATAGGAGCTGCTTCGTATGGGCCAATAGGAGCTGCCTCGTATGGACCAATAGGAGCTGCCTCGTATGGACCAATAGGAGCTGCCTCGTATGGACCAATAGGAGCTGCCTCGTATGGACCAATAGGAGGTGCCTCGTATGGACCAATAGGAGCTGCCTCGTATGGGCCAATAGGAGCTGCCTCGTATGGACCAATAGGAGCTGCCTCGTATGGACCAATACGAGCTTCCTCGTATGGACCAATAGGAGCTGCCTCGTATGGACCAATAGGAGCAGCCTCGTATGGACCAATTGGAGCTGCCTCGTATGGACCAATAGGAGCTGCCTCGTATGGACCAATAGGAGCTGCCTCGTATGGACCAATAGGAGCTGCCTCGTATGGACCAATAGGAGCTGCCTCGTATGGACCAATAGGAGCTGCCTCGTATGGACCAATAGGAGCTGCCTCGTATGGACCAATAGGAGCTGCCTCGTATGGACCAATAGTAGCTGCCTCGTATGGACCAATAGGAGCTGCCTTGTATGGACCAATAGGAGCTGCCTCGTATGGACCAATAGCAGCTGCCTCGTATGGACCAATAGGAGCTGCCTCGTATGGACCAATAGGAGCTGCCGTGTATGGACCAATAGGAGCTGCCTCATATGGACCAATAGGAGCTGCCTCGTATGGACCAATAGGAGCTGCCTCGTATGGACCAATAGCAGCTGCCTCGTATGGACCAATAGGAGCTGCTTCGTATGGGCCAATAGGAGCTGCCTCGTATGGACCAATAGGAGCTGCCTCGTATGGACCAATAGGAGCTGCCTCGTATGGACCAATAGGAGCTGCCTCGTATGGACCAATAGGAGCTGCCTCGTATGGACCAATAGGAGGTGCCTCGTATGGACCAATAGGAGCTGCCTCGTATGGGCCAATAGGAGCTGCCTCGTATGGACCAATAGGAGCTGCCTCGTATGGACCAATACGAGCTTCCTCGTATGGACCAATAGGAGCTGCCTCGTATGGACCAATAGGAGCAGCCTCGTATGGACCAATTGGAGCTGCCTCGTATGGACCAATAGGAGCTGCCTCGTATGGACCAATAGGAGGTGCCTCGTATGGACCAATAGGAGCTGCCTCGTATGGACCAATAGGAGGTGCCTCGTATGGACCAATAGGAGCTGCCTCGTATGGACCAATAGGAGCTGCCTCGTATGGACCAATAGGAGCTGCCTCGTATGGACCAATAGCAGCTGCCTATCCTATCTGACCCTGACCTATCCTATCTTTATCCCACCTCATTTCTCATTACCCTTTCTCCATCTTTATTACCTTGTCTTTCCAGGCCCCGCCAGCCCCCCCCCCCTTTCCCTCCATCCCTCCATCCTCCCTCCCCCCCCCCACCCTGGTTGGCCCCCCCCACCACCCGCTCTTGGGATTAAATAAATCCATTTCTCGGAAGAGATAAAAGGCTGAAAATGTCGTAAATCGCTAGTGTTATGTGGGGTATGGGGGCTACTCAATGTGGGGGCTACCCACTGTAGGGCCTACCCACTGTGGGGGCTACCCACAGGGAGGGCTACCCACAGGTAGGGCCTACCCACAAGGAGGGCTACCCACAGGTAGGGCCTACCCACAAGGAGGGCTACCCACAGTTAGGGCCTACCCACAAGGAGGGCCTACCCACTGTGGGGGCTACCCACAGGGAGGGCTACCCACAAGGCAGGGAAGGCAAGAGATAACATATTATCCGCAGGATAAAGAACTGGGGGAACAGGGCTCAGGGGCTCACGGGAGGAAGTTAATAGGTAAAGACTTTGTAGGGAATCCTAATCCGGGGTCTACTAGCCCTGGGCAGGGAGGAACGATTGGGCATTGATCCCTTAACTGTTTTACCCCTTGTTCACCCAAGCGTAATTTAGCACCTGGTTGTAAATATACACACAGACTGTGTTGTAGAGAAAGGAAAGCTCAAAGCCCACTAACAGACATGTAGAACTCGGCACATAGTGTAGTGTTATTCATTCATTTTTATTTATACAAATGAATAAAGTGGCATGAATTCCTTGCGAACACACGATGCTACGTTTTTTTAAACGCAGTGACGTTATTAAAACGTTTTAACGTAATGGTCAGGGTGCGTGTGTGTGCTGTGAAGCCAACAGAAAACGAGATGTAAAAATATTTTTAGAATAAAATCTACGTTAAATAAGCGCCCACTTCCGCGAGACACGTGAGGCAGCTGCGTTCCGTGTACCATAATTAGATCGGAAGCGTGTAGGTGCAAGCCAAGGACTCCCACCTGTATGTACAAGGTGGTTTATATCACTATTGCCCCGAGCTGAGATTGTGACGCACACGAGCACTTCCTCTTGGCACGAGATAGCCTCCGAGCTCCTGAATGAAGCGCATGCTACCCTATGAATACCTCTGGACATTTTGATCGAGGTTTTAGCGAACGCACACAAGCACCGCCATATTGGACGCGCTTACGTCACGGGCAGCGAAGTACATCAGTATCACGTCAAGTATCGGCACGTAGCGGTATCATCGACTACGAATGACGTCACGACGGCGCAAAGTAAATACTCATTACTTTGGCAGGAGACGAACGTGCTTGTGATGAAGGTTGGAGGCAGTGGGTTAAATATATCGTGGGTGAGGTATATTAGCAGCAGTGAAAGACGCCGGCGGCGTTAGCCCATTATTACGTTGATACAACGTTCTGACAACTATTAAAATGATATGGGTAAGTTATACCTGTCTCCTGACAATTACTTCACCTGTCCCCTGACAATTATTTCACCTGTCCCCTGATAATTACCTTACCTGTCCCCTGATAATTACCTTACCTGTCCGCTGATAATTACCTTACCTGTCCCCTGATAATTACCTTACCTGTCCCCTGATAATTACCTTACCTGTCCCCTGATAATTACCTCACCTGTCCCCTGATAATTACCTTACCTGTCCCCTGATAATTACCTTACCTGTCCCCTGATAATTACCTCACCTGTCCCCTGATAATTACCTCACCTGTCCCCTGATAATTACCTCACCTGTCCCCTGATAATTACCTCACCTGTCCCCTGATAATTACCTTACCTGTCCCCTGATAATTACCTCACCTGTCCCCTGATAATTACCTCACCTGTCCCCTGATAATTACCTCACCTGTCCCCTGATAATTACCTCACCTGTCCCCTGATAATTACCTCACCTGTCCCCTGATAATTACCTCACCTGTCCCCTGATAATTACCTCACCTGTCCCCTGATAATTACCTCACCTGTCCCCTGATAATTACCTCACCTGTCCCCTGATAATCACCTCACCTGTCCCCTGATAATCACCTCACCTGTCCCCTGATAATCACCTCACCTGTCCCCTGATAATTACCTTACCTGTCCCCTGATAATCACCTCACCTGTCCCCTGATAATCACCTCACCTGTCCCCTGATAATCACGTCACCTGTCCCCTGATAATCACGTCACCTGTCCCCTGATAATCACGTCACCTGTCCCCTGATAATCACCTCACCTGTCCCCTGATAATCACCTCACCTGTCCCCTGATAATTACCTCACCTGTCCCCTGATAATTACCTCACCTGTCCCCTGATAATCACCTCACCTGTCCCCTGATAATCACCTCACCTGTCCCCTGATAATCACCTCACCTGTCCCCTGATAATTACATTGGGAATGCGTACACATTGAGTGGGATTAATTCCGCTCAACCGCCGGAATATTGACGTTTATCGAGTATACCGTAACGTCGAAATTGCGGTGCATTCAGAGCACGTGTTATCATTTGGTGATACTGGTGGTTTGTGGACCGGACCGCGGGGGGTTGGGGTGTGGACCGGGCCACGGGGGCTGGGATGTGGACCGGGCCACGGGGGGTTGGGGTGTGGACCGGGCCACGGGGGCTGGGGTGTGGACCAGACCAATGTGACCGGGGTGTGGACCGGGCCACAGGGGCTGGGGTGTGGACCGGGCCACAGGGGCTGGGGTGTGGACCGGGCCACGGGGGCTGGGGTGTGGACCGGACCACAGAGACCGGGGTGTGGACCGGGCCACAGAGACCGGGGTGTGGACCGGGCCAGAAGGAGTGGGCCGCCGCTGTACACAGTTGGCTGTGCCAGAGGTCTTTGTGTAGCGGTAGTGCGCAGGAGGACTGCGCAGTCCCCGGTTCGTGGTGGTCTTTGTGTACACTGGCTGTTGTGGGTGTGGGGGGGTGTGGGGGGTGGGTGAGCGTGGAGGGGGTGTGGAGGGGTGGGGGTGTGTGGGGGTGTGAGGGGGTGGGTGATTGTGGAGGGGGTGTGGAGGGGTGGGGGTGTGGGGGGTGTGGAGGGGTGGGTGAGTGTGGAGGGGTGGGGGTGTGGGGGGGTGGGTGAGTGTGGAGGGGGTGTGGAGGGGTGGGGGTGTGGGGGGGTGGGTGAGTGTGGAGGGGGTGTGGAGGGGTGGGGGTGTGTGGGGGTGTGGGGGAGTGGGTGAGTGTGGAGGGGGTGTGGAGGGGTGGGGGTGTGGGGGGGTGGGTGAGTGTGGAGGGGGTGTTGAGGGGGTGTGGAGGGGTGGTGGGGGGTGGGGCGCCACAAAAGTGTCGTCGAGATGCCTCATCTGTACTCCTGCCTCAGCTGTACTCCAGCCTCAGCTGTACTCCTGCCTCAGCTGTACTCCTGCCTCAGCTGTACTCCTGCCTCAGCTGTACTCCTGCCTCAGCTGTACTCCTGCCTCAGCTGTACTCCTGCCTCAGCTGTACTCCTGCCTCAGCTGTACTCCTGCCTCAGCTGTACTCCTGCCTCAGCTGTACTCCAGCCTCAGCTGTACTCCTGCCTCAGCTGTACTCCTGCCTCAGCTGTACTCCTGCCTCAGCTGTACTCCTGCCTCAGCTGTACTCCTGCCTCAGCTGTACTCCTGCCTCAGCTGTACTCCTGCCTCAGCTGTACTCCTGCCTTAGATGTACTCCTGCCTCAGCTGTACTCCTGCCTCAGCTGTACTCCTGCCTCAGCTGTACTCCTGCCTCAGCTGTACTCCAGCCTCAGCTGTACTCCTGCCTCAGCTGTACTCCTGCCTCAGCTGTACTCCTGCCTCAGCTGTACTCCTGCCTCAGCTGTACTCCTGCCTCAGCTGTACTCCTGCCTCAGCTGTACTCCTGCCTCAGCTGTACTCCTGCCTCAGCTGTACTCCAGCCTCAGCTGTACTCCTGCCTCAGCTGTACTCCTGCCTCAGCTGTACTCCTGCCTCAGCTGTACTCCTGCCTCAGCTGTACTCCTGCCTCAGCTGTACTCCAGCCTCAGCTGTACTCCTGCCTCAGCTGTACTCCTGCCTCAGCTGTACTCCTGCCTCAGCTGTACTCCAGCCTCAGCTGTACTCCTGCCTCAGCTGTACTCCTGCCTCAGCTGTACTCCTGCCTCAGCTGTACTCCTGCCTCAGCTGTACTCCTGCCTCAGCTGTACTCCTGCCTCAGCTGTACTCCTGCCTCAGCTGTACTCCTGCCTCAGCTGTACTCCAGCCTCAGCTGTACTCCAGCCTCAGCTGTACTCCTGCCTCAGCTGTACTCCTGCCTCAGTGCGCGCTTGAAAAGAGCTTTTTTTAAATATGGCTTTTTTCATCGCGTTTTATCCCCCCCCCCTCCCCCCCCCCCCTCCCCCCCCCCTCCCCCCCGTGCTGGCGAGGGGCTATTTTGAAGCTGTGGGGGAGGAGGGGGGGGGGGAGGAGGCTTTTTTTGTATGCCTAAATCTCCCACTACCAAACTTGGGCATCAGTCTGGCGTTCGTCTTGTACTTAAATACTTTTTCTTTTTATTGGCGTAGTTGAAGAGGGCGCTCCTGATTGGTCAGGTGGTAACTAGGCCTATTTTTTTTTTTTTTTTTGAGATATATACAAGAGTTGTTACATTCTTGTAGAGCCACTAGTACGCGTAGCGTTTCGGGCAAGTCCTTAATCCTATGGTCCCTGGAATACGATCCCCTGCCGCGAAGAATCGTTGTTACAACCAAGTACACATTTTACTGTTGCGTTAAACAGAGGCTACAGTTAAGGAATTGCGCCCAGTAAATCCTCCCCGGCCAGGATACGAACCCATGACATAGCGCTCGCGGAACGCCAGGCGAGTGTCTTACCACTACACCACGGAGACTGCCGGTATTAACTTGGGTAAGACCGCCGGCAATTAAGTGGTGACGGCCTATCAGTCTACACGAGGTAAGAGGGCCTATCAGTCTACACCAGGTAAGAGGGCCTATCAGTCTGCACGAGGTAAGAGGGCCTATCAGTCTACACGAGGTAAGAGGGCCTATCAGTCTACACGAGGTAAGAGGGCCTATCAGTCTACACCAGGTAAGAGGGCCTATCAGGCTACACGAGGTAAGAGGGCCTATCAGTCTACACGAGGTAAGAGGGCCTATCAGTCTACATGAGGTAAGAGGGCCTATCAGTCTACACGAGGTAAGAGGGCCTATCAGTCTACACGAGGTAAGAGGGCCTATCAGTCTACATGAGGTAAGAGGGCCTATCAGTCTACACGAGGTAAGAGGGCCTATCAGTCTACACGAGGTAAGAGGGCCTATCAGTCTACACCAGGTAAGAGGGCCTATCAGTCTACACCAGGTAAGAGGGCCTATCAGTCTGCACGAGGTAAGAGGGCCTATCAGTCTACACGAGGTAAGAGGGCCTATCAGTCTACACGAGGTAAGAGGGCCTATCAGTCTACACCAGGTAAGAGGGCCTATCAGTCTACACGAGGTAAGAGGGCCTATCAGTCTACACGAGGTAAGAGGGCCTATCAGTCTACATGAGGTAAGAGGGCCTATCAGTCTACACGAGGTAAGAGGGCCTATCAGTCTACACCAGGTAAGAGGGCCTATCAGTCTACACGAGGTAAGAGGGCGCCTATCAGTCTACACCAGGTAAGAGGGCCTATCAGTCTACACCAGGTAAGAGGGCCTATCAGTCTACACGAGGTAAGAGGGCCTATCAGTCTACACGAGGTAAGAGGGCCTATCAGTCTACACGAGGTAAGAGGGCCTATCAATCTACACCAGGTAAGAGGGCCTATCAGTCTACACGAGGTAAGAGGGCCTATCAGTCTACACGAGGTAAGAGGGCCTATCAGTCTACACGAGGTAAGAGGGCCTATCAGTCTACACCAGGTAAGAGGGCCTATCAGTCTACACGAGGTAAGAGGGCCTATCAGTCTACACGAGGTAAGAGGGCCTATCAGTCTACACTAGGTAAGAGGGCCTATCAGTCTACACCAGGTAAGAGGGCCTATCAGTCTACACGAGGTAAGAGGGCCTATCAGTCTACACGAGGTAAGAGGGCCTATCAGTCTACACCAGGTAAGAGGGCCTATCAGTCTACACGAGGTAAGAGGGCCTATCAGTCTACACGAGGTAAGAGGGCCTATCAGTCTACACTAGGTAAGAGGGCCTATCAATCTACACCAGGTAAGAGGGCCTATCAGTCTACACGAGGTAAGAGGGCCTATCAGTCTACACGAGGTAAGAGGGCCTATCAGTCTACACGAGGTAAGAGGGCCTATCAGTCTACACCAGGTAAGAGGGCCTATCAGTCTACACGAGGTAAGAGGGCCTATCAGTCTACACCAGGTAAGAGGGCCTATCAGTCTACACCAGGTAAGAGGGCCTATCAGTCTACACGAGGTAAGAGGGCCTATCAGTCTACACGAGGTAAGAGGGCCTATCAGTCTACACGAGGTAAGAGGGCCTATCAGTCTACACTAGGTAAGAGGGCCTATCAGTCTACACCAGGTAAGAGGGCCTATCAGTCTACACCAGGTAAGAGGGCCTATCAGTCTACACCAGGTAAGAGGGCCTATCAGTCTACACCAGGTAAGAGGGCCTATCAGTCTACACGAGGTAAGAGGGCCTATCAGTCTACACGAGGTAAGAGGGCCTATCAGTCTACACGAGGGAAGAGGGCCTATCAGTCTACACGAGGTGAGAGGGCCTATCAGTCTACACGAGGTGAGAGGGCCTATCAGTCTACACGAGGTAAGAGGGCCTATCAGTCTACACCAGGTAAGAGGGCCTATCAGTCTACACGAGGTAAGAGGGCCTATCAGTCTACACCAGGTAAGAGGGCCTATCAGTCTACACGAGGTAAGAGGGCCTATCAGTCTACACCAGGTAAGAGGGCCTATCAGTCTACACCAGGTAAGAGGGCCTATCAGTCTACACCAGGTAAGAGGGCCTATCAGTCTACACCAGGTAAGAGGGCCTATCAGTCTACACCAGGTAAGAGGGCCTATCAGTCTACACCAGGTAAGAGGGCCTATCAGTCTACACCAGGTAAGAGGGAACACCACTTTGTGTCTAGTGGTTCAGTACCATAGTTCCTATTACTGGTTACTAATGGTGCTGTGGGCTGTCTTATCATTCCTCTGACATTCTCTTATTTTCTGCCTCATTCACTTGGAGACAAGGTTAAGGAGATTGCAGAAGGCCTATTGGTTCATACGAGAAAGCTCCTATTGGTCTATTTTCTTCCCTGTATTTACCCAGGTCTTGCCAGTATTTACCCAGGTCTTGCCAGTATTTACCCAGATCATGTCAGTATTTACCCAGGTCTTGCCAGTATTTACCCAGGTCATGTCAGTATTTACCCACGTCTTGCCAGTATTTACCCAGGTCTTACCAGTATTTACCCAGGTCTTGCCTGTATATACCCAGGTCTTGCCAGTATTTACCCAGGTCTTTCCAGAATGTCAAATGATCCAATTTATATTGCAGTGAAGAAGTTACAAACATAGGCTAACAGCCATGTAATATATTCATAGAAAATGGGGAACACATTTGAATTATGATAAGTGTGAGACTTAACCAGTTCCACTGAAGATCCCGCCCGCCACCAGACTTGTTCCCACCAGGTCTTTAGCCTTCACACTTGTAAAGTCTTATTGGTCACTTATTTTGGTGAGAACTGGTTGTTAAGCCTTAACGTCAATCATCACGCTGCCATCCCCCCCACCGCTGCCCCCACCACGCTGCCATCCTACCCCCCACCGCCGCCCCCACCACGCTGCCATCCCCACACCACCCCCACCACGCTGCCATCCCCCCCACCCCCCATCACCCCCACCACGCTGCCATCCCCCCACCACCCCCCACCGCCGCCCCCACCACGCTGCCATCCCCCCACCACCACCACCCCCACCACGCTGCCATCCCCCCACCGCCGCCCCCACCACGCTGCCATCCCCCCCCCACCACCACCACCACCCCCCACCACTCCCCACCACGCTCCCATCCCCCACCACTCCCCACCACGCTGCCATCCCCCCACCACCTCCCACCACGCTGCCATCCCCCCACCACCCCCCACCACGCTGCCATCCCCCACCACGCTGCCATCCCCCCACCACCCCCCACCACGCTGCCATCCCCCACCACCCCCCACCACGCTGCCATCCCCCCACCACCCCCCACCACGCTGCCATCCCCCACCACCCCCCACCACGCTGCCATCCCCCACCACCCCCCACCACGCTGCCATCCCCCCACCACGCTGCCATCCCCCCACCACCCCCCACCACGCTGCCATCCCCCACCACCCCCCACCACGCTGCCATCCCCCCACCACCCCCCACCACGCTGCCATCCCCCACCACCCCCCACACGCTGCCATCCCCCACCACCCCCCACCACGCTGCCATCCCCCCACCACCCCCACCACGCTGCCATCCCCCACCACCCCCCACCACGCTGCCATCCCCCCACCATCCCCCACCACGCTGCCATCCCCCCACCACCTCCCACCACGCTGCCATCCCCCCCCCACTACCACCACGCTGCCATCCCCCCACCCCCCACCACAACCACCACGCTGCCATCCCCCCACCACCCCCCACCACGCTGCCATCCCCCCACCACCCCCCACCACGCTGCCATCCCCCACCACCCCCCACCACGCTGCCATCCCCCCACCACCTCCCACCACGCTGCCATCCCCCCACCCCCCACCACAACCACCACGCTGCCATCCCCCCACCACCCCCCACCACGCTGCCATCCCCCACCACCCCCCACCACGCTGCCATCCCCCACCACCCCCACCACGCTGCCATCCCCCACCACCCCCCACCGCTGCCCCCACCACGCTGCCATCCCCCCACCACCCCCACCACGCTGCCATCCCCCCACCACGCTGCCATCCCCCCACCACCACCACCCCCCACCACTCCCCACCACCCTGCCATCCCCCCCACCACCACCACCACCACCCCCCACCACCCCCACCACGCTGCCATCCCCCCACCGCCGCCCCCACCACGCTGCCATCCCCCCACCGCCGCCCCCACCACGCTGCCATCCCCCCACCGCCGCCCCCACCACGCTGCCATCCCCCCACCGCCGCCCCCACCACGCTGCCATCCCCCCACCGCCGCCCCCACCACGCTGCCATCCCCCCACCGCCGCCCCCACCACGCTGCCATCCCCCCACCGCCGCCCCACCACGCTGCCATCCCCCCACCGCCGCCCCCACCACGCTGCCATCCCCCCACCGCCGCCCCCACCACGCTGCCATCCCCCCACCGCCGCCCCCACCACGCTGCCATCCCCCCACCGCCGCCCCCACCACGCTGCCATCCCCCCACCGCCGCCCCCACCACGCTGCCATCCCCCCACCGCCGCCCCCACCACGCTGCCATCCCCCCACCGCCGCCCCCACCACGCTGCCATCCCCCCACCGCCGCCCCCACCACGCTGCCATCCCCCCACCGCCGCCCCCACCACGCTGCCATCCCCCCACCGCCGCCCCATCACTCAGAGTAACGCCCCATGAACGGGTCAACACCGCCCATGCAACCCCCGCCCACACTAATGGTACCTGTCCAGGGCCCCCCCACCCTCACACACCTCC
Organism: Procambarus clarkii; assembly: GCF_040958095.1. Classification (NCBI taxonomy): domain Eukaryota; kingdom Metazoa; phylum Arthropoda; class Malacostraca; order Decapoda; family Cambaridae; genus Procambarus; species Procambarus clarkii. The sequence goes on along the minus strand of NC_091218.1, from coordinate 14,003,366 downwards.
CCTCCCCCTCCCCCGCCACACCTCCCCCTCCCGGCTCCCCCCACCACTCCCCCTCTCCTGCACCCCCCTCCCGGCTCCCCCCACCACTCCCCCTCTCCTGCACCCCCCTCCCGGCTCCCCCCACCACCCCCCCCCCTCTCCTGCACCCCCTCCCGGCTCCCCCCACCACTCCCCCTCTCCTGCACCCCCTCCCGGCTCCCCCCACCACTCCCCCTCTCCTGCACCCCTTCCCGGCTCCCCCCACCACCCCCCCTCTCCTGCACCCCCCTCCCGGCTCCCCCCACCACTCCCCCTCTCCTGCACCCCCTCCCGGCTCCCCCCACCACTCCCCCTCTCCTGCTCCCCCTCCCGGCTCCCCCCACCACCCCCCCCTCTCCTGCACCCCCTCCCGGCTCCCCCCACCACCCCCCCCTCTCCTGCACCCCCTCCCGGCTCCCCCCACCACCCCCCCTCTCCTGCACCCCCTCCCGGCTCCCCCCACCACTCCCCCTCTCCTGCACCCCTTCCCGGCTCCCCCCACCACCCCCCCTCTCCTGCACCCCCCTCCCGGCTCCCCCCACCACTCCCCCTCTCCTGCACCCCCTCCCGGCTCCCCCCACCACTCCCCCTCTCCTGCTCCCCCTCCCGGCTCCCCCCACCACCCCCCCCCTCTCCTGCACCCCCTCCCGGCTCCCCCCACCACTCCCCCTCTCCTGCACCCCCTCCCGGCTCCCCCCACCCCCCTTCCTCCCCTGCACCCCCTCCCGGCTCCCCCCACCACTCCCCCACTCTCCAGCACCCCCCTCCCGGCTCCCCCCACCACTCCCCCTCTCCTGCACCCCCTCCCGGCTCCCCCCACCACTCCCCCTCTCCTGCACCCCCTCCCGGCTCCCCCCACCACTCCCCCTCTCCTGCACCCCCTCCCGGCTCCCCCCACCACCCCCCCCCCCTCTCCTGCACCCCCTCCTGGCTCCCCCCACCACTCCCCCCCTCCCCTGCACCCCCTCCCTGCTCCCCCCACCACTCCCTTTCTCCTGCACCCTCCCTCCACACACCTGACCACACATGTGAGCCTGGCAGCCACACACACCTGACCACACATGTGAGCCTGGCAGCCACACACACCTGACCACACATGTGAGCCTGGCAGCCACACACACCTGACCACACATGTGAGCCTGGCAGCCACACACACACCTGACCACACATGTGAGCCTGGCAGCCACACACACCTGACCACACATGTGAGCCTGGCAGCCACACACACCTGACCACACATGTGAGCCTGGCAGCCACACACACCTGACCACACATGTGAGCCTGGCAGCCACACACACCTGACCACACATGTGAGCCTGGCAGCCACACACACCTGACCACACATGTGAGCCTGGCAGCCACACACACCTGACCACACATGTGAGCCTGGCAGCCCCACACACCTGACCACACGTGTGAGCCTGGCAGCCTCATATATGAGGCTGCCAGGCTCACCCATTTTGACGTCAAACTGTATTATGTGAGAGGACAGGTTGACCAACCAGCCTCTGATGTTGCGTCGCAACAGAAAACGGTGCTGTGTTTGATGGGTAACTGCTTCATGTCTCCCCTTCACCGGACACAAACTCACCCAAAAGATTAAATTGGCATTATTAGTGACAGTGTATAATTTGTACACTAATATTGCACAACTTTTGCACAATAATAATGATCACTCACCAGAGTGGAGGGTCACACTCACACCAGAGTGGAGGGTCACACTCAGACCAGAGTGGACACACCGCCATAGTGACAGTATTGGGCAGCGCCACTCATCCTGTGAGTGAACACACCGCCATAGTAACAGTATTGGGCAGCGCCACTCATCCTGTGAGTGGACACACCACCATAGTAACAGTATTGGGCAGCGCCACTCATCCTGTGAGTGGACACACCGCCATAGTGACAGTATTGGGCAGCGCCACTCATCCTGTGAGTGGACACACCGCCATAGTGACAGTATTGGCCAGCGCCACTCATCCTGTGAGTGGACACACCGCCATAGTGACAGTATTGGGCAGCGCCACTCATCCTGTGAGTGGACACACCGCCATAGTGACAGTATTGGGCAGCGCCACTCATCCTGTGAGTGGACACACCGCCATAGTGACAGTATTGGGCAGCGTCACTCATCCTGTGAGTGGACACACCGCCATAGCAGCATGTACAACACTCCCCAATAGGAAGAAAACCCGCTGGGTTGTTCATCCTGTCACTTGTACCCAGACACAGCTGGGACTTGCTTAACTGTCTCAAGTGAACAGCTTATCAAACAAGAAGATTAACATTCGTCAACCCTTAAAATCTTACGTTATCTTGCGGGTGCAAAATGGGGGAATCTTTTAAGAACAGTATCAATACTTGACAAATAGTGTTTTCCTAACTCAAACAATGTGGGGTTTATTATTCTACACATATTCCTAATGTCTCTCAGGTGTTCACATTCACGTAGATAGTGGTCAAGGTGGTGTCCATCACTCTCATCAGATTCAGCAAGTCCGCTGATCAGCTGTTGTTTCCATTCCGAATCTCCATGGATATTTGTATCCAAGACGGATTCTCGCTATTACTGATTCTCTCCCTCGTTCTCCTCCTCTTCGGCCATAATGATTGGGATTGCCAGCAACAACCATGTTGTACCATCGTACAGATTCACTGGTTTGTGCTTCTATCCTCCTTTCCTCAGTTACCTTGTCACGGTGATGTTGCCTGACAATACCTCTAATTTGTAGTAGAGTCTTGGGTATGAAGTATTCAATATGGTCTCCTTCAGCGCCTTCAGCAGCCAGCACATCTGCTCGTTCATTCCCACATATTCCAACATGGGAGGGGAGCCCCAACATGGGAGGGGAGCCCCAACATGGGAGGGGATCCACAGAAACTAGACTTCCCTGATTGGTTAGTATCCTCACAGCTCTCTTGATCTTAGCGACTATCACAGGATTTTCTGCCTGATTTTTACTTAGGCTTTGCAGTGCTGCCTTAGAGTCAGTGCAGATCACTGCACCATTAGTGTTCCGTTCAAGGAATCTTAACGCCATAACAATGGCAGTTAGCTCTGCTTGCGTTGAAGAGGCATAGTTCTCAATACGTGCTTTTTCTTCATTTCTGCATTGGAAGGTATTATCCTTGATTACCGTGTATGCTGCACCAGCCCTGCCATTGACAGGGTTAGATGACCCGTCAGTGTAGATTTGATCGAGTTCATCTCCGGCTTCTTTATAAATTTTCTCGAGATACTTGTGCTTCATTTCTTGTGGTATCATGTTGGATTTTTTCATTGTCATTTCATTGATGATAATCCTGCATGAGTCATCCTCCCAGGAGGTAACCTCTCTACAGGCAGGAGCTCACGGGCTTGCTCAAGCAGGTGAAGCTCTGCAAGGTAGCAGACTGATCTGTGGTGCCATTTTTTGCTTCTCCTGTTTCCCCCTGAAAGTAGCACAGAGCTCAGTTTTTTCTTAGCAATATCATTGTAATGGGGATCTCTGGCTATCCTAATTGCAAGCTTAGCATTCAGTTCATTAATTCTGCTTTTAACACTGGGAAGGGACAACTCCTCTCGTAGATTAGACGTTTTGGCAGTTCTTGGAACTCCAAGAATGATTGTCATGGCTTCATTTTGAATGCTTTCAAGCCTTTTCTTATCACTTTGGGAGTAGGTGCACAGAACTGGTGCGGCATAGTCTATGACGGAGCGCACATAGGCTGTGTACATCATTTTAAGCACGGCAATAGAGGCTCCATGTCCATTCCAGGTCATAGCTTTCAGTGCCCTGAGTCGACTTTTGCATGTTCCTATGAGTTGATTGAGCTCCTCTTTCTTCCCCTTGTTAGAGCCGACAGTGACGCTAAGGTACCGATAGTGGTCAACCCATTCAAGTGTTACACCATTAATTTGTAGTTCTTCATTTGCTCTCCGCTTGTGATGGGAGTATGCCTTCGTCTTGTTTGTGGAGAGAGTGAAACCGAGCTCAATACATTTCCTTCCAAGGAGTTCAATGGACTGTTTGATTTTCCCCAAGGTGGAAGCTTGCATTAGAACAACTGCATTAATGATGGTTACTGTTACTGAGACAACGGGAGCCACGTGGTACTGTTGCCAGGGGTACTATAATGATGGTTACCGTTACTGAGACAACGGGAGCCACGTGGTACTGTTGCCAGGGGTACTATAATGATGGGTACCGTTACTGAGACAACGGGAGCCACGTGGTACTGTTGCCAGGGGTACTGTAATGATGGCTACCGTTACTGAGACAACGGGAGCCACGTGGTACTGTTGCCAGGGGTACTGTAATGATGGGTACCGTTACTGAGACAACGGGAGCCACGTGGTACTGTTGCCAGGGGTACTATAATGATGGGTACCGTTACTGAGACAACGGAGCCACGTGGTACTGTTGCCAGGGGTACTATAATGATGGCTACCGTTACTGAGACAACGGGAGCCACGAGGTACTGTTGCCAGGGGTACTGTAATGATGGTTACCGTCACTGAGACAACGGGAGCCACGTGGTACTGTTGCCAGGGGTACTATAATGATGGCTACCGTTACTGAGACAACGGGAGCCACGTGGTACTGTTGCCAGGGGTACTATAATGATGGCTACCGTTACTGAGACAACGGGAGTCACGTGGTACTGTTGCCAGGGGTACTATAATGATGGCTACCGTTACTGAGACAACGGGAGTCACGTGGTACTGTTGCCAGGGGTACTGTAATGATGGGTACCGTTAAAATAGGTGGGGAAGGTAGGGGACTGTCTGGCTTAGTGCCTATTTCTGTTGTGGGTGTGATGTGGAGGGGGTGCCAGGCACCGCCTTTGGCCCCTCATGGCACTCGCTCGGCCTTTCCCTACGCTTTTTCACAGCACTTTGGCACCTTAAGTGCACTCCCTCTGGCTCTTTCAACCCGTTTTCCGTTGCGTTAACGGCAAAATATACCGTTTTAGTAAAGGCTGAAGAGGTATAGAAAACGTGGAGTGGCTATGGCGGCTGATGGTGTCAAGAAACACCCCCTCTCACTCCCTGCGTCTCTCCCTCTCTCTCTCCTCCCTCTCTCTCTACCGGCCTCCTGGTCTTCCCTCACCTGCAGCCTCTCACACACACACACACTCTCCCTCCCCTCACACACACACACACACACACACATACACACACAAACACAGGCTCCCTCGAGTGTTGTCCTTAGAGTGTTAACTGAGCAGAACTTCCCCGGAACTGATAAGCAAGTTATAGAAAATGGAAATGTGTAGTGGGCGTATTGGTGAAGGAATACTACCTTGTTCAGCCTAAACGGCTCGCTAGGCACTGTATATGTGGCCCTCAGTGCCTTGTGGTGACGATAGTGAGTGCCTAAGGCACTAAGTGAACGCATAATGTGAGCACACAGACTGTTGCTGCCGGAAAATAGCAACCGAGTGAAGTTTGTGAAGTTGTGTTTGTGAAATGAAAAAAATGTTGAAATGTGTTTATAGTGTGAGGGGCAAAGGGCGTTCTGGGGGGGATGTGTTAAGTCGACCTGTCCTCACACTAGGCTGGTTAAAGCGGCGGCCGGCCTCCCCCCCCCCAGACGAATTCGTCAATTTTAACATACTGTGTAGCAAAAATTGGTTTGTTTTCATATATAAATCAAAATTATTATACATAAACATTCTATGTATAGTTAGGCGTAGGTTAGATTAGGTGTTCAGGTTCTGTTGGCGATTATTTGAAGTTCGTGGGTGAAGCATTTACAGCGTTGTGGTTCGAATACAAGTCGTCAGCGAAGCACTTGTTCCGGAAGTGTTCGGACGTCGTCAGTTGTGAGTCGTGTGTAAACAGCTTTTCATTCTTAAACAGCTGGGGTTTGGCGGCTGGATTAACGAGCTTGGATCTTTGTATGCGAGGACGGGCTGTGTAAATACACATGGGCCACCCGTCAGGGCTCACGCTCTCACTAAACACTGACGAAACACTGAGGAAACACTGACGAAGCACTGACGAAACACTGACGAAACACTGACGAAACTCTGAGGAAACACTGACGAAACACTGACGAAGCACTGAAGAAACACTGAAGAAACACTGACGAAGCACTGAAGAAACACTGACGAAACACTGACGAAACACTGACGAAACTCTGAGGAAACACTGACGAAACTCTGAGGAAACACTGAGGAAACACTGACGAAACTCTGAGGAAACACTGACGAAACTCTGAGGAAACACTGACGAAACACTGACGAAACACTGACGAAGCACTGAAGAAACACTGAAGAAACACTGAAGAAACACTGACGAAGCACTGAAGAAACACTGAAGAAACACTGAAGAAACACTGAAGAAACACTGACGAAACACTGACGAAACACTGACGAAACACTGACGAAACACTGACGAAACACTAACGAAACACCGACGAAACACTAACGAAACACTGACGAAACACTAGGGAAACACTGACGAAACACTAACGAAACACTGACGAAACACTAACGAAACCCTGAGGAAACCCTGAGGAAACCCTGAGGAAACCCTGAGGAAACGCTGAGGAAACACTGACGAAGCACTGAGGAAACACTGAGGAAACACTGAGGAAACACTGAGGAAACACTGAGGAAACACTGGGGAAACACTGGGGAAACACTGAGGAAACACTGAGGAAACACTGGGGAAACACTGGGGAAACACTAGGGAAACACTAGGGAAACACTGACGAAACACTGGGGAAACACCAGGGAAACACTAGGGAAACACTGACGAAACACTGGGGAAACACTGAGGAAGCACTGGGGAAACACTGGGGAAACACTGGGGAAACACTAGGGAAACACTGACGAAACACTACGGAAACACTAGGGAAACACTGACGAAACACTGAAGAAACACTGTCGAAACACTGTCGAAACACTTTCGAAACACTGTCGAAACACTGACGAAACACTACGGAAACACTAGGGAAACACTGTCGAAACACTGAAGAAACACTGTCGAAACACTGTCGAAACACTGTCGAAACACTGACGAAACAATGACGAAACAATGACGAAACAATGACGAAATAACCAATGAAAAGAGGAAGAGAGAGACAGACGGATAACAGCAGACAAAGATAACAGCAGACAAAGATAACAGCAGACAAAGATAACAGCAGACAAAGATAACAGCAGACACAGACCAGCAAGACACAGAGAAAGAGCCAATCAAGCAGATAACAAAAACCAAAGGAAACATAGTTTAAGATATCAGTGAAGATAGCCATCGATGAACTAGGATATATCAACTATTTGTGTGTTCATTTACGAAACCTGTACATCTTAGTTTGTATTAAACATATTACGAGCTTGGACACTAATATATTTAGGATTTCGTGTAGAGTTAGACCTAGGTTAGGTTAGGTTATCTTTTTGAGGTTAGGTTAGGTTAGGCTAGGTTAGGTTAGGTTATCTTATTGAGGTAATCTTGAGATGATTTCGGGGCTTATTGTTCCCGCGGCCCGGTCCTCCACCAGGCCTCCACCCCCAGGAAGCAGCCCGTGACAGCTGACTAACACCCAGGTACCTATTTTACTGCTGGGTAACAGGTGCATTAGGGTGAAAGAAAATTTTTACCCATTTGTGTCTGCCTCCACCGGGGATCGAACCCGGAACCACAGGACTACGAATCTAAAGATTAGGTTAGGTTATCTTGAGATTCTTGAGATGATTTCGGGGCTTATTGTCCCCGCGGCCCGGTCCTTGACCAGGCCTCCACCCCCAGGAAGCAGCCCGTGACAGCTGACTAACACCCATGTACCTATTTTACTGCTGGTAACAGGGGCATAGGGTGAAAGAAACTCTGCCCATTGTTTCTCGCCGGCGCCTGGGATCGAACCCAGGACCACAGGATCACAAGTCCAGCGTGCTGTCCGCTCGGCCGACCGGCTCCCGGTTAGGTTATCTTAGGTTAGGTTATCTTAAGTTAGTTTAGGTTATCTTAGGTTAGGTTATCTTAAGTTAGTTTAGGTTATCTTAGGTTATCTTAAGTTAGTTTAGGTTATCTTAGGTTAGGTTCTGTTGAGAATTATTAGTATTTTTACTTCGTGAGTGAAGTATTTACTAACCCGTCCCTGACTCAAGTCCATTCCATCCAGCGGTCGACCCCCACAGACGTATTCATCAATTTTAACATGCTGTTCATTCAACACAGTAATTTTCTCAAATATAAATTAATATTATAGTATATTAGCATATTGTGTATATATAGTTATAGGTTAGGTTAGGTGTTTAGGTTCTGTTGGCGATTATTTGCATTTGTAGTACGTGGGTGAAGCATTTACAGCGTTGTGGTTCGAACACAAGTCGTCAGTGAAGCACTTGTTCCGGAAGTGTTCGAACGTCATCACTTGTGAGTCGTGTGTAAACTGTTTTTCATTCGTGAAATTGGGGTTTGGCGGCTGCATTAACGAGCTTATGGCATTTATAAGGACGGGCTGCCTCATACTTAAGAAAATGGGAGCGCCTCGCAGAGTTGCCATAATGTCCCGTTTTCTGTTCGTGGATCCTCTGGTAGGTTAGGGCACTTCAGTACGACAATTTCCAGACGTTGGGACCGTTCACCAGAACAGCTTGGGTCGTTCAAGCAGCGGTCTACCCACAGACACATTCGATAAATTTAACATATTGTATTTTATAACATATTAAATTGTAAATAAAACACGGTATTTTCTGGAATATAAATTAATTTTAATGTATATTATAATTTTGAGTATAATGAGGTTTTAATAGACGTTTTCTCTTGGTACTATTTTGGACCTGTAGTAGGTGGTCGAAGCCACAGTCAGAGCTGGGACACGAACACTGGGACGAAGCCACAGTCAGAGCTGGGACACGAACACTGGGACGAAGCCACAGTCAGAGATGGGACACGAACACTGTAACGAAGCCACAGAACTGGGACACGAACACGGGGACGAAGCCACAGTCAGAGCTGGGACACGAACACTTGGACGAAGCCACAGAGCTGGGACAAGAACACTGGGACGAAGCCACAGTCAGAGCTGGGACACGAACACCGGGACGAAGCCACAGTCAGAGCTGGGACACGAACACTGGGACGAAGCCACAGAACTGGGACACGAACACGGGGACGAAGCCACAGTCAGAGCTGGGACACGAACACTGGGACGAAGCCACAGAACTGGGACACGAACACGGGGACGAAGCCACAGTCAGAGCTGGGACACGAACACTTGGACGAAGCCACTGTCAGAGCTGGCACACGAACACTGGGACGAAGCCACAGTCAGAGCTGGGACACGAACACTTGGACGAAGCCAGAGTCAGAGATGGGACACGAACACTGTAACGAAGCCACAGAACTGGGACACGAACACGGGGACGAAGCCACAGTCAGAGCTGGGACACGAACACTTGGACGAAGCCACAGAGCTGGGACAAGAACACTGGGACGAAGCCACAGTCAGAGCTGGGACACGAACACTTGGACGAAGCCACAGAGCTGGGACAAGAACACTGGGACGAAGCCACAGTCAGAGCTGGGACACGAACACCGGGACGAAGCCACAGTCAGAGCTGGGACACGAACACTGGGACGAAGCCACAGAACTGGGACACGAACACGGGGACGAAGCCACAGTCAGAGCTGGGACACGAACACTTGGACGAAGCCACAGAGCTGGGACAAGAACACTGGGACGAAGCCACAGTCAGAGCTGGGACACGAACACTTGGACGAAGCCAGAGTCAGAGATGGGACACGAACACTTGGACGAAGCCAGAGTCAGAGATGGGACACGAACACTGGGACGAAGCCACAGTCAGAGCTGGGACACGAACACGGGGACGAAGCCACAGTCAGAGTTGGAACACGAACACTGGGACGAAGCCACAGTCAGAGATGGGACACGAACACTGGGACGAAGCCACAGAACTGGGACACGAACACTGGGACGAAGCCACAGTCAGAGATGGGACACGAACACTGGGACGAAGCCACAGTCAGAGCTGGGACACGAACACTGGGACGAAACCACAGTCAGAGCTGGGACACGAACATTGGGACGAAGCCACAGTCAGAGCTGGGACACGAACACTGGGACGAAGCCACAGACCTGGGACACGAACACGGACGAAACGAACTTTCGAACATCATCAGTTGCTCGTCCTGTGTAAAACGTTTTATTCATAAAATTGTGGGCCGCGGCTGGATTAGAGAGAATTGGGCCATAGTTCACGCAGCCTCGCCTCGTAAACATTGGCCCGAGGCTCGTTAATCCAGCCGCCAACCCCCTACCCCCTCCAGCCCCCTTCTCCTAGTTTGTGAACTAAAAACATGACTCGTAACTGATGTTCGAACAGTGCTTCCCTGTCAACGCGTTCAGCACCCCTCCCCCCTGCCCTCCTCAGCACCCCCTGGCTTACCTCAGCACCCCCTGCCCTCCTCAGCACCCCCTGGCGTCCCTCAGCACCCCCTGGCGTCCCTCAGCACCCCCCTGGCGTCCCTCAGCACCCCCCTGGCCTCCCTCAGCACCTCCCTGGCCTCCCTCAGCACCCCCTGGCCTCCCTCAGCACCCCCTGGCCTCCCTCAGCACCCCCTGGCCTCCCTCAGCACCCCCCCTGGCCTCCCTCAGCACCCCCCCTGGCCTCCCTCAGCACCCCCTGGCCTCCCTCAGCACCTCCCTGGCCTCCCTCAGCACCCCCTGGCCTCCCTCAGCACCCCCTGGCCTCCCTCAGCACCCCCCCTGGCCTCCCTCAGCACCCCCCTGGCGTCCCTCAGCACCCCCTGGCCTCCCTCAGCACCCCCCTGGCGTCCCTCAGCACCCCCTGGCGTCCCTCAGCACCCCCTGGCGTCCCTCAGCACCCCCCTGGCGTCCCTCAGCACCCCCCTGGCCTCCCTCAGCACCCCCTGGCCTCCCTCAGCACCCCCTGGCCTCCCTCAGCACCTCCCTGGCCTCCCTCAGCACCCCCTGGCCTCCCTCAGCACCCCCTGGCCTCCCTCAGCACCCCCCCTGGCCTCCCTCAGCACCCCCCCCGGGCCTCCCTCAGCACCCCCTGGCCTCCCTCAGCACCCCCTGGCCTCCCTCAGCACCCCCTGGCCTCCCTCAGCACCCCCCCCTGGCCTCCCTCAGCACCCCCCCTGGCCTCCCTCAGCACCCCCCCTGGCCTCCCTCAGCACCCCCTGGCCTCCCTCAGCACCCCCTGGCCTCCCTCGGCACCCCCTGGCCTCCCTCAGCACCCCCCCCTGACCTCCCTCAGCACCTCCCTGGCCTCCCTCAGCACCCCCTGGCCTCCCTCAGCACCCCCTGGCCTCCCTCAGCACCCCCTGGCCTCCCTCAGCACCCCCTGGCCTCCCTCAGCACCCCCCCTGGCCTCCCTCAGCACCCCCCCTGGCCTCCCTCAGCACCCCCTGGCCTCCCTCAGCACCCCTCCAGAGTGCTGCGAGGGGTGTCACTGCCCAATACACTCCTGGCAGTCCTCGCTGTACTCAGCTGTCACCAGGCGCTCATAGACCGTAATCTATGTTGTCTATTTTGGTCGTGGCCAGCGGAAGGCTTGGTGCTCAAGGTGGTGCTCAAGGTGGTGCTCAAGGTGGTGCTCAAGGTGGTGCTCAAGGTGGTGCTCAAGGTGGTGCTCAAGGTGGTGCTCAAGGTGGTGCTCAAGGTGGTGCTCAAGGTGGTGCTCAAGGTGGTGCTCAAGGTGGTGCTCAAGGTGGTGCTCAAGGTGGTGCTCAAGGTGGTGCTCAAGGTGGTGCTCAAGGTAGTGCTCAAGGTGGTGCTCAAGGTGGTGCTCAAGGTGGTGCTCAAGGTGGTGCTCAAGGTGGTGCTCAAGGTGGTGCTCAAGGTGGTGCTCAAGGTGGTGCTCAAGGTGGTGCTCAAGGTGGTGCTCAAGGTGGTGCTCAAGGTGGTGCTCAAGGTGGTGCTGAAGGTGGTGCTCAAGGTGGTGCTCAAGGTGGTGCTCAAGGTGGTGCTCAAGGTGGTGCTCAAGGTGGTGCTCAAGGTGGTGCTCAAGGTAGTGCTCAAGGTAGTGCTCAAGGTGGTGTTGGTGTGGGGTAGACCCCCTCTCCAACACTCATATATAGGACCACAACACCATACAGGATCACCACACCATATAGGACCACCACACCATACAGGACCACCACACCATATAGGACCACCACACCATATAGGACCACCACACCATACAGGACCACCACACCATATACAGGACCACCACACTATATAGGACAACCACACCATATAGGACAACCACACCATACAGGACCACCACACCATATACAGGACCACCACACCATATACAGGACCACCACACCATATAGGACCACCACACCATATATAGGACAACCACACCATATAGGACAACCACACCATATAGGACAACCACACCATATAGGACCACCACACCATATAGGACAAACACACCATATAGGACAACCACACCATATAGGACAACCACACCATATACAGGACCACCACACCATATACAGGACCACCACACCATATAGGACAACCACACCATATAGGACAACCACACCATACAGGACCACCACACCATATACAGGACCACCACACCATATAGGACAACCACACCATATAGGACAACCACACCATATAGGACAACCACACCATATAGGACCACCACACCATATAGGACAAACACACCATATAGGACAACCACACCATATAGGACAACCACACCATACAGGACCACCACACCATATAGGATCACCACACCATATAGGACCACCACACCATACAGGACCACCACACCATATAGGACCACCACACCATATAGGACCACCACACCATATACAGGACCACCGCACCATACAGGATCACCACACCATATAGGACCACCACACCATATACAGGACCACCACACCATATACAGGATCACCACACCATACAGGACCACCACACCATATAGGACCACCACACCATATACAGGATCATTACACCATATACAGGATCACCACACCATATAGGACCACCACACCATACAGGACCACCACACCATACAGGACCACCACACCATATACAGGATCACCACACCATACAGGACCACCACACCATATACAGGATCACCACACCATACAGGACCACCACACCATATAGGACCACCACACCATATACAGGATCACCACACCATATACAGGATCACCACACCATATAGGACCACCACACCATACAGGACCACCACACCATATACAGGATCACCACACCATATACAGGATCACCACACCATATACAGGACCACCACACCATATACAGGACCACCACACCATACAGGACCACCACACCATACAGGACCACCACACCATATACAGGATCACCACACCATATAGGACCACCACACCATATATAGGACCACCACACCATATACAGGATCACCACACCATACAGGACCACCACACCATATACAGGACCACCACACCATATAGGACCACCACACCATACAGGACCACCACACCATATACAGGATCACTACACCATACAGGACCACCACACCATATATAGGACCACCACACCATATACAGGACCACCACACCATATAGGACCACCACACCATATACAGGACCACCACACCATATACAGGATCACACCATATACAGGACCACCACACCATATAGGACCACCACACCATATAGGACCACCACACCATATAGAACCACCACACCATATAGGACCACCAGACCATATAGGACCACCACACCATATACAGGACCACCACACCATATACAGGATCACACCATATAGGACCACCACACCATATAGGACCACCACACCATATAGGACCACCACACCATACAGGACCACCACACCATACAGGACCCCCACACCATACAGGACCACCACACCATATAGGACCACCACACCATATAGGACCACCACACCATACAGGACCACCACACCATACAGGACCACCACACCATATAGGACCACCACACCATATACAGGATCACCACCAAAGACAAACCTTTCTAAAAACGTTTTCGTAACACTTGTAGAACCTTAATATCTTTCGTTTGCATCTGAGAAATAAATTACAAATCTGTGAATATCTTTTAAACATTATAGGGTGACTGGTGGGAGGTAGGGGCATGTCATAGGCTGATCGTGGCCGTCGGCTCCGTTGTCGTCCTTTAACCAGGGATCAGCCCCTATGTCCTCCCCTGTATGAAATTTATAATGTTCGGTTTTGTGTACTTACGAGTTTGTCTATAATAAAATAGATTTTGAAGTGAATAATGCATGTCGTGATGACCTTCTGGGGAGCGGCCAACACTGAAATGGTCCTGGGGCCAGATTCACGAAGCAGTTACGCAAGCACTTACGAACCTGTCCATCTTTCCTCAATCTTTGGCGGCTTTGTTTACAATTATTAAACAGTTAATGAGCTCCGAAGCACCAGGAGGCTGTTTATAACAATAACAGCAGTTGATTGGCAAGTTTTCATGCTTGTAAACTGTTTAATAAATGTAACCAACGCCGCCAAAGATTGAGGAAAGATGTACACGTTCGTATGATAACCAGACCACACACTAGAAGGTGAAGGGACGACGACGTTTCGGTCCGTCCTGGACCATTCTCAAGTCGATTCTCACAATCGACTTGAGAATGGTCCAGGACGGACTGAAACGTCGTCGTCCCTTCACCTTCTAGTGTGTGGTCTGGTCAACATACTTTAGCCACGTTATTGTGACTCATCGCCTGCATACAGGTTCGTAAGTGCTTGCGTAACTGCTTCGTGAATGTGGCCTCTGGGAAACAAAGATGGAGGGAACTAAGAAACAGTCCTGTTTACAGCCTCCATCACCCTTGTTTACAGCCTCCATCACCCTTGTTTACAGCCTCCATCAACCTTGTTTACAGCCTCCATCAACCTTGTTTACAGCCTCCATCACCCTTGTTTACAGCCTCCATCACCCTTGTTTACAGCCTCCATCACCCTTGTTTACAGCCTCCATCACCCTTGTTTACAAGCCTCCATCACTCTTGTTTACAAGCCTCCATCACCCTTGTTTACAAGCCTCCATCACCCCTGTTTACTAGTCTCCATCACCCCTGTTTACAAGCCTCCATCACCCCTGTTTACAAGCCTCCATCACCCCTGTTTACAAGCCTCCATCACCCTTGTTTACAGCCTCCATCACCCTTGTTTACAGCCTCCATCATTCTTGTTTAAAGCCTCCATCACCCTTGTTTACAGCCTCCATCACCCTTGTTTACAAGCCTCCATCACCCTTGTTTACAAGCCTCCATCACCCTTGTTTACAGCCTCCATCACCCTTGTTTACAAGCCTCCATCACCCTTGTTTACAAGCCTCCATCACCCTTGTTTACAGCCTCCATCACCCTTGTTTACAAGCCTCCATCACCCTTGTTTACTAGTCTCCATCACCCCTGTTTACAAGCCTCCATCACCCTTGTTTACAGCCTCCATCACCCTTGTTTACAGCCTCCATCACCCTTGTTTACATCCTCCATCACCCTTGTTTACAAGCCTCCATCACCCTTGTTTACAGCCTCCATCACCCTTGTTTACAGCCTCCATCACCCTTGTTTACAGCCTCCATCACCCTTGTTTACAGCCTCCATCACCCTTGTTTACAGTCTCCATCACCCTTGTTTACAAGCCTCCATCACCCTTGTTTACAGCCTCCATCACCCTTGTTTACAGCCTCCATCACCCTTGTTTACAGCCTCCATCACCCTTGTTTACAGCCTCCATCACCCTTGTTTACAGTCTCCATCACCCTTGTTTACAAGCCTTCTGTCCTCTTTGGAACCGGAATTTACAATATTTACGAAACTTTTGTGTTAAAATTCCTTTGATGTTACACTTTTTTGTTTATATATAATCTTTCCTTCTTCCTGGTGCCTCTGTTCACCTAGCAGAAAGTAGGTGCCCGGGAGTTAGGCCACTGTTGTGGGGTTGTATCCTAGGGGGGGAGGGAGACTAGTTGACGTGGTATATGTGATATAGGAAACAGGTCTGGAGTCATTGCATTATACAACGGGTGTTTGGGAAGGCGGGGCCCTGGAGCTAGCATCTCGTTCCTGCAAGTACAAATAGGTAAACACTCACACACCCACCCACACACACACACACACACACACACACACAGACACAGACACACACACACACACACACACACACACACACACACACACACACACACACACACACACACACACACACACACACACACACACACACACACACACACACACATACACACACAGACACACACAGACACACACACACATACACACAAACACCCACCCACCCACACACACACAGACACACACACACACACACACACACACAATACCAGGAATGAATATGTCAGGATGAGAAGAGAGGCAGAAAGACAATACGAAAATGACATCGCAAGCAAGGCAAAGACTCAGCCTAAATTGCTGCATAGCCACATTAGGAGAAAAACAACAGTAAAGGAACAGGTTATGAGATTAAGGATAGGGGCGGAAGGATTCACTACAAATGACAAGGAAGTGTGTGAGGAATTGAATAAGAAATTCCAGGAGGTCTTCACCTTAGAACAAGGAGAAATTCCAGAGGTAAGTGAGGGAATAGCTAACCAGGAACCACTGGAAGAGTTTGAGATTACCAGTGGGGAAGTAAGGAGGTGTTTACTAGAGTTGGACGTGACGAAGGCTATAGGCCCAGATGGAATCTCCCCTTGGGTTCTAAAGGAAGGAGCAAGAGAACTGAGCCTACCACTCTCCATAGTGTATAACAAATCACTGGCAACAGGGGAACTGCCAGATATTTGGAAAGCAGCTAACGTAGTCCCGATATACAAGAAAGGGGATAGACAGGAGGCACTGAACTACAGGCCAGTGTCCCTAACCTGCATACCATGCAAGCTGATGGAGAAGATTGTGCGAAAAAAACTAGTGGAGCATCTGGAGCGAAGGAACTTTGTAACACAGCATCAACATGGGTTCAGGGATGGCAGGTCCTGCCTCACAGGGTTACTTGAATTCTACGACCAGGCAACAAAAATAAGGCAAGAAAGAGAAGGGTGGGCAGACTGCATATTTTTGGATTGTCAGAAAGCCTTTGATACAGTGCCACACAAGAGGCTAGTGCGAAAGTTGGAGATGCAGGCTGGAGTGAGAGGGAAGGTACTCCGGTGGATAGAGGAATACCTAAGCAACAGGAGACAACGAGTCTGTGTGAGGGGTGAGGTCTCAGATTGGCGAGACGTCACAAGTGGAGTCCCGCAGGGGTCAGTCATTGGACCTATACTGTTTCTGGTATATGTAAATGATCTCCCAGAGGGTATAGATTCGTTCCTCTCAATGTTTGCCGACGATGCAAAAATTATGAGGAGGATTGAAACAGAGGATGATAGTAGGAGGCTACAAGATGACCTGGATAGACTGAGTGAATGGTCCAACAAATGGCTGTTGAAGTTCAACCCGAGTAAATGCAAAGTAATGAAACTAGGCAGTGGAAACAGGAGGCCAGGCACAGGATACAGAATAGGAGATGAAGTACTTAATGAAACAGACAGAGAGAAAGATCTAGGAGTTGATATCACACCAAACCTGTCTCCTGAAGCCCACATAAAGAGAATAACGTCTGCGGCATATGCGAGGCTGGCTAACATCAGAACGGCGTTCAGGAACCTGTGTAAGGAATCATTCAGAATCTTGTACACCACATATGTAAGACCAATCCTGGAGTATGCGGCCCCAGCATGGAGCCCGTACCTTGTCAAGCACAAGACGAAGCTGGAAAAAGTCCAAAGGTATGCTACTAGACTAGTCCCAGAACTAAGAGGCATGAGTTATGAGGAAAGGCTGCGGGAAATGCACCTCACGACACTGGAAGACAGAAGAGTAAGGGGGGACATGATCACAACCTACAAAATCCTCAGGGGAATCGACCGGGTAAACAAGGATGAACTTTTCAACACTGGTGGGACGCGAACAAGGGGACACAGGTGGAAGCTGAGTACCCAAATGAGCCACAGAGACGTTAGAAAGAACTTTTTCAGTGTCAGAGTAGTTAGCAAATGGAATGCATTAGGAAGTGATGTGGTGGAGGCTGACTCCATTCACAGTTTCAAATGTAGATATGATAGAGCCCAATAGGCTCAGGAATCTGTACACCAGTTGATTGACGGTTGAGAGGCGGGACCAAAGAGCCAGAGCTCAACCCCCGCAAGCACAATTAGGTGAGTACACACACACACACACAGACACACACACACACACACACACACACACACACACACACACACACACACACACACACACACACACACACATACACACACAGACACACACACACACACACACAAACACCCACCCACCCACACACAAACACCCACCCACCCACAAACACCCACCCACCCACACACACACAGACACACAGACACACACACACACACACACACACACACACACACACACACACACACACACACACACACACACACAGACACACACACACACAGACACACACACACACACACACACACACACACACACACACACACACACACACACACACACACACACATGGAACATCATGGAGCCCCCACCTGAAGAAACACACAAAGAAACTGGAGAAGGTTCAGAGGTTTGCGACGAGGCTTGTCCCAGAGCTACGAGGGATGGGATATGAAGAGCGGCTGAAGGAACTGAACCTTACGACACTAGAGAAAAGAAGGGAGAGAGGAGATATGATAGGGACATATAAAATACTCAGGGGAATTGACAAAGTGGAAATAGATGAAATGTTCACACGTAATAATAACAGAACGAGGGGACATGGGTGGAAACTGGAAACTCAGATGAGTCACAGAGATGTTAGGAAGTTTTCTTTTAGCGTGAGAGTAGTGGAAAAATGGAATGCACTTGGGGAACAGGTTGTGGAAGCAAATACTATTCATACTTTTAAAACTAGGTATGATAGGGAAATGGGACAGGAGTCATTGCTGTAAACAACCGATAGCTAGAAAGGCGGGATCCAAGAGTCAATGCTCGATCCTGCAAGCACATATAGGTGAGTACATATAGGTGAGTACACACACACACACAAACACACACACACACACACACACACACACACACACACACACACACACACACACACACACACACACACACATATATTGTATACCATATATGTCAGGCCAATCCTGGAGTATGCAGCCCCAGCATGGAGTCCATATCTAGTCAAGGATAAGACTAAACTGGAAAAGGTTCAAAGGTTTGCCACCAGACTAGTACCCGAGCTGAGAGGTATGAGCTACGAGGAGAGACTACGGGAATTAAACCTCACTTCGCTGGAAGACAGAAGAGTTAGGGGGGACATGATCACCACATTCAAGATTCTGAAGGGGATTGATAGGGTAGATAAAGACAGTCTATTTAACACAAGGGGCACACGTACTAGGGGACACAGGTGGAAACTGAGTGCCCAAATGAGCCACAGAGATATTAGAAAGAACTTTTTTAGTGTCAGAGTGGTTGACAAATGGAATGCATTAGGAAGTGATGTGGTGGAGGCTAACTCCATACACAGTTTCAAGTGTAGATATGACAGAGCCCGATAGGCTCAGGAATCTGTACACCTGTTGATTGACGGTTGAGAGGCGGGACCAAAGAGCCAGAGCTCAACCCCCGCAAACACAACTAGGTGAGTACAACTAGGTGAGTACAGCACAAGCACAAGACGAAGCTGGAAAAAGTCCAAAGGTATGCTACTAGACTAGTCCCAGAACTAAGAAGCATGAGTTATGAGGAAAGGCTGCGGGAAATGCACCTTACGACACTGGAAGACAGAAGAGTAGGGAGGGACATGATCACAACCTACAAAATCCTCAGGGGAATCGACCGGGTAAACAAAGATGAACTATTCAACACTGGTGGGACGCGAACAAGGGGACACAGGTGGAAGCTGAGTACCCACATGAGCCACAGAGACGTTAGAAGGAACTTTTTCAGTGTCAGAGTAGTTAGTAAATGGAATGCATTAGGCAGTGATATGGTGGAGGCTGACTCCATACACAGTTTCAAATGTAGATATGATAGAGCCCAATAGGCTCAGGAACCTGTACACCAGTTGATTGACAGTTGAGAGGCGGGACCAAAGAGCCAGAGCTCAACCCCCGCAAGCACAAATAGGTGAGGCCACACACCATGCAGTGTGTGGCCTCAGGCTGACGTCAAACACCCGGTGTGTGTGTGTTTGTATATTAATTATATATAGCATTATGAGACTTGGTGGGGGGGGGGGGGAGACAGGGGGGCATTACATCCGCTCCGAGCACTGGCACGCCCCCCCCCCCTGGCACGCCCCCCCCCCCTGGCACGCCCCCCCTGGCACGCCCCCTGGCACGCCCCCCCTGGCACGCCCTATCTGGCACGCCATAAAAAATTCCTGTTAGCTGGCTGAGAGCTTTCTCTTCCCATAGCTCATGGTAAGCCTTACCCTACTAGTTTTACACACAGGTGGGTACAGGAGCAGACGACTGCTGACTCCTGTTAGCTGGCTGAGAGCTTTCCCTTCCCATAGCTCATGGTAAGCCTTACCCTACTAGTTTTACACACAGGAGGGTACAGGAGCAGACGACTGCTGACTCCTGTTAGCTGGCTGAGAGCTTTCCCTTCCCATAGCTCATGGTAAGCCTTACCCTACTAGTTTTACACACAGGAGGGTACAGGAGCAGACGACTGCTGACTCCTGTTAGCAGGCTGAGAGCTTTCCCTTCCCATAGCTCATGGTAAGCCTTACCCTACTAGTTTTACCTGGAACATGACCCGCTGATCGATTTACAACTAAGTACCCAATTACTGCTGGATGAACAGGGGGAGCAAACAGTTAAGGATTGGCGCCTAGTCAGTCCTCACTCTCCAGGATTCGAACCCAGACCTAATCCCTGGCTAGGCGTGTGTAACCACTAGGCCACCGGGGGACAGGTAATAGAATGAATGAACTTTACTTTTAATCATGTTGACACTTTGCTTCACTGTCCTCTATCTCTCATCTCATATGTGCTTAATCTCTAACCTTCTTGTGTCTCAAGTATTCTTCCCCCTTCTTCCTGCCCTTTCGTCTGGACCCGGAGTGGAGAGGCTTGTGTCCAAGTACTGGCTGGATTAACTGTGTTCTCTACCGTGTTATTTAACCTGTGTTGTTGTTGTTAATTTAACTTTAATTTTGTTCACGTAACGTCGTTTTGTTCACGAGGGTTGAAAGTTGTTCTCTAGACTCGTACAGGAACGCTGTTAATGTTATATTAGTTCTAAAATGCATTTTCTGTGGGCCGTTGTGGCGTTGACAGTCATGGCGTTGACAGTCTTGGCGTTGACAGTCTTGGCGTTGACAGTCTTGGCGTTGACAGTCTTGGCGTTGACAGTCTTGTTCACGCTGTGACTTATGGCCGACACCTGGGGGGGGGAGGGGGGGGGAAGGGGGGGTGTCGCCCTCCCTGGTACGCTGGGGGCGGGCTCGGGGGACAGGGGGACAGGGAGGGCGGGGATAGGAATGAGGAAGGGCTGGGGGAAGAGATTGATTGTGGAAGGGATGGGAGTAAGTGTGGGAGGGAGGGTGTTGGAGGGAGGGTGTTGAAGGGTGTTGGGTACTGGTGATGTCCACTGCCACTACCACCAACACAACCACCACCAACAACACCACCACCAACAACACCACCACCATCATCACCACCACCATCAACACCACCACCACCATCAACACCACCACCACCACCAACACCACCACCACCACCAACACCACAACCACCACCAACACCACCACCACCACCACCAACACCACAACCACCACCAACACCACCACCACAACCATCACCACCACCACCACCACCACCACCACCACCACCACCACCACCACCATACAGGGACACGAGTTACTGCAGGCCATTATTGAATTTAATGTTTATACCATTCTACGTCGGACTGACGCCTGCAATATATAGCACTCTACGTCGGACAGACGCCTGCAATATATAGCACTCTACGTCGTACTGACGCCTGCAATATATGGCACTCTACGTCGGACTGACGCCTGCAATATATTGCACTCTACGTCGGACTGACGCCTGCAATATATAGCACTCTACGTCGTACTGACGCCTGCAATATATAGCACTCTACGTCGGACAGACGCCTGCAATATATAGCACTCTACGTCGTACTGACACCTGCAATATATAGCACTCTACGTCGGACTGACGCCTGCAATATATAGCACTCTACGTCGGACTGACGCCTGCAATATATAGCACTCTACGTCGGACAGACGCCTGCAATATATAGCACTCAACGTCGGACTGACGCCTGCAATATATAGCACTCTACGTCGTACTGACGCCAGCAATATATAGCACTCTACGTCGGACTGACGCCTGCAATATATAGCACTCTACGTCGTACTGACGCCTGCAATATATCCATAAGTCTGGGCGCAGGAAACCAACTGATAATACAAGTTTGAATTTTGTACAGTGAACTATTCAGTATGACGTCAGAATATTGTCAGCATATTCGCCAGTGAACTATTCAGTATGACGTCAGCATATTCGTCAGTTAACTGTCCGGTATGTGAGCATATTCATGCGTGAACTTTTGAGTTTGACGTTAGTGAGCTCCTATCATGCTTCATGCATCATTATAACGCAATCTCACGTTCGGAATTCGACTTCGTTAATTATAGAAGATGCAACAAAGCTCTTTTCACACTTACAATCGTAAATGAACATTCTTACTCCATTTGAGGATCTCCATACAAACTGTTTTGTAAAAAGTAGTTTTGTTTTTAATACTACAATAATGCCGAGATTCGTAACTATATGTGTAGCTTTAAAGGAAATTTGGCAACTCCTGAGTATTCATTAGCAGATTTTTCATGTATTTTTCTTAAGACATTTTCTGTCCATTGCTAGGGCAGGTGTCCATTGCTAGGGCAGGTGTCCATTGCTAGGGCAGGTGTCCATTGCTAGGGCAGGTGTCCATTGCTAGGGCAGGTGTCCATTGCTAGGGCAGGTGTCCATTGCTAGGGCAGGTGTCCATTGCTAGGGCAGGTGTCCATTGCTAGGGCAGGTGTCCATTGCTAAATAGTTTCATATGTTATTGATAAAGTGTTAAAATGATTATAACCACAAAGTAAGAAGAAAACATCAATTACAAGTGATTGTATTTCTGAAGGCGATCTAGCAGTTTTCTAGATGCAGCCGTCATAGGACCGCGTGGCCAGCAAAGTCCTGGATGCACCTTTCACAGTCCCGGGGCTAGAGCGGACCTGCATTCACCTAGCACGTGACTGTGAGGCTATAGAGGTCCTGGATTCACTTTACACAGGAGCGTGTGACTTGGGCCTCGCACAGATCACGTCTCCACATTATGTTCGGATTTTTCAAGAACAAAGCTAAAGATAAAGCCATAACGAAGGATAAAAGCAGCGATATTACCAAAGATAAGAAGAAGGAGAAAGCGAATAAAGAAGAGAAGGAGGCGAAGGTTGCTATCCGCAAGGGTAAAGACGATAGGTCGACCAAATCGATCTTCAGGAAGAGCAAGTCCATCGAGCGGGTGAAGGACTCCAGCGAGGAGCCGCCCACTACAGCCAAGAAGACCAAGAGCCTCGGGGCGCGGGGCTCCGGAGGGTGGACTGACAGCGATCATGATGACTCGACCCGTCAGCAGAACGAGTCAGACGGTAATTCCCCGCAGGAAAACAGCAGTAGCAGTGAGGGTGTGCCGTCACAGAAAGGTACAAGCCAGGACAATCGTCCAACTCCATCGTCAACATTGTGGAGAGGTGAAAGAGAGGCAAAGTCGGACATCGAAATCAGAGCCAAGACAAATTATGTGGGGAATACTACAAGTAGCGCAGCATGCATGCTAGCAAGAGAGGAAACGTCATTTGTCACGGGAACTGAGGAAAAAGATGATCAAGTAAGGACTGTGACACAGTCTAGCGTGTCGGAAAGTGGACGAGCGGCTTCGGGCAGTGCCTCTCCGTTGGTTATGAAGCCACCTCTCAACCCCAGGGTAGTGGCACCCCGTGGGCCTCTTGCCACCTCCAGTTTCACTCACATACTGACGGCAGAACTGACGGCTGTCGAGAGGGAGGAGAGTCGTTACACACCCTCGCCGAGCCTGGTGACGCCGCCCTCGTCACCTGGTCTGCCATGTGCCCAGGCCGTCCCACCCTACCCAATCGTCACGGGTCCATCTTCCCGCCCTACTTCCCCTGACGGAAGGACCTCCATGCTCTCAACACCTTCCAGTTCCACGTCCAGTCTTTCCAGTTTGTCTGCCAGACCCATATCTCCTTCCGGTCGCCGCACGCCCCCGGGGCCTCGGCTCGGCACTGGCGGCCGACTCGCCTCATCTCCGACCTCTGGCAGGAAAGCAACGAGGCCCAATATTAAAACTAACCCAACAGTTGTGCCTCGTCGAGCAGGGTCTCGATCTCCTGTCAACCCGAGTCCATCGACAGCCGATCCTGCCATCCCTGTTGTAGATGGAGACATGCTCAAAACACCACCATCTTCTCCCGATGCCAACAAACGCCTCTTCCTGGAGCAGAAGTGTAACACTGTGCCCGAAGTCCAATGTAGCACATTGTCACATCAACCCGTTGGTGACACGCCAACGCCTTGCCCGCCCCCAACAGCACCAGAAACAACACATCCCTTGTCTCCAACCAAAATCAAAACTCAACTTCCATTAGCGACTGTCAAGCCAAGGATAAGTACCGCACCTTCACCACCGCCAAAGATCTGCTTTCCTTGTGAGGTGAAATCTGAGACGAGCAGCAAGTTGGCGCCAAGAAGCGTGTCTCCCACAGCTGGTAAATCTCGGCATTCCATTTCATCTATGCATTCCCTAGAATCCATACCAGAAAATGACAGCGAAGGGCAAACATCTGCGACTGACACATTGGAGAAAAATCGCAAAACCAAAGCTTATTTAGGTTCCAAAGCTACACATCCATTGCCAGTAGCAAAGGAGAATAAGGAGTCTGTAATCAATGGGACGGCAGCAAGACTTTCAGTCAAAGACGTCTCACTAGATGGACAATCTCATTGTGTGTCGCATAAGAGGTCGTCTTCCCTAACACCTGTTAACGAAGAAAGATCTGTCCAGAGTTCATCAACAATCGGTGAACCAAAGTTACTTTCTCAAGACGTAAAAGCCAGCGAACTCCCTCAGTCTATCCTACACAATAATGGCCCAGTTGGTGATACTGTAGCAAAAACAGAGAAATACATACTGGAAAATATTAAAAGTAAACCTATTTCAAGTCAAAATAAGAAGGAAGATAAGTGCGAAAGACACAGGGAAGATGTCCAAACAGGAAGAGTACACAGCTCTCGGCTCGCATCTAGAGGCAGTGGAAGTGAAGCAACATCGCGCGCGCACTCGCCCAAAGTGTCTCCAGAGGGCACTATCCCTCCCCAAATGAAAGTGTCTGAAGCAAATAAGGAGACCGCCTTGGCAACTTCCTTCCTCATCAGCCAACCAGTTGTTGCATCCCTGGCAATCGTTAAGGAATCTGGGAAAATGAAAGTTAATGTAAATAGAGAAAACAAAGTGAATAATGAAGATATTGAGATAAATGATCCAGAACAATCCAGCAAGAGTCAAAAGCCCTCAAAAGGTATTGGAGCTACAACGGCAACTCATGTGGTATTTCGAATTCCACTGCATAATACCACTTTAACAAATGGTAAAGACAAAGAGGGAAGAGTCTCCGTTGAGATTCTTTCAGGGCAAGACAGGGATTCCATCAGAAAAACAAAGGAGCATCGTAAGGAAAGACCAAGATCATTGTCAACATCTAGAGAACTTAGGAGGGAAAGAACCTCTGAAACACTCCCAAGACGAAGATTGGCTTCGGAAGGATCAGAGTGCGGCGGCGACTACATTATGGATGGTGATCGCCCAGAAGCAACGACAGACTTGCGGGAAAGAGTTCGTCGCCGGTCGTCTTCATCCATCCGACGCCAACGAACTCGAGAAGCAAAGAACTGTGAGGGGGATGAAGCCAGGAGTACCTCCGTCAGTAATGATCAGCTCCAGGACGGTGATGAAGTAGTTGTTCCCTGGCGCAGGAGTACTCGAAGCAGGACGCGTGCATCGATAAATTCAGCCCTCAGTGGAAGCGTCGATGGTGTCACCAATCCAAATTCCGCTAGTACCGAAGATCATGTCAAAGGTTCACCAGCCCGCCACAGGACGAGATCAGCTAGTATCGGCAGGAAAGCTGGTGAAACTCAGGAAAATGATATTGGTGAAAATAATTTGTCTGCCACAAAATATAATGCAATTGCTCCACCGCGCCAAAGATCCAAGTCCAGAGGCTCTGAGCGCCGGATGACCAGGTCGGCGACGCTATCTGAAATTAAACGTTCCTCTGACGTCGAGACTAAAACAATATCGCCGGATTCTGAACCCAGACGTCGAGCTCTGTCATCGTCTCGAGTTGGCGACTCTTTGAGAGAAATGGAAGTCGCAAATACATGTGGAACAGGAAGCCCAGTATACGATGAAGAGGTCGCTGGTGTCCAGAAACCAGTACGGAGGAGGAGGTCCTTGTCTAGGACCAGGAGAACCTCACAGACAGAAGGAAGCGAGGATCTAAGATCTGAAAGTGTGAGATCAAGACCGAGTGGGAAAGGTGTGGCTATACACAAGATGGTGGCATGTAGAAAAGAAGAAAGTGAAGTTCTTGGACAACAATATTGCCAGCTGACTGACACCCAAAACGAGAGAAAAGGAAACACCGATATAACGAACAAGGAATTGGGGATAAGCGAAATCGACAATATAAATGTGACCGAAGCCACTACCAATGACAGCAACATTGGAGGTGGCCAAGACACGGCCGCCAGCAGCAGCGGTCCTGCCAGGCTGCGTAGCCCCAGTTCCCAAGACGACGCCGCCACGACTGACGCCGAACATGTTGACAGCGACAGGAAACCCAGAGGCACTAGGGAGGTGGAGAGCAGCTCAGTACAGACACAGGTGATCCTGACTCTCTCCAAGGTGTGCCAGACGGACGTTGAGGCCGACACGACGCAACTCCTGCAGGACGCCCTCGACAACACCAGGTAGGTCCTTGACGCACGCGTCTCTCAAGTCCGCGGGAGACATTTTGATATACAGACTTCAAGTAGTTGGTAGTAGTTTGTAGTTTAAGCATCAGTCAACAGCAAGAGTGCAGAGTTTGCAGCAGCAGCAGCAGCAGCAGCAGCAGCAGCAGCAGCGGCTACCGGAGGGTATCAGCAGCAGTAACGACAGTATCAGAACCTACTGGTCCACGAGGAGCAGACGTACCAACAGTAGTAGTTGCAATAGCAGTAGTTGTAAACAAAGCGGAATCCAATTATTTGTTTATTTTTTTATTTTTTTGAGATATATAAAAGAGTTGTTACATTGTTGTACAGCCACTAGTACGCGTAGCGTTTCGGGCAGGTCCCTGGAGTACGATCCCCGCCGCGAAGAATCGTTGTTACAACCAAGTACCCATTTTACTGTTGAGTTAAACAGAGGCTACAGTTAAGGATTTGCGCCCAGTAAATCCTCTCCGGCCAGGATACGAACCCATGACAAAGCGCTCGCGGAACGCCAGGCCAGTGTCTTACCACTACACCACGGAGACTGGTGACCTTGGTGCAGTGGAAATCGTATTTTAAGAGGAAATGGCAATTGTGGGTAGGAGAAAATGGGAAACTGTCTTCATGGTTCCGGCAACCAGGAGGCCTGGTCGACGACCGGGCCGCGGGGACGCTAAGCCCCGGAAGCACCTCAAGGTAACCTCAAGGTATGGGTGGCTTAGTATTCTCTTTATGTCGAGGTGTGTGGATGTGTGTATTCACCTAGTTGTGCTTGCAGGGGGGATGGGGGAGCTCTGCTCTTTCGGCCCGCCTCTCAACTGTCATTCAATCAACGATATTCCCCCCCCCCCCACACACACACTAAGGGACCCGGTGACCGAGCGGACAGCACGCTGGAC
This sequence comes from Procambarus clarkii, assembly GCF_040958095.1. Classification (NCBI taxonomy): domain Eukaryota; kingdom Metazoa; phylum Arthropoda; class Malacostraca; order Decapoda; family Cambaridae; genus Procambarus; species Procambarus clarkii. The sequence continues at coordinate 13,975,337 of NC_091218.1, read as the reverse complement.
ACGTGATCCTGTGATCCCGGGTTCGATCCCGGGCGCCAGCGAGAAACGATGGGCAGAGTTTCTTTCACCCTATGCCCCTGTTACCTAGCAGTAAATAGGTACCTGCGAGTTAGTCAGCTGTCACGGGCTGCTTCATGGGGGTGTGTGTGTGTGTGTGGTGGGGAAAAAAAATAGTAGTAGTAGAAACAGATGATTGACAGTTGAGAGGCGGGCCGAAAGAGCAGAGCTGAACCCCCGCAAGCAAAACTAGGTGAATACAACTAGGTGAATACACCCACACCCACACAGGAAGCAGCCCGTAGCAGCTGTCTAACTCCCAGGTACCTATTTACTGCTAGGCAACAGGCGCATCAGGGTGAAAACAAAACTCTGAACCCTGGTCCCCAGGATTATGAGTCCTGAGTGCTGTCCACTCAGCCACCAGGCACCCTGAGATCTGATGTGTGTATGTGTGTAAGTGTATGTATGTATGTATGTATGCATGCGTGTGCATGTATAATGTTTATTTCCTTATCCACATAAATCCCTATTGAATGTTTTACAGCACCAACTTGCTTATAATAGTGTCTATAATGAGCTCTTGATCCAACATGATAATACCTTTCTGAACAATAACTGACCACCCCATCTAATAGATATTATTCACCTCTTGGTGTATAACAGTGTATACATTATATTCCCTATGTATAGCGGGGTCTTACTGGTGTATGTGTACTGATTATTATCAAGTATATCATGTATAAAGGGAGTTTCGGCTTTAGGTGATCTTGTTTTGAGATTGTCTTAGGTTATAAATATTGCAAATGATAATAAAGGGATCTAAGATCATTAAGTCAATGTTATTTGACCGATTGTGTGTCACGATTTGTTAAGGGTCCAGGACGGACAGAAACGTCGTCACATAAGGGTCCTGGACGGACAGAAACGTCGTCACATAAAGGTCCAGGACGGACAGAAACGTCGTCACATAAGGGTCCAGGACGGACAGAAACGTCGTCACATAAGGGTCCAAGACGGACAGAAACGTCGTCACATAAGGGTCCAGGACGGACAGAAACGTCGTCACATAAGGGTCCAGGACGGACAGAAACGTCGTCACATAAGGGTCCAGGACGGACAGAAACGTAGTCACATTAGGGTCCAGGATGGACAGAAACGTCGTCACATAAGGGTCCAGGATGGACAGAAACGTCGTCACATAAGGGTCCAGGACGGACAGAAACGTCGTCACATTAGGGTCCAGGACGGACAGAAACGTCGTCACATAATGGTCCTGGACGGACAGAAACGTCGTCACATAAGGGTTCAGGACGGACAGAAACGTCGTCACTTAAGGGTCCAAGACGGACAGAAACGTCGTCACATAAGGATCCAGGACGGACAGAAACGTCGTCACATAAGGGTCCAGGACGGACAGAAACGTCGTCACATAAGGGTCCAGGACGGACAGAAACGTCGTCACATAAGGGTCCAGGACGGACAGAAACGTCGTCACATAAGGGTCCAGGACGGACAGAAACGTCGTCACATAAGGGTCCAGGACGGACAGAAACGTCGCCACATAAGGGTCCAGGACGGACAGAAACGTCGTCACATAAGGGTCCAGGACGGACAGAAACGTCGTCACATAAGGGGTCCAGGACGGACAGAAACGTCGTCACATAAGGGGTCCAGGACGGACAGAAACGTCGTCACATAAGGGGTCCAGGACGGACAGAAACGTCGTCACATAAGGGTCCAGGACGGACAGAAACGTCGTCACATAAGGGTCCAGGACGGACAGAAACGTCGCCACATAAGGGTCCAGGACGGACAGAAACGTCGTCACATAAGGGGTCCAGGACGGACAGAAACGTCGTCACATAAGGGTCCAGGACGGACAGAAACGTCGCCACATAAGGGTCCAAGACGGACAGAAACGTCGTCACATAAGGGTCCAGGACGGACAGAAACGTCGTCACATAAGGGTCCAGGACGGACAGAAACGTCGTCACATAAGCGTCCAGGACGGACAGAAACGTCGTCACATAAGGGGTCCAGGACGGACAGAAACGTCGTCACATAAGCGTCCTGGACGGACAGAAACGTCGTCAATCACCCGTCATATATGTGGGGTTGAATTGCCTGTTCCACCCACGTTACCGTGACAGTCTCTTCAGGGCTTATTACCTATGGTTTCATAGGCCTCTATTTTTTCTCAAATCCCCAGGGCTCTATAGGCCTAAAAGAGGCCTACAAGAACCACCCACAACAGCTACCTTTCCTGTACCATTCACAATTTGCTTAGGTCTTAGACCTGCTCTCTAAGGAAAGAATATATCTACAACTTTTCCTCTTTTTTCCTTTCAGGAATGAGCTGGCGGCGCAGGAGGAGCGGTACCAGAAGCAGGTGGACGGACTCACCATCTCCCTGGCGGAGAAGCAGCAGGAGGTGGCCGCTCTTACTAGTACCATAGAGAGCCTCAAGGCGGCCCAAGAGACACCTCACGACTCTGAAGAGCTGCGGGAGAAACTGGCTCTCCTCCAGCAAGATGTTCGGGATAGAGCAGCCCATGTCGACTGTAAGTGTTCTGTCCGGTGTTGTTGGGGGTGGCCGGTGGTGATGGGGGGTGTTAGTTGTGTCCGGTGGTGATGGGGGGTGTTAGTTGTGTCCGGTGGTGTTGGGGGTGTTAGTTGTGTCCGGTGGTGTTGGGGGTGTTAGTTCTGTCCGGTGGTGTTGGGGGTGTTAGTTCTGTCCGGTGTTGATAGCTGTGTCCGGTGTTGTTGGGGGGTGTTAGTTCTGTCCGGTGTTGTTGGGGGGTGTTAGTTGTGTCCGGTGTTGTTGGGGGGTGTTAGTTGTGTCCGGTGGTGTTGGGGGGTGTTAGTTGTGTCCGGTGGTGTTGGGGGTGTTAGTTCTGTCCGGTGTTGTTGGGGGGTGTTAGTTGTGTCCGGTGGTGTTGGGGGGTGTTAGTTCTGTCCGGTGGTGTTGGGGGTGTTAGTTCTGTCCGGTGGTGTTGGGGGGTGTTAGTTGTGTCCGGTGGTGTTGGGGGGGTGTTAGTTGTGTCCGGTGGTGTTGGGGGGTGTTAGTTGTGTCCGGTGGTGTTGGGGGTGTTAGTTGTGTCCGGTGGTGTTGGGGGGTGTTAGTTGTGTCCGGTGGTGTTGGGGGGTGTTAGTTCTGTCCGGTGTTGATAGCTGTGTCCGGTGTTGTTGGGGGGTGTTAGTTCTGTCCGGTGGTGTTGGGGGTGTTAGTTGTGTCCGGTGGTGTTGGGGGGTGTTAGTTGTGTCCGGTGGTGTTGGGGGGTGTTAGTTGTGTCCGGTGGTGTTGGGGGTGTTAGTTGTGTCCGGTGGTGTTGGGGGTGTTAGTTGTGTCCGGTGGTGTTGGGGGGTGTTAGCTGTGTCCGGTGGTGTTGGGGGGTGTTAGTTGTGTCCGGTGGTGTTGGGGGGGTGTTAGTTGTGTCCGGTGGTGTTGGGGGGTGTTAGCTGTGTCCGGTGGTGTTGGGGGTGTTAGCTGTGTCCGGTGGTGTTGGGGGGTGTTAGTTGTGTCCGGTGGTGTTGGGGGGGTGTTATGATGTTCTGTCCAGTGTTAATAATATGGCTGACGTTCTGTCCAGTGTTGGTGCACAACCCACTCTCGCACAAAACAGCACATATATGACTTATTGATTATAGTCACTATTCCGCTTATGAATAAATACATATGTGACATTCCAAGCCATATTTTTTTTTCAAGGCACTAACTTTTCCTCTCAGTTTTATTAAACAATAAATATTTTATACAAAATTTGACAATATCCTCAGTTACTTTACAATTATTTTTTTAAATTTTAGTTTTGTGTTATTTATTTTTATAAAACTGTAACATCAATATAGGTTCAGTACTAATTGTAATATCTTAACATACTAAGAAGGTTAGGTTAGGTTGTGGTTTTCTATTCAGCTTTTCAAGGGGGTCAAATATTCTCAATAAATTAGTATGTCACATATGCACTTATTCATAAGCAAGATATTGACTATAAGCAGGTGCGAGAAGTGGTGCAGACGCTCAGATGAAAAAGCTAATCTGAGGAACAAAAAACTTTCCCTATGAAAAAAAACTAAAAAAAAAAAATTACATTATATTTTCTACCAAAAGGAAGAATTGCAGATGGAAGGAGAGAAGTGTCGTACGTGGCTTAGTTAAGGAGTTGTAACGAGAGAGAGAGACAACCCAGCCAAGCCGCCCAAGGGAGCCGGTCGGCCGAGCGGACAGCACGCTGGACTTGTGATCCTGTGGTCCCGGGGTCGATCCCAGGCGCCGGCGAGAAACAATGGGCAGAGTTTCTTTCACCCTGAATGCCCCTGTTACCTAGCAGTAAAATAGGTACCTGGGTGTTAGTCAGCTGTCACGGGCTGCTTCCTGGGGGTGGAGGCCTGGTCGAGGACCGGGCCACGGGGACACTAAAAAGCCCCGAAATCATCTCAAGATAACCTCAAGAACCCAAATACAGCCAGCCCCACGCGCCTCAGAACACAGGACACAAACAACGTTTCGGTCCGTCCGAAACGTTGATTATTATCAATAAACCAACAACACATTTAGTGGTAAAGTGGCTCCTGCTGCGCCTGCTGCGCCTGCTGCGCCTGCTGCTGCTGCTGTGCCTGCTGCTGCTGCTGCTGCTGCTGCTGCTGCTGTGCCTGCTGCTGCTGCTGCTGCTGCTGCTGCTGCTGCTGCTGCTGCTGTGCCTGCTGCTGCTGCTGCTGCTGCTGCTGCTGCTGCTCCTGCTGCTGTGCCTGCTGCTGCTGCTGCTGCTGCTGCTGCTGCTGTGCCTGCTGCTGCTGCTGCTGCTGCTTGTGCTCGAGCTGCAGCCTGCACCTGCAGACAGGCGACTTATGGAGCAGAGTCGCAGCCTCCAGGCACCCCTCACGACGCCTTGAAGACGTCTGCATGCGTCACATAGACGCACGTGTAATAGATTACACACGCAATAGATTGCTGTAAATATATGTCATTTATACGCCAGGTCTGAAAATGCATGGCTTGAAAATGCGCCATGCACTACCCCTCCCCCCCCCCCGGGGCCTATCCAGCCCCCCTTCCCCTGTGCCCCCAGGCCCCCCCCCGACCGTGCCCTTGGGGGGGACCCCCTTGTGCCCTTGGGGGCCCCCCCAGCACACAACACCTCGCGCGGCACGGAAATTGCGCCACCACAGTCTGGGGAAATAGCGTCATTGGCTGGCTATACTTCACCCGTGATGACGTCAGTCCTGGAGGCTGGTACACGTTAGTGGTAGTGGTGGGTGGTAGTGGGTGGTGGGTGGTAGTGGGTGGTGGTAGTGGTGGGTGGGATATGAGGACAAGGAGCTTACATGACAGAAAAATGGGCTCCCGGGAGTCAGGGAACTGTTGTGGGCTGCCTCCTGAGGACGGTCAGTAGTGGACCCACGAAGAACCTCGATGTAGGCCTAAGTGAAGGCTTCCTGTCCCCGACCACACCGGGAAGGTCTTAACCAGTTCCTTCTAAACACTTAAGATAGTTACCGCCATAAAATGATTCATAGAAAACGGGTGGTGAGATAAACTACGTCACGGGGTGGGTGGCACTCCCAGGCAGGGGAGGGTGGCACTCCCAGGCAGAGGTGGGTGGCACTCCCAGGCAGGGGAGGGTGGCACTCCCAGGCAGGGGAGGGTGGCACTCCCAGGCAGGGGTGGGTGGCACTCCCAAGCAGGGGAGGGTGGCACTCCCAGGCAGGGGAGGGTGGCACTCCCAGGCAGGGGTGGGTGGCACTCCCAGGCAGGGGTGGTGGCACTCCCAGGCAGGGGTGGGTGGCACTCCCAGGCAGGGGTGGGTGGCACTCCCAGGCAGGGATGGGTGGCACTCCCAGGCAGGGGAGGGTGGCACTCCCAGGCAGGGGTGGGTGGCACTTCCAGGCAGGGATGGGTGGCACTCTCAGGCAGGGGTGGGTGGCACTCTCAGGCAGGGGTGGGTGGCACTCTCAGGCAGGGGTGGGTGGCACTCCCAGGCAGGGGTGGGTGGCACTCCCAGGCAGGGGAGGGAAGACAGGGTAGAGTGCCAGGTGCCTCAGTATAACAGCCTCGCCCAGGCTGAGTGCCACCCTCTCTAGTACGGATCTTCCTCGCTGCTCCTGTCCTCAGTGTAGCCTACACCCCCCTCAGTGTTCCCTACACCCCCACCCTCAGTGTTCCTTACACCCCCCCACCCCCACCCTCAGTGTTCCCTACACCCCCCCACCCCCACCCTCAGTGTTCCCTACACCCCCCCACCCCCACCCTCGGTGTTCCCTACACCCCCACCCTCAGTGTTCCCTACACCCCCACCCCCAGTGTTCCCTACACCCCCACCCTCAGTGTTCCCTACACCCCCCACCCCCCTCAGTGTTCCCTACACCCCCCTCCCTCAGTGTTCCCTTCACCACAACCCTCAGTGTTCCCTACACCCCCCACCCCCAGTGTTCCCTACACCCCCCACCCCCAGTGTTCCCTACACCCCCCCCACCCTCAGTGTTCCCTACACCCCCACCCTCAGTGTTCCCTACACCCCCACCCTCAGTGTTCCCTACACCACCACCCTCAGTGTTCCCTACACCCCCACCCTCAGTGTTCCCTACACCCCCACCCACCCTCAGTGTTCCCTACACCCCCACCCTCAGTGTTCCCTACACCCACCCCCACCCTCAGTGTTCTGTACACCCCTCCACCCTCAGTGTTCCCTACACCCCCCCCCACCCTCAGTGTTCCCTACACCCCCACCCTCAGTGTTCCCTACACCCCCACCCACCCTCAGTGTTCCCTACACCACCACCCTCAGTGTTCACTACACCCCCACACCCTCAGTGTTCCCTACACCCCCCCCACCCTCAGTGTTCCCTACACCCCCCCACCCTCAGTGTTCCCTACACCCCCACCCTCAGTGTTCCCTACACCCCCCCCCACCCTCAGTGTTCCCTACACCCCCACCCTCAGTGTTCCCTACACCCCCCCACCCTCAGTGTTCCTTACACCCCCCCACCCCCACCCTCAGTGTTCCCTACACCCCCCCACCCCCACCCTCAGTGTTCCCTACACCCCCCCACCCCCACCCTCAGTGTTCCCTACACCCCCCCACCCCCACCCTCAGTGTTCCCTACACCCCCCACCCCCACCCTCAGTGTTCCCTACACCCCCCACCCTCAGTGTTCCCTACACCCCCCCACCCCCACCCTCGGTGTTCCCTACACCCCCACCCTCAGTGTTCCCTACACCCCCACCCCCAGTGTTCCCTACACCCCCACCCTCAGTGTTCCCTACACCCCCCACCCCCCTCAGTGTTCCCTACACCCCCCACCCCCAGTGTTCCCTACACCCCCCCACCCTCAGTGTTCCCTACACCCCCACCCTCAGTGTTCCCTACACCCCCACCCTCAGTGTTCCCTACACCACCACCCTCAGTGTTCCCTACACCCCCACCCTCAGTGTTCCCTACACCCCCACCCACCCTCAGTGTTCCCTACACCCCCACCCTCAGTGTTCCCTACACCCACCCCCACCCTCAGTGTTCTCTACACCCCTCCACCCTCAGTGTTCCCTACACCCCCCCCCCACCCTCAGTGTTCCCTACACCCCCCCACCCTCAGTGTTCCCTACACCCCACCCACCCTCAGTGTTCCCTACACCACCACCCTCAGTGTTCACTACACCCCCACACCCTCAGTGTTCCCTACACCCCCCCACCCTCAGTGTTCCCTACACCCCCCCCACCCTCAGTGTTCCCTACACCCCCACCCTCAGTGTTCCCTACACCCCCCCACCCTCAGTGTTCCCTACACCCCCACCCTCAGTGTTCCCTACACCCCCCCACCCTCAGTGTTCCCTACACCCCTCCACCCTCAGTGTTCCCTACACCCCCACCCTCAGTGTTCCCTACGCCCCCCCACCCTCAGTGTTCCCTACACCCCCACCCTCAGTGTTCCCTACACCCCCCCACCCTCAGTGTTCCCTACACCCCCACCCACCCTCAGTGTTCCCTACACCCCCACCCTCAGTGTTCCCTACACCCCCACTCCCCCTCAGTGTTCCCTACACCCCCACCCTCAGTGTTCCCTACACCCCCCACCCTCAGTGTTCCCTACACCCCCACCCACCCTCAGTGTTCCCTACACCCCCACCCTCAGTGTTCCCTACACCCCCACTCCCCCTCAGTGTTCCCTACACCCCCACGCTCAGTGTTCCCTACACCCCCCCACCCTCAGTGTTCCCTACACCCCCCACCCTCAGTGTTCCCTACACCCCCCCACCCTCAGTGTTCCCTACACCCCCACCCCCACCCTCAGTGTTCCCTACACCCCCCCACCCTCAGTGTTCCCTACACCCCCCCACCCTCAGTGTTCCCTACACCCCCCCACCCTCAGTGTTCCCTACACCCCCACCCTCAGTGTTCCCTACACCCCCCCACCCTCAGTGTTCCCTACACCCCCCCACCCTCAGTGTTCCCTACACCCCCCCACCCTCAGTGTTCCCTACACCCCCACCCCCACCCTCAGTGTTCCCTACACCCCCCACCCTCAGTGTTCCCTACACCCCCCCACCCTCAGTGTTCCCTACACCCCCCCACCCTCAGTGTTCCCTACACCCCCACCCACCCTCAGTGTTCCTTACACCCCCACCCTCAGTGTTCCCTACACCCCCACCCTCAGTGTTCCCTACACCCCCCCCCCCACCCTCAGTGTTCCCTACACCCCCCACCCTCAGTGTTCCCTACACCCCCCCACCCTCAGTGTTCCCTACATCCCCCCACCCTCAGTGTTCCCTACACCCCCACCCACCCTCAGTGTTCCTTACACCCCCACCCTCAGTGTTCCCTACACCCCCACCCCCCCTCAGTGTTCCCTACACCCCCACCCCCCCTCAGTGTTCCCTACACCCCCCACCCTCAGTGTTCCCTACACCCCCCCACCCTCAGTGTTCCCTACACCCCCACCCTCAGTGTTCCCTACACCCCCACCCTCAGTGTTCCCTACACCCCCCCCCACCCTCAGTGTTCCCTACACCCCCCACCCTCAGTGTTCCCAACACCCCCCCACCCTCAGTGTTCCCTACACCACCACCCTCAGTGTTCCCTACACCCCCCCCCACCTCACACCGTTGCCAACACCATACAGAGTGTATCCACCGGTGCCAAGTACAACACCCACCACCTATACCTGTAGACACCCCCCACCCCACCACCACTACCCCCTCCACTACCACCACAACCACCCCCTCCTCTACCACTACTACCATCACCACCTCCACCATCACAACCACCACCACTACCCCCTCCACTACCACCACAACCACCCCCTCCTCTACCACTACTACCATCACCACCTCCACCACCACAACCACCACCACTACCCCCTCCATCACCACCACAATCCTCTCCACCACAACCACCACCACCACAACTACCACCACAACCACCACCACAACCACCACCCTACCACACTTACCAACCCCGTTATACCGCCTTCTACAGAACATCCGAGCAATACCGTCCACAAACAGCAACAAACTAGTGACTCCGCATGATAAGAGAGAAGCTTTAGCGTGTTCCAAACATGTCTCGCGGAGACATGTGTTCGAGAAGTGAGTCGAACAGTCGCGTAGGTCGCGCTAACAGTCTGAACGATCACGAGCGATGGACAAGGGCACGGTGAGAGGTGTCGTAACCCAGGTCGTAAGGACCTCGTAACCCAGGTCGTAAGGACCTCGTGACCCAAGTCGTAAGGACCTTGTAATCCATTTCGCAAGGACCTTGTAATCCAAGTCGTAAGGACCTTGTAATCCATTTCGTAAGGGCCTTGTAATCCAGATCGTAAGGACCTTGTAATCCATTTGGTAAGGACCTTGTAATCCAAGTCGTAAGGACCTCGTAACGCAGGTCGTAAGGACCTGGTCATCTCGTGTGAATCTTGACTGCTACTACAAGCAGCAGGCCAAGATGCAGGCCCAGGAAGGTTAGTATGACCTGTAAGGTCTGTGTGTTCCTGGTAGATGTGCGCACACTTCTGGTAGATGAGGTAGAGTAGGGCACCTTGCCTCACATCTGGTAGATGAGGTAGAGTAGGGCACCTCGCCTCATATCTGTTAGATGAGGTAGAGTAGGGCACCTTGCCTCACATCTGGTAGATGAAGTAGAGTAGGGCACCTCCCCTCACATCTGGTAGATGAGGTAGAGTAGGGCACCTCGCCTCATATCTGTTAGATGAGGTAGAGTAGGGCACCTCCCCTCACATCTGGTAGATGAGGTAGAGTAGGGCACCTCGCCTCATATCTGGTAGATGAGGTAGAGTAGGGCACCTCGCCTCACATCTGGTAGATGAGGTAGAGTAGGGCACCTCGCCTCATATCTGTTAGATGAGGTAGAGTAGGGCACCTCGCCTCATATCTGGTAGATGAGGTAGAGTAGGGCACCTCCCCTCACATCTGGTAGATGAGGTAGAGTAGGGCACCTCCCCTCACATCTGGTAGATGAGGTAGAGTAGGGCACCTCGCCTCACATCTGGTAGATTAGGTAGAGTAGGGCACCTCGCCTCATATCTGGTAGATGAGGTAGAGTAGGGCGCCGGTCGGCCGAGCGGACAGCACGCTGGACTTGTGATCCTATGGTCCCGGGGTCGATCCCAGGCGCCGGCGAGAAATAATGGGCAGAGTTTCTTTCACCCTATGCCCCTGTTACCTAGCAGTAAAATAGGTACCTGGGTGTTAGTCAGCTGTCACGGGCTGCTTCCTGGGGGTGGAGGCCTGGTCGAGGACCGGGCCGCGGGGACACTAAAGCCCCGAAATCATCTCAAGATAACCTCAAGAAGGGCACCTCGCCTCACATCTGGTAGATGAGGTAGATGAGGCACCTCGCCTCACATCTGGTAGATGAGGTAGAAAGGGGGATACACAGGCTCCTGGTGCCTCAGTAGCTAGTCGTGTCTCAGCTCTTAGTCTGTCCCATATCCCTTGCAAGTGGTGTACCGTCACACAGCCGTGGGGCTTCCCCCCCTTAACCCCATCTCCCCCCTTAACCCCCCTCCCCCCATAATGGGGGGTTCAGAGCGTGCAAAATCCCGACACATCGAACCCGGAGCTGAACGCTTCCAATAACCCTCCGACACAAGCCCGGAGGTTGGGGGGGTGGGGGGGGGGGTAGGGGTGGGGGGCGCATGGCCCTATGGGGATGACGGGGGGGGGGGGGTCGAGACCCCCGGGGTGGGGGTACTGGAGTGACGCCTCTGGTGCTGTGGTGGGTTAGCATCTTCATGCCCCGGCTGGCCGTCTCTCCTCACGCCAACACCAGACAGGTGGCCCTGCTTGGCCCGTGGACAGGTGGCCCTACTTGGCCCGTGGACAGGTGGCCCTGCTTGGCCCGTGGACAGGTGGCCCTGCTTGGCCCGAGGACCGGTGGCCCTGCTTGGCCCGAGGACAGGTGGCCCTGCTTGGCCCTGAGGACAGGTGGCCCTGCTTGGCCCTGAGGACAGGTGGCCCTGCTTGGCCCTGAGGACAGGTGGCCCTGCTTGGCCCTGAGGACAGGTGGCCCTGCTTGGCCCTGAGGACAGGTGGCCCTGCTTGGCCCTGAGGACAGGTGGCCCTGCTTGGCCCTGAGGACAGGTGGCCCTGCTTGGCCCTGAGGACAGGTGGCCCTGCTTGGCGCTGAGGACAGGTGGCCCTGCTTGGCCCTGAGGACAGGTGGCCCTGCTTGGCCCTGAGGACAGGTGGCCCTGCTTGGCCCGAGGACAGGTGGCCCTGCTTGGCCCTGAGGACAGGTGGCCCTGCTTGGCCCTGAGGACAGGTGGCCCTGCTTGGCCCTGAGGACAGGTGGCCCTGCTTGGCCCTGAGGACAGGTGGCCCTGCTTGGCCCTGAGGACAGGTGGCCCTGCTTGGCCCTGAGGACAGGTGGCCCTGCTTGGCCCGAGGACAGGTGGCCCTATTGGTCGAGGGGTCCCTAAGCCTACTGCTAATCTTCCACAGGTTGCAGACCATAACAGTTGCCTCACTCCTGGGTACTCATTTATCTCCCAGGTAAACCCAGGCACCACGTGAAAGGAAACTTCTCTAACCGTTTCTGTCCTACGCGGGAATTGAACTCGGGTCCGTAGGTTGTGAGCCAAGGGTGCACATTACTGTGCTTTAGGACCTGTAACACTGGAAAAGTCTCGTGAATTTTTAATAGTTAGTATTTACTTCCAGTTTTCCTCACACACACACACACACACACACACACACACACACACACACACACACACACACACACACACACACACACACACACACACACACGCGCACACACGCACACACACACACATACCCACCCATTAGATGAGGATTGCAGGATCCTCCAAGAGGACCTGAACAGGTTGCAGAGATGGTCAGAGAAATGTCTACCGGAGTTCAACACGAGCAAATGTAAAGTTATGGAAATGGGACTAGGTGATAGGAGACCAAAGGGACAGTACACAATGAAGAGGAACAGCCTACCTGTGACGACGCGTGAAAGAGACCTGGGGGTGGACGTAACACCTAATCTATCTCCTGAGGCACATATAAATAGGATAACGACAGCAGCGTACTCTACACTGGCAAAAGTTAGAACATCATTCAGAAACCTAAGTAAGGAGGCATTTAGGGCGCTTTACACTGCCTACGTGAGGCCAGTCTTAGAGTATGCCGCCCCATCATAAAGTCCCCACCTGAAGAAACACATAAAGAAACTGGAAAAGGTTCAGAAGTTTGCAATGAGGCATGTCCCAGAGTTACGAGGGATGGCGTATGAAGAGCGCCTGAAGGAACTGTGCATTGCGACACTAGAAAAAAAAGGGAGAGAGGGAATATGATAGGAACGTATAAAATACTCAGGGGGATTGACAGAGTGGACATTGAGTAGAGACAGTTCACACGGAATAGTAACAGAACGAGGGGACATGGGTGGAAGCTGGAAACTCAGATGAGTCACAGAGATGTTAGGAAGTTTTCTTTTAGCGTGAGAGTAGTGGGAAAATGGAATGCACTTGGGGAACAGGTTGTAGAAGCAAACTCTATTCATACTTTTAAAACCAGGTATGATAGGGAAATGGGACAGGAGTCATTGCTGTTAACAACCGATGGCTGGAAAGGCGGGATCCAAGAGTCAATGCTCGATCCTGCAGACACAACTAGGTGAGTACAACTAGGTGAGTACAACTAGGTGAGTACAAATAGGTGAGTACACACACGCACACGCACACACACACTCACACCACCTACATATGCGGCATATGCTAGACTGGCCAATATAAGAACTGCCTTTAGAAACTTGTGTAAGGAATCGTTCAGGACCCTGTATACCACTTATGTAAGACCAATCCTGGAGTATGCAGCTCCAGCCTGGAGTCCATACCTAGTTAAACACAAGACAAAGTTAGAGAAGATTCAGCGGTATGCCACCAGGCTCGTCCCGGAACTGAGAGGAATGAGCTACGAGGAAAGGCTAAGGGAGCTGAACCTCACATCCCTGGAGAACAAAAGAGTAAGGGGAGACATGATAACCACCTACAAAATTCTCAGGGGAATTGACAGGGTGGACAAAGACAAACTCTTTAGCACGGGTGGGACACGAACAAGGGGACACAGGTGGAAACTTAGTACCCAGATGAGCCACAGAGACGTTAGAAAGAATTTTTTCAGTGTCAGAGTAGTTAACAAATGGAATGCATTAGGCAGTGATGTGGTGGAGGCTGACTCCATACACAGTTTCAAATGTAGATATGATAGAGCCCAGTAGGCTCAGGAACCTGTACTCCAGTTGATTGACAGTTGAGAGGCGGGACCAAAGAGCCAAAGCTCAACCCCCGCAAGCACAACTAGGAGAGTACACTTAGAGGGATTGACAAGATGGAAACAGAAGAATTGTTTACAATGAATACCAACAGAACAAGGGGCCACAGACGGAAGCTTGAGACTCAGATGTGTCATAGAGATGTTAGAAAGTTTTCCTTTAGCATAAAGGTAGTGAGTAAATGGTTGACTTAAAGGAGCAGGTTGTGGAGGCTAACTCCGGTCATAACTTTATAAGCTGGTATGATAGGACAATATGCCAGGAGTCATTGTCTTAGATAACCAACGGCTAGAAAAGCGGGGTCCAAGTGCTTGAGCCCGATCCAGCAGACACAAATAGGTGAGTACAACTAAGTGAGTATACATACCCACCCACACGCCCAGACATACATGGAAACTCACCGTTCTTCCCCTCCCCCCCTCCAACACCCCCTCCAACACCCCCTCCAACACCCCCTCCAACACTCCCAACTCCAACACTCCCCCTCCAACACTCCCCCTCCAACACTCCCCCTCCAACACTCTCCCTCCAACACTCCCCCTCCAACACTCCCCCTCCAACACCCCCTCCAACACTCCCCCCTCCAACACTCCCTCCAACACTCCCTCCAACACTCCCTCCAACACTCCCCCTCCAACACTCCCCCTCCAACACCCACACAAGACCCATTAAACACCAACATTGACTCAACTACACATTTACCAAGACAAGTCTCACCAGAAAATCTACCAGGTGTGGGTTTGGAGAATATCTACCAGGTGTGGGATTGGAGAATATCTACCAGGTGCGGGATTGGATAATATCTACCAGCTGTGGGTTTGGATAATATCTACCAGGTGTAAGGTCGGATAATATCTACCAGGTGTAAGGTCGGATAATATCTACCAGGTGTGTCGTACAAGGATTTCTGGAACGCTTTTGATACATTAAACTATGAATTCCCATTTAAAGTTGCTTATACGCTAGAGCCTCAGCATTGGCGTTTATGATATACTGTAAAAGTTTTCATTATATCACAAAAAAACGAGAATTATACGCCTAGAATTATTATATAATTCTAGACGAATTATACGCTTTAGAATTATATATAAATTATAAGTTATTTTAAATATTGTCATCAAATTTGAATATTAAAAATTAATAGCTGTCAATTTTGTTAACTTTACTGTCATGTTAATTGTGGTTTGTTAGTTGAGAAGTGTGTTAGTTTGTTCCTAGTAACTCCTAGCAGCTAGAGTTGCTAGGAACCTGTTCCCAGCAGTCCATCCATTCCTCTCCTGCTCGATCCCAGATGGTCATGTGGAGGGAAGATGACAATGTTGATCAACGCTATCATGTGTCAATATGATATCCCCTCCTCCTCCCCCTATGAGCAGCCTGTCTCTGTCTGTCTCTCTCTCTGTCTCTCTCTCTGTCTCTCTCTCTCTCTCTCTCTCTCTCTCTCTCTCTCTCTCTCTCTCTCTCTCTCTCTCTCTCTCTCTCTCTCTCTCTCTCTCCCTTTACGTTGCATTTTCTTTGCAATCGACATGTGGCTTATTGAGAGTGACAATAACGGGGCTGAAGATGGAAGATCGAGTTCATCTTATTCTTACCTTTATCCTGTTCTTACCTTACATCTTATTCTTACCTTTATCCTGTTCTTACCTTACATCTTATTCTTACCTTTATCCTGTTCTTACCCTACATCTTATTCTTACCTTTATCCTGTTCTTTCCTTACATCTCATTCTTACCTTTATCCTCTTCTTACCTTACATCTCATTCTTACCTTTATCCTGTTCTTACCCTACATCTTATTCTTACCTTTATCCTGTTCTTACCTTACATCTTATTCTTACCTTTATCCTGTTCTTACCTTACATCTCATTCTTACCTTACATCTCATTCTTACCTATTCTCTCTCTCTTGCATCCGCTTCAATAGGTTAAGTGAGTTGGTTGGCTTCGAACATTTCAGGTTAGGCAAACAGTCGTATTTGTAACGGAGTGGCGGTGGAGAGGCCCGGCCTGGCCAGCTCCCCCCCCTCCCCAAGCAGCTCCTCTCACAACAGTTTGGTCAATTGATGGAGACAAATATCCCCCCCCCCCCTTTAATTACCCCCTTTCCCCTGAGAGGGAGGCAGGAAGGGGAGGGAGAGAGGGAGAGATGGAGGGATAGGTGAGGGAGGGTTACCTTGAGGTTATCTTGAGGTTATCTTGAGATTATTTCGGGGCTTTAGTGTCCCCGCGGCCCGGTCCTCGACCAGGCCTCCACCCCCAGGAAGCAACCCGTGACAGCTTACTAACACCCAGGTACCTATTTTACTGCTAGGGAACAGGAGGCATAGGGTGAAAGAAACTCTGCCCATTGTTTCTCGCCGGCGCCTGGGATCGAACCCAGGACCACAGGATCACAAGTCCAACGTGCTGTCCGCTCGGCCGACCGGCTCCCGGGTAGGGCCCGAGCCGGGATAGGAGGGCATAGCTCGCTGGAGAGTTATAAAACAAACAGACAACAACAATAAAAGTTACACATAATATAACAAACTGTTAACAAAAACAGACTTTTCCTGACTCTCTCTCACCTTCCTCATAATTTATAACAATTTAAATGTAAACAAAACTTTTTATACAAATAATTGCAACACAGACCGGTAGGGAGACGGTCGGCCGAGCGGACAGCACGTGGGACTTGTGATCCTGTGGTCCTGGGTTCGATCCCAGGCGCCGGCGAGAAACAATGGGCAGAGTTTCTTTCACCCTATGCCCCTGTTACCTAGCAGTAAATTAGGTACCTGGGTGTTAGTCAGCTGTCACGGGCTGCTTCCTGGGGGTGGAGGCCTGGTCGAGGACCGGGCCGCGGGGACACTAAAAGCCCCGAAATCATCTCAAGATAACCTCAAGATAACCACACACACATATATATATATATGTGTGTGTATCTTAATGCACAACATAGTAATATACGGTTTACTGCAGAGTGTGAAGTTAATAATTCATTGTCGTTTCTTGATGTAAAAGTGAATAACCTTAATGGGTTCAACACTAATGTTTTTAGGAAACCAACCTTTACTGGTTTAGGTTTAAATTTTAATTCCTTTGTTCCTGATATTTTTAAGAAAAATGCTATGAACACTCTACTGAATAGGGCCTTTGTTTTATGTTCTAATTGGAATAACTTTGATCAGGAAATTAATTTTCTTGTGAAATTTTTTTCATATAATGGTTATCCTGTGCATATGGTTTATACCTTTATAAGGAATTTCTTAAATAAGAAGTTTCACCCATCGTGTAGGATTACTACAGTGGAAAGGGATCTTAAATATATTAAATTACCATTTTATGGCAGTATTAGCTTTTCTGTAAGGAGTCGTTTGAGGAGACTGTTGCAGCAGTGTTATCCTCAAGTAAACTTTAGATTTATTTTTGTCAACACAAATACCATAGGCTCTTATTTTAAATTTAAAGATAAAGTGCCTACCCCCTTGTGCTCAAGTGTCGTATATATGTATAATTGTTCCAGCTGTAATGCTGGATATGTCGGGAGTTCCATTCGGAACTTTAAGATTAGGATACTTGAGCACCGGGGATTATCTTTTAGGACTGGATTACCATTGTCTAAACCAGCATTTTCGGAGATTAGAAACCATTGATATGAGTTTAATCATTCTCTGCTGGAATCTGATTTTACAATTCTGGACACTTGTATGAATGGCCAGTCAGATTTGAGAGTAATGGAATCCTTATATATAAAGGAGCTGCGGCCTCTGTTAAATAGCAACCTTTCAGCTGTTCAATTGTACACTGTATAGTGCACAGTAGGACCTGTAATTTGATTTATAGTTCATTTTGGTAGTTTAATTTTGTTTAGTTTACCATGTCTTTGCCCTTTCTTACTTATTTCAAGTCTTAACACTGTACATTAATATAATCTTCTATTTAGGATATATAATACATTTTTTGGTATTTAATTTTATTTAATATTTGAGTTTTTTATAAGATTTTGGTTAGTACTTTATAATTGTCGTTTATTCTGTTTGTATTTTACATACATTGTTTGTAGATTTGTAGTCATTATATAAATATTTGTTATAGTGTTTAGTAGCTATGTGTTAGGTATCAAGTTTCACTTCTGATCACTTCACGTAAGTTTAATGGAATGGTTTGTTTTAGTAGTTATAAATTTCGTCTTGTAGTCTAATGGATTTTAAATTAGTTTTAATATATGTGACAGTTAATAAGTTTTATTTGTATTGATCACTTTAAGTGCGCTTAAGTATTTTGTTTTTTAAGCATTTTCCTTTCTTTGATAGGCAATTATATTCAGTATGAGTTCTTTGTTTACCAGTTATTTGATTGTGATTTCTGTTTTTTCTTTTAGATCTGATGATGAATACGAGAAGTATTCGAAACGTTATGTTTTTTAAAGTAAAGATTCTGATACAAGATGTTCAGTATATCCCTGGTTTTCCTATTCATCTTAAAATAGATATATATATATATATATATATATATATATATATATATATATATATATATATATATATATATATATATATATACACACACACACTAGATGGGGTACCACCTCTGGTGCAAGTGTAGGGACCCATAGCCTCGGAGAAGAAAATAAAGAGTACTCAGGGATTTATTTCTATCTCTTCACTATTGAAGGAAGTTGAAAAATTAACTCTCCAAAAGTTCATTTTCACAATTAATATGATCTGACGCCCAGGGACGAGTTTCGCAACGCACTCCTTTTGAAAAGGTTTTTTTTTGAAATCCAAATTTACAAAGACAAATTTTTTGAAAGCCAAATTTACAATACTTTAGCAAGAACTTGTATTGTCTTGGTGTGAGGTGGTACAAGACGTGTTTGAGATGAACAAGTCAATGATCGGATATTAATAGGTTATTGCAGGCATGAACATAAGCAGCTTATGTTCCTGCTGCTACTGTCTCTGTGTTGGCTCGGGGTCTTGAAGTGGGTAGAATGTAATCATGTACTCATCTAGTTGTGCTTGAGGGGGTTGAGCTCTGGCTCTTTCGTCCCGCCTCTCAACTGTCAATCAACAGGTGTACAGGTTCCTGAGCCTATTGGGCTCTTATCATATCTACATTAGGAACTGTGTATGGAGTCAGCCTCCACCACATCACTGTGTTAACTGGTTGTTGATTGATGTCTTGACGTTTTGATGTGTAGGGCCTCGCTGATGTCCAGTCTACAGTTGTCGTACCTGTCGATTATTCAATGAAATGATATTCAATGAAATGATAGACTGATGAGTAGATGGCTGGATAGATAGATGGACATATGGGAGACGTAACAGCAACGTTGTGGTAATGATTA
>NC_091218.1:13931214-13941214 GCF_040958095.1 Procambarus clarkii | reverse complement strand
GATGCGTACAGCCACTCAAGGCTAACAATAATGACCCAAAATATAATTCCTAACACACATTAAATCTTCATAAAATTCCATTTGATCTTTAAACAATTAACTTAAAGACTTTATTTCCCCGTCACATTCTACCATAAGCAATTCCCAGGTATGTATAAGCTGACGAAACCTGTGCATCTCTCCTAGATCATGGCGACTGTGTTTACAATTATTTAACAGAACCTAATACGAGGTTCTGAACTTTACAAGCTTGTAGACGGTTTATCAAATGTAAACACAGCCGCCATGAATGATACACAGGTTTCGTAACTGGTTGGGGTCAGTGTTTTAATGAGTCTTGGCGCCAGGCGAGCTGCATTGTTTGTTTATGTTTGGTAACTCACTTAAATCCCAATTTGGTAACTCACTCAAATCCCAATTTGGTAACTCACTTAAATCCCAATTTGGTAACTCACTTAAATCCCAATTTGGTAACTCTTAAATCCCAATTTTGATTGTTTGATTGTCAATAAAATGGTTTGTGGTTTGTGTTTGTAACTCTCTAAATTACTGTGAGTGACGGGGTGAGTCTCACACTGTGAGTGACGGGGTGAGTCTCACACTGTGAGTGACGGGGGAGAGTCTCACACTGTGAGTGACGGGGTGAGTCTCACACTGTGAGTGACGGGGTGAGTCTCACACTGTGAGTGACGGGGTGAGTCTCACACTGTGAGTGACGGGGTGAGTCTCACACTGTGAGTGACGGGGTGAGTCTCACACTGTGAGTGACGGGGTGAGTCTCACACTGTGAGTGACGGGGTGAGTCTCACACTGTGAGTGACGGGGTGAGTCTCACACTGTGAGTGACGGGGGTGAGTCTCACACTGTGAGTGACGGGTCCTCCTCCTCCAGGAGAGGATCAGGGCCACCAGGACCTCAGTGGAGTCTGAACTGGCTGACTCTCTCACGAGGGTTGCAGAGGACCGTCGACTCGCTGACCAACAGCTGACAGAGGTAAGTGGCTGACAGCCTACCCATCCCTCCCTACCCATCCCTCCCTACCCATCCCTCCCTACCCATCCCCCCCTACCCATCCCCCCCTACCCCATCCACTGCTACCCCCAATCCCTCCCTACCCATCCACTGCTTCCCCCATCCCTCCCTACCCATCCACTGCTCCCCCTTCCCTCCCTACCCATCCACTGCTCCCCCCATCCCTCCCTACCCATCCACTGCCCCCCCATGCCTCCCTACCCATGCACTGCTCCCCCATCCCTCCCTACCCATCCACTGCTCCCCCATCCCTCCCTACCCATCCACTGCTCTCCCCCATCCCTCCCTACCCATCCACTGCTCTCCCCCATCCCTCCCTACCCATCCACTGCTCTCCCCCATCCCTCCCTACCCATCCACTGCTCCCCCCATCCCTCCCTACCCATCCACTGCCTTCCCCATCCCTCCCTACCCATCCACTGTTCCCCCATCCCTCCCTACCCATCGACTGCTCCCCCATCCCTCCCTATCCATCCACTGCTCCCCCATCCCTCCCTACCCATCCACTGCTCCCCCATCCCTCCCTACCCCCATCCACTGCTCCCCCATCCCTCCCTACCCATCCACTGCTCCCCCCATCCCTCCCTACCCATCCACTGCCCCCCATCCCTCCCTACCCATCCACTGCCTTCCCCATCCCTCCCTACCCATCCACTGCTCCCCCATCCCTCCCTACCCATCCACTGCTCCCCCATCCCTCCCTACCCATCCACTGCTCCCACCCTCCCTACCCATCCACTGCTCCCCCATCCCTCCCTACCCATCCACTGCTCCCCCATCCCTCCCTACCCATCCACTGCTCCCCTATCCCTCCCTACCCATCCACTGCTCCCCCCATCCCTCCCTACCCATCCACTGCCCCCCCATCCCTCCCTACCCATCCACTGCTCCCCCATCCCTCCCTACCCATCCACTGCTCCCCCATCCCTCCCTACCCATCCACTGCTCCCCCCCATCCCTCCCTACCCATCCACTGCGCCTACCGTCCCTCCCTACCCATCCACTGCTCCCCCCATCCCTCCCTACCCATCCACTGCTCCCCCCATCCCTGCCTACCCATCCACTGCTCCCCCCATCCCTCCCTACCCATCCACTGCCCCCCCATCCCTCCTTACCCATCCACTGCCTTCCCCATCCCTCCCTACCCATCCACTGCTCCCCCATCCCTCCCTACCCAACAAGTGCTCCCCCATCCCTCCCTACCCATCAAGTGCTCCCCCACCCTCCCTCCCTACCCATCCACCGTTCCCCCCCCCATCCCTCCCTACCCATCCACTGCTCCCCCATCCCTCCCTACCCATCCACTGCTCCCCCATCCCTCCCTATCCATCCACTGCTCCCCCCATCCCTCCCTACCCATCCACTGCTCCCCCCATCCCTGCCTACCCATCCACTGCTCCCCCCATCCCTCCCTACCCATCCACTGCTCCCCCCATCCCTGCCTACCCATCCACTGCTCCCCCCATCCCTCCCTACCCATCCACTGCTCCCCCATCCCTCCCTACCCATCTACTGCTCCCCCATCCCTCCCTACCCATCCACTGCCTTCCCCATCCCTCCCTACCCATCCACTACTCCCCCCATCCCTCCCTACCCATCCACTGCTCCCCCCCATCCCTCCCTACCCATCCACTGCTCCCCCCATCCCTGCCTACCCATCCACTGCTCCCCCCATCCCTGCCTACCCATCCACTGCCCCCCATCCCTCCCTACCCATCCACTGCTCCCCCATCCCTCCCTACCCATCCACTGCTCCCCCCATCCCTCCCTACCCATCCACTACTCCCCCCATCCCTCCCTACCCGTCCACTGTTCCCCCATCCCTCCCTACCCATCCACTGCTCCCCCATCCCTCCCTACCCATCAAGTGCTCCCCCATCCCTCCCTACCCATCCACTGCTCCCCCATCCCTCCCTACCCATCCACTGCTCCCCCCATCCCTCCCTACCCATCCACTACTCCCCCCATCCCTCCCTACCCATCCACTGCTCCCCCCCATCCCTCCCTACCCATCCACTGCTCCCCCCATCCCTCCCTACCCATCCACTACTCCCCCCATCCCTCCCTACCCATCCACTGCTCCCCCCATCCCTCCCTACCCATCCACTACTCCCCCCATCCCTCCCTACCCATCCACTGCTCCCCCCCATCCCTCCCTACCCATCCACTGCTCCCCCCATCCCTCCCTACCCATCCACTACTCCCCCCATCCCTCCCTACCCATCCACTGCTCCCCCATCCCTCCCTACCCATCCACTGCTCCTCCCATCCCTCCCTACCCATCCACTGCTCCCCCATCCTTCCCTACCCATCCACTGCTCCCCATCCCTCCCTACCCATCCACTGCTCCCCCCATCCCTCCCAACCCATCCACTGCTCCCCCATCCCTCCCTACCCATCCACTGCTCCCCCATCCCTCCCTACCCATCCACTGCTCATACCATATATATATACCTCTGCGTGAGGAAAATATACCTCTAATATATACACCAAATATATACAAGTGTATATATGATATACGCTGTTATACGGAATATGTATAACCCAATAAGTATACTTCATTAAGTCCAACACCAAACTTACTGGTTGGTCAGTAAGGTGTTGTGGTGGTCTTAATAACCCTCCAGAGGTTGATAGGTCTTAAGTCCAACACCAAACTTGCTGGTTGGTCAGTAAGGTATTGTGGTGGTCTTAATAACCCTCCAGAGGTTGATAGGTCTTAAGTCCAACACCAAACTTGCTGGTTGGTCAGTAAGGTATTGTGGTGGTCTTAATAACCCTCCAGAGGTTGATAGGTCTTAAGTCCAACACCAAACTTGCTGGTTGGTCAGTAAGGTATTGTGGTGGTCTTAATAACCCTCCAGAGGTTGATAGGTCTTAAGTCCAACACCATGTTATCAAAAAATAATAATATTGAGATGCTTCTGATAACCAATTCATAACAATTGCTTTTTCCCAATAAATTATATTATGATAACTATGCTATCACTTGCTACTCTCCCTCATGTCCCCCCCTCTCACTAAATCCCCCTCCCCCTCTCACTAAAACCCCCTCCCCCCCTTCCACCCTCTAGTTACAACTCTACTTCCCCCAATTGTGCCTCTACCCACTCCTCAAATCTGCCTCTGCTTACCTCCCCTATTATAACTGTGCCCCTGTTGACCCCTGTTGACCCCTATTGACCCCTGTTGACCCCCCCCCCCTTGTGTTCTGGAGGTGGGTCACCTCAAGAGCTACGAGGCGGAGGCCATTCAGCTACGAGGCGTGACCCATGAGCTGCAGAAGGCGCTTCGGGCCTCGGCCAGGGAGATGGAACATCTTAAGATGCGTGAGAAGATCTTAGAGGAGGAGGTCCGGGGCTTGAAGAAAGCTCAACCGAGCCGCCAAGTAGGCCAGGTAGGCCAGGTGGGCCAGGTAGGCCAGGTGGGCCAAGTAGGCCAGGTAGGCCAAGTAGGCCAGGTAGGCCAGGTAGGCCAGGTAGGGCAGGTAGGCCAAGTAGGCCAGGTAGGCCAGGTAGGCCAGGTAGGGCAGGTAGGCCAGGTAGGGCAGGTAGGCCAAGTAGGCCAGGTAGGCCAGGTAGGCCAGGTAGGGCAGGTAGGCCAGGTAGGGCAGGTGGGCCAAGTAGGCCAGGTAGGCCAAGTAGGCCAGGTAGGCCAGGTAGGCCAGGTAGGGCAGGTAGGCCAAGTAGGCCAGGTAGGCCAGGTAGGCCAGGTAGGGCAGGTAGGCCAGGTAGGGCAGGTAGGCCAAGTAGGCCAGGTAGGCCAAGTAGGCCAGGTAGGCCAGGTAGGCCAGGTGGGCCAGGTAGGCCAAGTAGGCCAGGTAGGCCAGGTAGGGCAGGTAGGCCAAGTAGGCCAGGTAGGCCAAGTAGGCCAGGTAGGCCAAGTAGGCCAGGTAGGCCAAGTAGGCCAGGTAGGCCAGGTAGGCCAGGTGGGCCAAGTAGGCCAGGTAGGCCAGGTAGGCCAGGTGGGCCAAGTAGGCCAGGTAGGCCAAGTAGACCAGGTAGGGCAGGTAGGCCAAGTAGGCCAGGTAGGCCAGGTAGGCCAGGTAGGGCAGGTAGGCCAAGTAGGCCAGGTAGGCCAGGTAGGCCAGGTAGGGCAGGTAGGCCAGGTAGGGCAGGTAGGCCAAGTAGGCCAGGTAGGCCAAGTAGGCCAGGTAGGCCAGGTAGGCCAGGTGGGCCAGGTAGGCCAAGTAGGCCAGGTAGGCCAGGTAGGGCAGGTAGGCCAAGTAGGCCAGGTAGGCCAAGTAGGCCAGGTAGGCCAAGTAGGCCAGGTAGGCCAGGTAGGCCAGGTGGGCCAAGTAGGCCAGGTAGGCCAGGTAGGCCAGGTGGGCCAAGTAGGCCAGGTAGGCCAAGTAGGCCAAGTAGGCCAGGTAGGCCAAGTAGGCCAGGTAGGTAGTTTGTGGGTAGTCTTGTTAATTAGGTGCCTGGCAAAATGATGCCTGTGTCACCAGGCAGGCTGGCCTGTGTCACCAGGCAGGCTGGCCTGTGTCACCAGGCAGGCTGGCCTGTGTCACCAGGCAGGCTGGCCTGTGTCACCAGGCAGGCAGGCTGGCCTGTGTCACCAGGCAGGCAGGCTGGCCTGTGTCACCAGGCAGGCTGGCCTGTGTCACCAGGCAGGCTGGCCTGTGTCACCAGGCAGGCTGGCTGGCCTGTGTCACCAGGCAGGCTGGCCTGTGTCACCAGGCAGGCTGACATGTGTCACCTGGCAGGCTGACATGTGTCACCTGGCAGGCTGGCCTGTGTCACCAGGCAGGCTGACCTGTGTCACCAGGCAGGCTGACCTGTGTCACCAGGCAGGCTGACCTGTGTCACCAGGCAGGCTGACCTGTGTCACCAGGCTGGCTGACCTGTGTCACCGGGCTGGCTGACCTGTGTCACCGGGCAGGCTGGCCTGTGTCACCGGGCAGGCTGGCCTGTGTCACCGGGCAGGCTGGCCTGTGTCACCAGGCAGGCTGGCCTGTGTCACCAGGCAGGCTGGCCTGTGTCACCAGGCAGGCTGGCCTGTGTCACCAGGCAGGCTGGCCTGTGTCACCAGGCAGGCTGACCTGTGTCACCAGGCAGGCTGACCTGTGTCACCAGGCAGGCTGACCTGTGTCACCAGGCTGGCTGACCTGTGTCACCAGGCAGGCTGGCCTGTGTCACCAGGCAGGCTGGCCTGTGTCACCAGGCAGGCTGGCCTGTGTCACCAGGCAGGCTGGCCTGTGTCACCAGGCAGGCTGACATGTGTCACCAGGCAGGCTGGCCTGTGTCACCAGGCAGGCTGGCCTGTGTCACCAGGCAGGCTGGCCTGTGTCACCAGGCAGGCTGACCTGTGTCACCAGGCAGGCTGGCCTGTGTCACCAGGCAGGCAGGCTGGCCTGTGTCACCAGGCAGGCTGACCTGTGTCACCAGGCAGGCTGGCCTGTGTCACCAGGCAGGCTGGCCTGTGTCACCAGGCAGGCTGACATGTGTCACCAGACAGGCTGACATGTGTCACCAGGCAGGCTGACATGTGTCACCAGACAGGCTGACACGTGTCACCAGGCAGGCTGGCCTGTGTCACCAGGCAGGCCAAGGACCCTCAGACGTTAAGGTAAGTGTTATTGACACAGTTTGCTGGCAAGACTTGCTGCTGGTGCCACACTTGGCCGCATGTGTGTGGTGACAGTAGTGTGTGGTGACAGTAGTGTGGTGACAGTAGTGTGTGGTGACAGTAGTGTGTGGTGACAGTAGTGTGGTGACAGTAGTGTGTGGTGACAGTAGTGTGTGGTGACAGTAGTGTGTGTGGTGACAGTAGTGTGGTGACAGTAGTGTGTGGTGACAGTAGTGTGGTGACAGTAGTGTGTGGTGACAGTAGTGTGTGGTGACAGTAGTGTGGTGACAGTAGTGTGTAGTGACAGTAGTGTGTGGTGACAGTAGTGTGTGGTGACAGTAGTGTGTGTGGTGACAGTAGTGTGTGTGGTGACAGTAGTGTGTGTGGTGACAGTAGTGTGTGTGGTGACAGTAGTGTGTGTGGTGACAGTAGTGTGTGTGGTGACAGTAGTGTGTGTGGTGACAGTAGTGTGTGGTGACAGTAGTGTGGTGACAGTAGTGTGTGTGGTGACAGTAGTGTGTGGTGACAGTAGTGTGTGGTGAACAGTAGTGTGTGGTGAACAGTAGTGTGTGGTGAACAGTAGTGTGTGTGGTGAACAGTAGTGTGTGGTGACAGTAGTGTGTGGTGAACAGTAGTGTGTGTGGTGAACAGTAGTGTGTGTGGTGAACAGTAGTGTGTGGTGAACAGTAGTGTGTGTGGTGAACAGTAGTGTGTGGTGAACAGTAGTGTGTGGTGAACAGTAGTGTGTGTGGTGAACAGTAGTGTGTGTGGTGAACAGTAGTGTGGTGGTGAACAGTAGTGTGTGGTGACAGTAGTGTGTGGTGACAGTAGTGTGTGTGGTGACAGTAGTGTGTGTGGTGACAGTAGTGTGTGTGGTGACAGTAGTGTGTGTGGTGACAGTAGTGTGTGTGGTGACAGTAGTGTGTGTGGTGACAGTAGTGTGTGTGGTGACAGTAGTGTGTGTGGTGACAGTAGTGTGTGGTGACAGTAGTGTGTGGTGACAGTAGTGTGTGTGGTGACAGTAGTGTGTGGTGACAGTAGTGTGTGGTGACAGTAGTGTGTGGTGACAGTAGTGTGTGTGGTGACAGTAGTGTGTGGTGACAGTAGTGTGTGTGGTGACAGTAGTGTGTGTGGTGACAGTAGTGTGTGTGGTGACAGTAGTGTGTGTGGTGACAGTAGTGTGTGTGGTGACAGTAGTGTGTGTGGTGACAGTAGTGTGTGTGGTGACAGTAGTGTGTGTGGTGACAGTAGTGTGTGTGGTGACAGTAGTGTGTGTGGTGACAGTAGTGTGTGGTGACAGTAGTGTGTGGTGACAGTAGTGTGTGGTGACAGTAGTGTGTGTGGTGACAGTAGTGTGTGTGGTGACAGTAGTGTGTGGTGACAGTAGTGTGTGTGGTGACAGTAGTGTGTGTGGTGACAGTAGTGTGTGTGGTGACAGTAGTGTGTGGTGACAGTAGTGTGTGTGGTGACAGTAGTGTGTGGTGACAGTAGTGTGTGTGGTGACAGTAGTGTGTGGTGACAGTAGTGTGGTGACAGTAGCGTGTGTGGTGACAGTAGTGTGTGTGGTGACAGTAGTGTGTGGTGACAGTAGTGTGTGTGTTGTGACAGTAGTGTGTGTGGTGACAGTAGTGTGTGTGACAGTAGTGTGTGTGGTGACAGTAGTGTGGTTACAGTAGTGTGTTGGTGACATTGGTGTGGTGAACAGTAGTTGGTGACAGTAGCGTGTGTGGTGACAGTAGTGTGTTGTGACAGTAGTGTGGTGACAGTAGTGTGTGTGGTGACAGTAGTGTGTGGTGACAGTAGTGTGTGTGGTGACAGTAGTGTGTGGTGACAGTAGTGTGTGTGGTGACAGTAGTGTGGTGACAGTAGTGTGGTGACAGTAGTGTGTGTGGTGACAGTAGTGTGTGTGGTGACAGTAGTGTGTGGTGACAGTAGTGTGTGTGGTGACAGTAGTGTGTGGTGACAGTAGTGTGTGTGGTGACAGTAGTGTGGTAACAGTAGTGTTTGTGGTGACAGTAGTGTGTGTGGTGACAGTAGTGTGTGGTGACAGTAGTGTGGTGACAGTAGTGTGTGGTGACAGTAGTGTGGTGACAGTAGTGTGTGGTGACAGTAGTGTGGTGACAGTAGTGTGTGTGGTGACAGTAGTGTGTGTGGTGACAGTAGTGTATGGTGACAATAGTGTGGTGAAAGTAGTGTATGGTGACAGTAGTGTGGACTGTGCAATGTGCTGACCACAATAACCTGATCAATCCTCCCCCACAGAGCACCCTACACCGTGCCAGGCGCCAGGCTGAGGAAGCTGAGGCCGAGCTGAGACAGAAGCAAGAAAAGATGAGAAATGAACTGAATGCTGAGGTGAGCATTTAGCTTTCATCCACCCCATTATTTGTGAGAGTGGGGACATCCACCCATTACTTGTGAGAGCGGGGGACATCCACCCATTACTTGTGAGAGCGGGGACATCCACCCATTACCTGTGAGAGCGGGGGACATCCACCCATTACTTGTGAGAGCGGGGACATCCACCCATTACCTGTGAGAGCGGGGGACATCCACCCATTACTTGTGAGAGCGGGGACATCTACCCATTACTTGTGAGAGCGGGGACATCCACCCATTACTTGTGAGAGCGGGGACATCCACCCATTACTTGTGAGAGCGGGGACATCCACCCATTACTTGTGAGAGCGGGGACATCCACCCATTACTTGTGAGAGCGGGGATATCTACCCATTACTTGTGAGAGCGGGGACATCCACCCATTACTTGTGAGAGCGGGGACATCCACCCATTACTTGTGAGAGCGGGGACATCCACCCATTACTTGTGAGAGCGGGGACATCCACCCCATTACTTGTGAGAGCGGGAACATCCACCCATTACTTGTGAGAGCGGGGACATCCACCCCATTACTTGTGAGAGCGGGAACATCCACCCATTACTTGTGAGAGTGGGGACATCCACCCATTACTTGTGAGAGTGGGGACATCCACCCATTACTTGTGAGAGCGGGGACATCCACCCATTACCTGTGAGAGCGGGGACATCCACCCCATTACTTGTGAGAGCGGGAACATCCACCCATTACTTGTGAGAGTGGGGACATCCACCCATTACTTGTGAGAGCGGGGACATCCACCCATTACTTGTGAGAGCGGGGACATCCACCCATTACTTGTGAGAGCGGGGACATCCACCCATTACTTGTGAGAGCGGGGACATCCACCCATTACTTGTGAGAGCGGGGACATCCACCCATTACTTGTGAGAGCGGGGACATCCACCCATTACCTGTGAGAGCGGGAACATCCACCCATTACCTGTGAGAGCGGGGACATCCACCCATTACTTGTGAGAGCGGGGACATCCACCCATTACCTGTGAGAGCGGGAACATC
>NC_091218.1:13776214-13926214 GCF_040958095.1 Procambarus clarkii | reverse complement strand
TCAAGACTAAAGTGTAGCTGTGGCAACAGGGCTACACCCCGTCTGTGCATTCTATCTTTCTATATTGATATCCTCGAGGGAAGATTGCATTTCCTATAACACTTTTTAGTTTTGTTTCTGTTATCACGATAATATGTGGTTGTTTTTTTCTACCACTCATTCCTGTAATTCTGCCACTTTATTTGCAATGTCATCTGCATTTGGGGGTGATAGAGAGAGGTGCAAGGGGTGGGGGATACAGGGGGGCAGTAGTGATGGTGACCGAAGGAGTGATGATAATATCGGTACTCCCCGACAGTAATATTTCCGCACGACATGCCACAGAAAACGGATTAGACCCCCCCCCCCCCGTCCTCAAGCACATATTACGACATACGCTTTCTCGGCCGCCCGTTTAGAACACGTCCCCGTCAGAATATTTCATTACAATGTCCGTCCAAACAGTCAAGATCAAAATTAAGGCTATTGTTATGTTTCACAAGGAACTGCTGTTTCTTGGAACTCGTTTCGCTCACCTACGACACACATCAATTACCCTTGAAACTTACACTCCCCCCTTGAAACGCTCCCCCTTGAAACTTACGCTCCCCCTTGAAACTTACACTCCCCCTTGAAACTTACACTCCCCCCTTGAAACTTACGCTCCCCCCTTGAAACTTACGCTCCCCCCTTGAAACTTACGCCCCCCCTTAAAACTTTCCCCCACTCTGCCCCTTGACAGTGGGAGGATAAACTGAGGTCTGAGTGCTCGAGGCTGAAGGCTGAGCTGGACGGCCTCCACGCCGAGGAGAAGCACCTGGCGGTGGAGTCGATGAAGGTGCAGAAGGAGCAGGAGATCAGGGCGCTCAAGCAGTCGTGGGAGCTTCGTCAGGAGGAGATGACCAAGGAGGTGAGTGATCCTTGCTCCCTTCTTCATTATACCACGTCTTCATTATAGGATATCTTCATTATACCACGTCTTCATTATAGGATATCTTCATTATACCGCGTCTTCATTATACTGTCTTCATTATAGGATATCTTCATTATACCACGTCTTCATTATACTGTCTTCATTATAGGATATCTTCATTATACCACGTCTTCATTATACTGTCTTCATTATAGGATATCTTCATTATACCACGTCTTCATTATACTGTCTTTATTATAGGATATCTTCATTATACCACGTCTTCATTATAGGATATCTTCATTATACCGCGTCTTCATTATACTGTCTTCATTATAGGATATCTTCATTATACCACGTCTTCATTATACTGTCTTTATTATAGGATATCTTCATTATACCACGTCTTCATTATACTGTCTTCATTATAGGATATCTTCATTATACCACGTCTTCATTATACTGTCTTTATTATAGGATATCTTCATTATACTGTCTTTATTATAGGATATCTTCATTATACCACGTCTTCATTATAGGATATCTTCATTATACCACGTCTTCATTATACTGTCTTCATTATAGGATATCTTCTTTATACCACGTCTTCATTATAGGATATCTTCATTATACCACGTCTTCATTATACTGTCTTCATTATAGGATATCTTCATTATACCACGTCTTCATTATAGGATATCTTCATTATACCACGTCTTCATTATACTGTCTTCATTATAGGATATCTTCTTTATACCACGTCTTCATTATAGGATATCTTCATTATATCACGTCTTCATTATAGGATATCTTCATTATACCACGTCTTCATTATACTGTCTTCATTATTGGATATCTTCATTATACCACGTCTTCGTTATAGGATATCTTCATTATACCACGTCTTCATTATAGGATATCTTCATTATACCACGTCTTCATTATAGGATATCTTCATTATACCACGTCTTCATTATAGGATATCTTCATTATACCACGTCTTCATTATAGGATATCTTCTTTATACCACGTCTTCATTATAGGATATCTTCATTATACCACGTCTTCATTATAGGATATCTTCATTATACCACGTCTTCATTATAGGATATCTTCATTATACCACGTCTTCATTATTGGATATCTTCATTATACCACGTCTTCATTATAGGATATCTTCATTATATGACAGAGAATAGAGCAATGATGTGTCCTGAGTGTGACCCCCCTCCCTGCTGGGCATATCCTGAGTGTGACCCCCTCCCTGCTGGGCATATCTTGAGTGTGACCCCCCTCCCTGCTGGGCATATCCTGAGTGTGACCCCCTCCCTGCTGGGCATATCTTGAGTGTGACCCCCCTCCCTGCTGGGCATATCCTGAGTGTGACCCCTCCCTGCTGGGCATATCCTGAGTGTGACCCCCTCCCTGCTGGGCATATCCTGAGTGTGACCCCCTCCCTGCTGGACATATCCTGAGTGTGACCCCCCTCCCTGCTGGACATATCCTGAGTGTGACCCCCTCCCTGCTGGGCATATCCTGAGTGTGACCCCCTCGCTGCTGGCCATATCCTGAGTGTGACCCCCTCCCTGCTGGACATATCCTGAGTGTGACCCCCTCCCTGCTGGACATATCCTGAGTGTGACCCCCTCCCTGCTGGGCATATCCTGAGTGTGACCCCCTCCCTGCTGGCCATATCCTGAGTGACCCCCTCCCTGCTGGGCATATCCTGAGTGTGACCCCCTCCCTGCTGGGCATATCCTGAGTGTGACCCCTTCCCTGATGGGCATATCCTGAGTGTGACATCTCCTCCTTGTGCAGATCTCGACCCTGAAGGACAGCCTGACGGACAAAGACGCCTACTATCACAAGGAGCTGGAGAACCTTCGCACCAACGCCGACAGAGACGTTTGGGACCTTCGGCGGAAGCTGCAGAGGAGTGACGAGAAGAGCTGGTCCCAGCAAGAGTACCTACAGGAGAAGCACCACGAGGAGATGGGTGAGTAACCCTCCCC
Source organism: Procambarus clarkii (assembly GCF_040958095.1). Lineage (NCBI taxonomy): Eukaryota > Metazoa > Arthropoda > Malacostraca > Decapoda > Cambaridae > Procambarus > Procambarus clarkii. The sequence continues at coordinate 13,923,310 of NC_091218.1, read as the reverse complement.
CACCTTCACTACAATAACCACGGGCTCGCCATAGCCCGTGCTGCTTGGAGCTTTTTGGTACCAAGTAGCGAATCATTAACAACAACAACAACATTCCCCCACTACCTGTGACTGGGGTGGGGGGGGGGGGTGTCCAGTACCCCCACTACCTGTGACTGGGGTGGAGGGGTGTCCAGTACCCCCACTACCTGTGACTGGGTGGGGGGGTGTGTCCAGTACCCCCACTACCTGTGACTGGGGGGGGGTCCAGTACCCCCACTACCTGTGCTGGGGGGTCCAGTACCCCACTACCTGTGCTGGGGGTCCAGTACCCCCACTACCTGTGACTGGGGGGTGTCCAGTACCCCCACTACCTGTGCTTGGGGGGTCCAGTACCCCCACTACCTGTGCTGGGGGGTCCAGTACCCCCACTACCTGTGCTGGGGGTCCAGTACCCCCACTACCTGTGCTGGGGGTCCAGTACCCCCACTACCTGTGCTGGGGGTCCAGTACCTCCACTACCTGTGCTGGGGGTCCAGTACCCCCACTACCTGTGCTGGGGGTCCAGTACCCCCACTACCTGTGCTGGGGTCCAGTACCCCCACTACCTGTGCTGGGGGGGTCCAGTACCCCCACTACCTGTGCTGGGGGGGTCCAGTACCCCCACTACCTGTGCTGGGGGGGTCCAGTACCCCCACTACCTGTGCTGGGGGGGTCCAGTACCCCCACTACCTGTGCTGGGGGGGTCCAGTACCCCCACTACCTGTGCTGGGGGTCCAGTACAACTCCCTTTAGCCTCCAGTGATTGGTCATCAGTTCAAAATATGCCAAAAATATGCAATAAATGAAAACTGGTTCGATTTCAATCAAATATTTTTGACGAGTTGTATATGAAAAGTGTTTCATCTGGTCCAAGTCTCAGCATCGTAGGGTAAATAGGAAGGGAGAAAAAAAATATATTGATTTAAGTGTCAAAATTTTTGTCCAAAATGGGCAAAAATTAAGCAGGCGACGAGTCACAATAACGTGGCTAAAGTATGTTGACCAGACCACACACTAGAAGGTGAAGGGACGACGACGTTTCGGTCCGTCCTGGACCATTCTCCATCGACTTGAGAATGGTCCAGGACGGACCGAAACGTCGTCGTCCAACCCCTTCTCGCACTTGCGTATAGTCAATATTGGCTTATTTAATAAGTGCATATGTGACATACTAATTGATTGTGAATATTTTAGTTTACCTTGAAAAGCTTCATAGAAAACACCGACCTCACCTAACCTTCTTAGTATGTTAAGATACGCATCTTATTGCTTCTTAATTACAGCTATTACATAACCTATACCGTTGTTAACATACTAAGAAGGTTAGGTGAGGTCGGTGTTTTCTATGAAGCTTTTCAAGGTAAACTAAAATATTCACAATCAAATTAGTATGTCACATATGCACTTATTAAATAAGCCAATATTGACTGAAGGCAAGTGCGAGAACGGGTTGCGTCGTCGTCCCTTCACCTTCTAGTGTGTGGTCTGGTCAACAATTAACATCAAACACAAGTGTCAACTGAACTCATGTCTATGACTCTCAGCTATCATAACAGCATATATTAAAAAAAATAATTAGTTTTATAAAAAAAAAATTAAGTTAAAAAAAATTGATTTTTTTTTCATTTTTTTTTTGTTTATCGGACGATTTGCATGAAACTTATACACCTGACTACACGTAAGCCTATCTGTAAGGGGGTCAGTTTTGGAGGAAATTGGTTAATGTCAACCTCAGCCATAGATGGCAGCACTTTAGAATTTATTTTTGAATTAATTATTTTTGAAGTAACATAAATGTAGTCCCTACTCCTTTATTTTTATTCACTTTACATAAACTTTACATATGAGGTGTAAGTTTCATGTCTCTAAAATCTTATACAGGCGTTTTTTCCTAAGTACATTTATTGATTTTATAATAACAATAAACATGATATATTTTCATAATTTCACGCCTCACCATCCCTCACAACGCCTCACCACGCCTCACCATCCCTCACAACGCCTCACCACGCCTCACCACGCCTCACCACGCCTCACCACGCCTCACCACGCCTCACCACGCCTCACCACGCCTCACCACGTCTCACCACGCCTCACCACGCCTCACCACGCCTCACCACGCCTCACCACGCCTCACCACGCCTCACCACGCCTCACCACGCCTCACCACGCCTCACCACGCCTCACCACGCCTCACCACCCCTCACCACCCCTCACCACCCCTCACCACGCCTCACCACCCCTCACCACGCCTCACCACCCCTCACCACGCCTCACCACCCCTCACCACGCCTCACCACCCCTCATAACGCCTCACCACCCCTCACCACGCCTCACCACCCCTCACCACCCCTCACCACCCCTCACCACCCTTCACAACGCCTCACCACCCCTTACCACCCCTCACTACGCCTCACCACCCCTCACCACGCCTCACCACCCCTCACCACGCCTCACCACCCCTCATAACGCCTCACCACCCCTCACCACGCCTCACCACCCCTCACCACCCCTCACCACGCCTCACCACCCCTCACCACCCCTCACCACCCCTCACCACGCCTCACCACCCCTCACAACGCCTCACAACGCCTCACCACGCCTCACCACCCCTCACAACGCCTCACCACGCCTCACCACCCCTCACCCCCCTCACCACGCCTCACCACCCCTCACCACCCCTCACCACCCCTCACCACCCCTCACCACGCCTCACCACCCCTCACCACCCCTCACCACGCCTCACCACCCCTCACAACGCCTCACAACGCCTCACCACGCCTCACCACCCCTCACAACGCCTCACCACGCCTCACCACCCCTCACCCCCCCTCACCACGCCTCACCACCCCTCACCACCCCTCACCACCCCTCACCACCCCTCACCACCCCTCACCACGCCTCACCACGCCTCACCACCCCTCACCACCCCTCACAACGCCTCACCACGCCTCACCACGCCTCACCACCCCTCACAACGCCTCACCACGCCTCACCACCCCTCACCACGCCTCACGTGCCCCTCAGAGCGCCTACGAGGAGACTACAAGGATAGGGTGCTGGACCTGGAGGCGCGTCTGGCCGTGGCCATGGAACACTCGGACGAGGAGAGTCGTCTACAGGCGGAGAAACACCACAATGACGAGATGGAGTACCTGTGTGAACAGCACCGGCTCAGTATGGGTGGGTACTGCCCCCTAGTGTGTGTGGTGTGGGGGGGGGGGGTGTGTGTGTGGGGGGGGGTGTGGGTGGGGGTGTGTGTGGGTGCGTGGGGGTGTGTGGGGGGGGGGTGTGGGTGGGGGGGGGTGTGTGGGTGGGGGTGTGTGTGGGGGGGGGTGTGGGGTGTGTGTGTGTGGGGGGGTGAGTGGGGGTGTATGGGGTGTGGGGTGTGTGGGTGGGTGGGGGGGTGTGGGTGGGTGGGGGGGTGTGGGGTGTGTGTGTGTGTGTGGGGGGGGGGGGTGTGTGTGTGGGTGTGTGTGTGGTGGGTGTGTGTGTACTCACCTATTTGTACTCACCTATTTGTGCTTGCGAGGGTTGAGCTTTGGCTCTTTGGTCCCGCCTCTCAACTGTCAATCAACTGGTGTACAGGTTCCTGAGCCTACTGGGCTCTATCATATATACACTTGAAACTGTGTATGGAGTCAGCCTCCACCACATCACTGCCTAATGCATTCCATCCGTTAACTACTCTGACACTGAAAAAGTTCCTTCTAACGTCTCTGTGGCTCATGTGGGTACTCAGTTTCCACCTGTGTCCCCTTGTCCGCGTCCCACCAGTGTTAAATAGTTTATCCTTGTTTACCCGGTCGATTCCCCTGAGGATTTTGTAGGTTGTGATCATGTCTCCCCTTACTCTTTTGTCTTCCAGTGTCGTTAGGTGCATTTCCCGCAGCCTTTCCTCGTAACTCATGCCTCGTAGTTCTGGGACTAACCTAGTGGCATACCTTTGGACTTTTTCCAGCTTCGTCTTGTGCTTGACAAGGTACGGGCTCCATGCTGGGGCCGCATACTCAATGATTGGTTTTACATATGTGGTGTGCAAGGTTCTGAATGATTCCTTTCTCAGGTTCCTGAACGCTGTTCTGATGTTAGCTAGCCTCGCATATGCCGCAGACGTTATTCTTTTTATGTGGGCTTCAGGAGACAGGTTTGGTGTGATATCAACTCCGAAATCTTTCTCTCTGTCTGTTTCATTAAGTACTTCATCTCCTATTCTGTATCCTGTGTCTGGCCTCCTGTTTCCACTGCCTAGTTTCCTTACTTTGCTTTTACTCGGGTTGAACTTCAACAGCCATTTGTTGGACCATTCACTCAGTCTGTCTAGGTCATCTTGTAGCCTCCTACTATCATCCTCAGTTTCAATTCTCCTCATAATTTTTGCATCATCAGCAAACATTGAGAGAAACGATTTTATACCCTCTGGGAGATCATTTACATACATCAGAAACAGTATAGGTCCAAGGACTGACCCCTGCGGGACTCCACTTGTAACGTCTCGCCAATTTGAGACCTCACTCCTCACACTGACTCGTTGTCTCCTGTTGCTTAGGTACTCCTGTATCCAACGGAGTACCTTCCCTTTCACTCCAGCCTGCATCTCCAGCTTTTTCACTAGCCTCTTGTGTGGCACTGTATCAAAGGCTTTCTGACAATCCAAAAATATGCAGTCTGCCCACCCTTCTCTTTCTTGCCTGATTTTTGTTGCCTGTCGTAGAATTCAAGTAACCCTGTGAAGCAGGACCTGCCATCCCTGAACCCATGTTGATGCTGTGTTACAAAGTTCCTTCACTCCAGATGCTCCACTAGCTTTCTTCGCACAATCTTCTCCATCAGCTTGCATGGTATGCAGGTTAGGGACACTGGCCTGTAGTTCAGTGCCTCCTGTCTATCCCCTTTCTTGTATATCGGGACTACGTTAGCGTGTGTGTGTGTGTGTGTGTGTGTGTGTGTGTGTGTGTGTGTGTGTGTGTGTAATTACCTAGGTAATTACCTAAGTGTAGTTACAGGATGAGAGCTACGCTCGTGGTGTCCCGTCTTCCCAGCACTCTTTGTCATATAACGCTTTGAAACTACTGACGGTCTTGGCCTCCACCACCTTCTCACCTAACTTGTTCCAACCGTCTACCACTCTGTTTGCGAAAGTGAATTTTCTTATATTTCTTCGGCATCTGTGTTTAGCTAGTTTATATCTATAACCTCTTGTTCTTAAGGTTCCAGGTCTCAGGAAATCTTCCCTATCGATTTTATCAATTCCTGTTACTATTTTGTATGTAGTGATCATATCACCTCTTTTTCTTCTGTCTTCTAGTTTTGGCATATTTAATGCCCGTAGCTCTTGCCCTTCAGTTCTGGGAGCCACTTAGTAGCATGTCTTTGCACCTTTTCCAGTTTGTTGATGTGCTTCTTAAGATATGGGCACCACACAACCGCTGCATATTCTAGCTTTGGCCTAACAAAAGTCGTGAACAATTTCTTTAGTATATCGCCATCCATGTATTTAAAAGCAATTCTGAAGTTAGAAAGTGTGGCATAGGCTCCTCGCACAATATTCTTTATGTGGTCCTCAGGTGATAGTTTTCTATCTAGAACCACCCCTAGATCTCTTTCTTTATCAGAATTCTTTAAAGATTTCTCACATAATATATAGGTTGTGTGGGGTCTATGTTCTCCTATTCCACATTCCATAACATGGCATTTATTAACATTAAATTCCATTTGCCAATTGGTGCTCCATATACTTATTATGCTCCATATACGTGTGTGTGTGTACTCACCTAGTTGTACTCACCTAGTTGTGTTTGCGGGGGTTGAGCTCTGGCTCTTTGGTCCCGCCTCTCAACCGTCAATCAACAGGTGTACAGATTCCTGAGCCTTTCGGGGTCTATCATATCTACACTTGAAACTGTGTATGGAGTCAGCCTCCACCACATCACTGCCTAATGCATTCCATTTGTCAACCACTCTGACACTAAAAAAGTTCTTTCTAATATCTCTCTGGCTCATTTGGGCACTCAGTTTCCACCTGTGTCCCCTTCTGCGTGTTCCCCTTGTGTTAAATAGACTGTCTTTATCTACCCTATCAATTCCCTTCAGAATCTTGAATGTGGTGATCATGTCCCCCCTAACTCTTCTGTCTTCCAGCGAAGTGAGGTTTAATTCCCGTAGTCTCTCCTCGTAGCTCATACCTCTCAGCTCGGGTACTAGTCTGGTGGCAAACCTTTGAACCTTTTCCAGTTTAGTCTTATCCTTGACTAGATATGGACTCCATGCTGGGGCTGCATACTCCAGGATTGGCCTGACATATGTGGTATACAAAGTTCTGAATGATTCTTTACACAAGTTTCTGAATGCCGTTCGTATGTTGGCCAGCCTGGCATATGCCGCTGATGTTATCCGCTTGATATGTGTGTGTGTGTGTGTGTGTGTGTGTGTGAGAGACACACATGTACCCCTCTCTGTTTGATCTCTTATGTACATGTAAGGGTGATAGATAGATCCAGAGAGAGAGAGAGAGAGAGAGAGAGAGAGAGAGAGAGAGAGAGAGAGAGAGAGAGAGAGAGAGAGAGAGAGAGGCAGGTGCACACACAAATCAATAAAATAATCGTGTGTTTGTAAACAAAACCTATTAATGAAAATAACTTTACTAACTTCTTTACTTCGTTAGTAAGTTTGGGATTTACAGACTATGTATTAGGGCCACCTTCCTAGTTACAATATCAGGGGGATCGTAGCGACAATAGAACCTCCTGATCCTCCTCCCAATCCTAAGGGTGCCCCCTGGGAGTAGCCTCCCAGGGTGCCCCTTGGGAGTAGCCTCCCAGGGTGCCTCTCCCACAATAATCACCTGGACTCCCCCTCCCACAGAGCGGCTGAGAGAGGAGCTGGAAGCTGAGAAGTTCCAAGCGGTGGAGGAGGCTCGAGTGATTGTCTCCAAGCACTTGGAGTACGTCAACACTACCCTCAGGGAGCAGCTGGCCGAGGCCCTCACCGCCAACAATCAGGTCAGGGGCTACAACAGTCAGGTCAGGGGCTACAACAGTCAGGGGATATAACAGTCAGGTCAGGGGCTACAACAGTCAGGTCAGGGGCTACAACAGTCAGGTCTGGGGCTACAACAGTCAGGTCAGGGGCTACAACAGTCAGGTCAGGGACTACAACAGTCAGGTCAGGGGCTACAACAGTCAGGTCAGGGACTAGAACAGTCAGGTCAGGGGCTACAACAGTCAGGTCAGGGGCTACAACAGTCAGGTCAGGGGCTGCAACAGTCAGGTCAGGGGCTACAACAGTCAGGTCAGGGGCTACAACAGTCAGGTCAGGGGCTACAACAGTCAGGTCAGGGACTACAACAGTCAGGTCAGGGGCTACAACAGTCAGGTCAGGAGCTACAACAGTCAGGTCAGGGACTACAACAGTCAGGTCAGGGGCTACAACAGTCAGGTCAGGGGCTACAACAGTCAGGTCAGGGGCTGCAACAGTCAGGTCAGGGGCTACAACAGTCAGGTCAGGGACTACAACAGTCAGGTCAGGGGCTACACCAGTCAGGTCAGGGGCTACAACAGTCAGGTCAGGGGCTACAACAGTCAGGTCAGGGGCTACAACAGTCAGGTCAGGGGCTACAACAGTCAGGTCAGGGGCTATAACAGTCAGGTCAGGGACTACACCAGTCAGGTCAGGGGCTACAACAGTCAGGTCAGGGACTACAACAGTCAGGTCAGGGACTACAACAGTCAGGTCAGGGGCTACAACAGTCAGGTCAGGGGCTACAACAGTCAGGTCAGGGACTACAACAGTCAGGTCAGGGGCTACAACAGTCAGGTCAGGGACTACAACAGTCAGGTCAGGGGCTACAACAGTCAGGTCAGGGGCTATAACAGTCAGGTCAGGGGCTACAACAGTCAGGTCAGGGGCTACAACAGTCAGGTCAGGGGCTACAACAGTCAGGTCAGGGGCTACAACAGTCAGGTCAGGGGCTACAACAGTCAGGTCAGGGGCTACAACAGTCAGGTCAGGGGCTACACCAGTCAGGTCAGGGACTACAACAGTCAGGTCAGGGGCTACAACAGTCAGGTCAGGGGCTACAACAGTCAGGTCAGGGGCTACAACAGTCAGGTCAGGGGCTACAACAGTCAGGTCAGGGGCTACAACAGTCAGGTCAGGGACTACAACAGTCAGGTCAGGGACTACAACAGTCAGGTCAGGGACTACACCAGTCAGGTCAGGGACTACACCAGTCAGGTCAGGGGCTATAACAGTCAGGTCAGGGGCTACAACAGTCAGGTCAGGGGCTACAACAGTCAGGTCAGGGGCTACAACAGTCAGGTCAGGGGCTACAACAGTCAGATCAGGGACTACAACAGTCAGGTCAGGGGCTACAACAGTCAGGTCAGGGACTACAACAGTCAGGTCAGGGGCTACAACAGTCAGGTCAGGGGCTACAACAGTCAGGTCAGGGGCTACAACAGTCAGGTCAGGGGCTACAACAGTCAGGTCAGGGGCTACAACAGTCAGGTCAGGGGCTACAACAGTCAGGTCAGGGGCTACAACAGTCAGGTCAGGGGCTACAACAGTCAGGTCAGGGGCTACAACAGTCAGATCAGGGACTACAACAGTCAGGTCAGGGGCTACAACAGTCAGGTCAGGGACTACAACAGTCAGGTCAGGGGCTACAACAGTCAGGTCAGGGGCTACAACAGTCAGGTCAGGGGCTACAACAGTCAGGTCAGGGGCTACAACAGTCAGGTCAGGGGCTACAACAGTCAGGTCAGGGGCTACAACAGTCAGATCAGGGACTACAACAGTCAGGTCAGGGGCTACAACAGTCAGGTCAGGGGCTACAACAGTCAGATCAGGGACTACAACAGTCAGGTCAGGGGCTACAACAGTCAGGTCAGGGACTACAACAGTCAGGTCAGGGGCTACAACAGTCAGGTCAGGGGCTACAACAGTCAGGTCAGGGGCTACAACAGTCAGGTCAGGGGCTACAACAGTCAGGTCAGGGGCTACAACAGTCAGATCAGGGACTACAACAGTCAGGTCAGGGGCTACAACAGTCAGGTCAGGGGCTACAACAGTCAGGTCAGGGGCTACAACAGTCAGGTCAGGGGCTACAACAGTCAGGTCAGGGGCTACAACAGTCAGGTCAGGGGCTACAACAGTCAGGTCAGGGGCTACAACAGTCAGGTCAGGGACTACAACAGTCAGGTCAGGGGCTACAACAGTAAGGTCAGGGGCTACAACAGTCAGGTCAGGGGCTACAACAGTCAGGTCAGGGGCTACAACAGTCAGGTCAGGGGCTACAACAGTCAGGTCAGGGGCTACAACAGTCAGGTCAGGGGCTACAACAGTCAGGTCAGGGGCTACAACAGTCAGGTCAGGGGCTACAACAGTCAGGTCAGGGGCTACAACAGTCAAGTCAGGGGCTACAACAGTCAAGTCAGGGGCTACACCAGTCAGGTCAGGGGCTACACCAGTCAGGTCAGGGGCTACAACAGTCAGGTCAGGGGCTACAACAGTCAGGTCAGGGGCTACAACAGTCAGGTCAGGGGCTACAACAGTCAGGTCAGGGGCTACAACAGTCAGGTCAGGGGCTACAACAGTCAGGTCAGGGGCTACAACAGTCAGGTCAGGGGCTACAACAGTCAAGTCAGGGGCTACAACAGTCAAGTCAGGGGCTACACCAGTCAGGTCAGGGGCTACACCAGTCAGGTCAGGGGCTACAACAGTCAGGTCAGGGGCTACAACAGTCAAGTCAGGGGCTACAACAGTCAAGTCAGGGGCTACACCAGTCAGGTCAGGGGCTACAACAGTCAGGTCAGGGGCTACAACAGTCAGGTCAGGGGCTACAACAGTCAGGTCAGGGGCTACAACAGTCAGGTCAGGGGCTACAACAGTCAAGTCAGGGACTACAACAGTCAGGTCAGGGACTACAACAGTCAGGTCAGGGGCTACAACAGTCAAGTCAGGGGCTACACCAGTCAGGTCAGGGGCTACAACAGTCAGGTCAGGAGCTACAACAGTCGGGTCAGGGGCTACAACAGTCAGGTCAGGGGCTATAACAGTCAGGTCAGGGGCTACAACAGTCAGGTCAGGGGCTACAACAGTCAGGTCAGGGACTACAACAGTCAGATCAGGGACTACAACAGTCAGGTCAGGGGCTACAACAGTCAGGTCAGGGGCTACACCAGTCAGGTCAGGGGCTACAACAGTCAGGTCAGGGACTACATCAGTCAGGTCAGGGGCTATAACAGTCAGGTCAGGGACTACACCAGTCAGGTCAGGGGCTACAACAGTCAAGTCAGGGGCTATAACAGTCAGGTCAGGGGCTACAACAGTCAGGTCAGGGGCTACACCAGTCAAGTCAGGGGCTACACCAGTCAAGTCAGGGGCTACAACAGTCAGGTCAGGGGCTACAACAGTCAGGTCAGGGACTACACCAGTCAGGTCAGGGGCTACAACAGTCAGGTCAGGGACTACAACAGTCAGGTCAGGGGCTACAACAGTCAAGTCAGGGGCTACAACAGTCAGGTCAGGGGCTACAACAGTCAGGTCAGGGGCTACAACAGTCAGGTCAGGGGCTACAACAGTCAGGTCAGGGGCTACAACAGTCAGGTCAGGGGCTACAACAGTCAGGTCAGGGGCTACAACAGTCAGGTCAGGGGCTACAACAGTCAGGTCAGGGACTACAACAGTCAGGTCAGGGGCTACAACAGTCAGGTCAGGGGCTACAACAGTCAAGTCAGGGGCTACAACAGTCAGGTCAGGGGCTACAACAGTCAGGTCAGGGGCTACAACAGTCAGGTCAGGGGCTACAACAGTCAGGTCAGGGGCTACAACAGTCAGGTCAGGGGCTACAACAGTCAGGTCAGGGGCTACAACAGTCAGGTCAGGGGCTACAACAGTCAAGTCAGGGGCTACAACAGTCAGGTCAGGGGCTACAACAGTCAGGTCAGGGGCTACAACAGTCAGGTCAGGGGCTACAACAGTCAGGTCAGGGGCTACAACAGTCAAGTCAGGGGCTACAACAGTCAGGTCAGGGGCTACAACAGTCAGGTCAGGGGCTACAACAGTCAGGTCAGGGGCTACAACAGTCAAGTCAGGGGCTACAACAGTCAGGTCAGGGGCTACAACAGTCAGGTCAGGGGCTACAACAGTCAGGTCAGGGGCTACAACAGTCAAGTCAGGGGCTACAACAGTCAGGTCAGGGGCTACAACAGTCAGGTCAGGGGCTACAACAGTCAAGTCAGGGGCTACAACAGTCAGGTCAGGGGCTACAACAGTCAGGTCAGGGGCTAACTACACCAATTATATTACATTTCAAACACCTCACTTGACCCGCGATTAAAATTCCAAGGAACGTCGACGTTTTAGCGACGGAATTCCATTATAACGACGCAATTACGTTGTAACGACGTTATTACATTGCCAGTGGTGGGGGACAATGGCCAGCAGTAACGGTAACTCAGCCTTGATAACGGGGGAACGGCCGTTACCCTTTAGACACTGTCCCCGCTGGCCAATGGCGTCATTACGTCGTAACAACGCTAAAAAAATAACGGTATATTTGCGTTGTGCGTTGACGTTTAAGTATATTTGACGTATTCTAAATTCAAAATTTTCTAAATTTATTCTAAATTGATGTTCGTTGTAGTTGTAAAACGTTCGTTGAACGTTTTAATGACGTCATCAATAAATATATTCAATTAGGACCTAATTAGCAACTTGTTGATACTGATTATTTAAGAGTTAATTACGTCACGCTCTGACAAGGGTCTAATTGGTGGTGGTGTTGGTCTAACCAGACTAGTGGTCGTATTCTTGAGATGATTTCGGGGCTTAGTGTCCCCTTGGCCCGGTCCTCGACCAAGCCTCCACCCCCCAGGAAGCAGCCCGTGACAGCTGACTATAACTCCCAGGTACCTATTTTACTGCTAGGTAACAGGGGCATCAGGGTGAAAGAAACTGTCCATTGTTTCTCTCCGGCGCCCCGGGATCGAACCCGGGACCACAGGATCACGCGTCTAGTGTTCTGTCCACTCAGCCACCGGCTCACTTGTTGTTTAAGATTTGCTACCTTGAACAAAACGCCTCAAGTAGCACGGGCTATGGTGAGCCCGGCTCACTGTTCATTCTTCACAAGTGGCTTCAAGTGGGAGGACAGGTTCAGTGTTCACAACTACTATCTGTCCTCTTAATGCAGCACATTTGTGACGTTATCGTCTCCCCTCCGTACACAAACGAGGTGGTTTAGTGCGGTGGTTGACTAGGCCAGGAATGATAGGCTCTGGTGACGCAAGAAGCACGTCGATGTGTACGCATGACGCAGCGTCACAACTGCTTGGTGAATTACCACAAGAAATGAAATATTCGCAGGTCATTCCCCACGTGGCCTCTTCATTGTGTGTTAAGTGCTTTGTAGGTGGTGGTTCCCTGAGGGAGGCTCGCTAATTGCCTCGTTCCCAGGCGCCCGCGGCCTCCACGATAATTACTCACTCACCCAGTTTTCCACGACCATGGCGTGTTCAACACCATTGTGGTGGTTGGGTGTGTATGTGGGTGTGTGTGTGTGTGTGTATTCACCTAGTTGTGCTTGCGGGGGTTGAGCTCTGGCTCTTTGGTCCCGCCTCTCAACTGTCAATCAACTGGTGTACAGGTTCCTGAGCCTATTGGGCTCTATCATATCTACATTTGAAACTGTGTATGGAGTCAGCCTCCACCACATCACTGCCTAGTGCATTCCATTTACTAACTATGTGTATGTGTATGTGTGTGATGCACACAGCAACAGCCTGACCACACATTGCTTTGGAGCCGGTCGGCCGAGCGAACAGCACGCTGGACTTGTGATCCTGTCGTCCCGGGTTCGATCCCGGGCGCCGGCGAGAAACAATGAGCAGAGTTTCTTTCACCCTATGCCCCTGTTACCTAGCAGTAAAATAGGTACCTGGGTGCTAGTCAGCTGTCACGGGCTGCTTCCTGGGGGTGGAGGCCTGGTCGAGGATCGGGCCGCGGGGACACTAAAAAGCCCCAAAATCATCTCAAGATAACCTCAAGACACATGCTAAACTCCCTCCCCCAACACTACCTCTCCCTCGACAGTACCGCGAGGAACTGGAAGCGACCAAGTCGGCCTTGACGCTGAGAGAGGAAGTCATCGCCTCGCTGGAGGAGGACCTGACCAGAGTGAAGGATGCTGAGGGCGTCGTCGCCGCCAGTTGCACCACCTCTCAGACCTCCCTCGCCTCCTCACACGACTCTAGCAGCTCCCACGGCTCCACCAACTCCCAAGACAGACTCAGTCTCTCCGAGTCCGTGGGGGCGTCTCTCGACAGCCAAGACGACGCTCAAAAGTCAGGGTAAATAAGCTCTTCCTCTTTAAGCTCACAACAACCTTGTTGAACCTCTGACATACTCCTCATTAACCTTTATAAGCTGATATATATATATATATATATATATATATATATATATATATATATATATATATATATATATATATATATATATATATATATATATATCTTTATATATATATATTCTTTATAAGCTGATATATATATATATATATATATATATATATATATATATATATATATATATATATATATATATATAATATATATATAATATTGACCCGTATAGTTAGTAAGGTTAGAGGAAAAATTCTATTGATGTATTTCAGTGTTTATAGGACATTTAATAGGTCCGTAGGTGACAAAAGCTGGGTATATTTATACATATATGTATACGTATATAAACATACATAGTGTAATATGCATGGTACAGCAATTCACTATTCTGAGCTATAGATCTGATGTAGAATGAATAACCCTGATATAGATCTGATCTGATATAGAATGAATGCATGGTGTATAACCCCTGTTCTCTAAGAGGAACTTGGTGTATGGGTGGTGTGAACTCTTTGGTCTTCTTCTAACTGTTCACTCTAGTATGTCATAGTAGTTAGCAAAGCATAGTAGTTAGCTAAGCACAGTAGTTAGCAAAGTAACTTAGTGTGAAGCAGCTTCAAAATGGCCGCTACCATTTTGAAAGTCGAATTTTGAAATTTGAAAGTAGAATTTGGTCAAACTGGAAAAGGTTTTGTATTTATGTTGCTAATAAACCCTAACCTAACCATCCTAGGCATATTACACTGTATCTGAGGCCTAAAATAGTACATATACGTACTATAGTAGGCCTAAGAATATTTATGTTCGGTTTTGAGCCTTATTTTTCCGGCCGCTTTAAAGTGATGGCTTCTCTTCTGATGGAAATATTTGATATATTATTCACAATGAATAATACACAGGCTCCAAAGAATATTAAATGTAATATTTCTTACTTCTTGACTTTTGGTTTAAATATAGCGTGGTGTCCCTTGCGGTGTTCTTCCTATTCTTCAAATATCTCTCCTCTGACATTGCTGTGGCGTTGATCAGCCTAGGTTGAGTAATTTTGCCCCTGCACTTGGGCATGGGGCAGAATTACTCAAATACAACCTTGCCCCTGCACTTGGGCATGGGGCAGAATTACTCAAATACAACCTTGCCCCTGCACTTGGGCATGGGCAAGGTTGTAGAGTAGACATTGGGGCAGGAGTAACAGCAGAGTTCATGATGCAGTGCCCAAAAGTGGTGCAATCCACTATATGTATTTTGATGTGGGCATGTATGCGTACCCAGGTAGGCCCAGGACAAAGACCCATCAATACCCGGCCATCTGCGTTCATGCATTCCCTTCTTTTTCATTTTTTTTAAATACTTCTACTGCAAAATGGAGGCTTGTATAGTTAGATGTGTTGATAGTTTTGATATAGAAGCTATAAAGATTTTCGTTAGAATAGAAGTTGATTGCACTGGAGGTGGTGGTGGTGGTGCATTCCTCCGCCCTGCCACACTGAACACCACAAGAATGTTTCACATTGTTACAGTAACACAATGTAAAACAGCATTGTAGTTGTGTTGTACAATGTAGAACATCATTGTAGTTACATTGCAGCAATGTAAAACAGCATTGTAGTTGTGTTGTACAATGTAGAACATCATTGTAGTTACATTGCAGCAATGTAAAACAGCATTGTAGTTGTGTTGTACAATGTAGAACATCATTGTAGTTACATTGCAGCAATGTAAAACAGCATTATAGTTGTGTTGTAACATTGTAAAACATCATTGTCGTTACGCTATGTGTGTGTGTGTGTGTGTGTGTGTGTGTGTGTGTGTGAGAGTGTGAGTGTGAGTGTGAGTGTGTGTGTGTGTGTGTGTGTGTGTGCAACCCGTTCTCGCAAATTCGTAAAGTCAATATTGACTTATTAACTACGTGCATAGGTGATATACTAAACATAATAGATACCCTTACAAAGATTCATAGAAAACACCGACCTTACCTAACCTTGTTAGTATCTTAAGATAAGCATCTTATTGCTTCGTAATTACAATTATTACTTAACCTATACCTATTATAGGTTAGGTAATAATTGTAATTACGAAGCAATTAGATGCTTATCTTAACATACTAAGTAGGTTAGGTAAGGTCGGTGTTTTCTATGAATCTTTTTAAGAGTATCTATTATGTTAAGTATGTCACCTATGCACATATTTAATAATTCAATATTGACTTATAAAATTTGCGAGAACGGGTTGGTGTGTGTATCTTGGGCTCTCTGCTTCACCTCTGCTTCTCATACTGATGTGTGCCCATTTTCTGTGGTAGTGGTAGCGGCCTGTTGGGCAAGGTATTTGGAAGTGGGTGGTTCACCGGGTCGAAGACCAAGGAGAGCAGTAGGCGAGGGAGTGGCCCGGGCAAGCCGTCCACCTGAACACTCTTCCCTCCTCCCTCCGTCGACCCCGTCACAAGTCTACGGAGTTCACCCGCCAGATTTCATTTACGCCTCTGCTCAGGTGCTAACTTTTTTTTTTCTCCATTAACATGTAATACAATTTTTTTTTCTTTTATTGTGTTTATTGTTTAGGTAGATGGGCATAGTTTGCCAGATCTGCAGCATGCGAAGTGGATTAAATGTGACTTAGTTGCATGCCTGACCTCTATATTTGCATGTTACACAACACCGCGCTTAAACATTCATACCCTTAAACGAATTCCTTTTGGCCTGCGTTAGACCCTCACTCACTGAGCTTCTAGGATGTCTGAGGGGAACTCTGCTGTTATCACTTTGCTCCGGAATATTAGGAAAAAGAGTCTATGGAAGCCTCCAGCAAACATGCGACGTAACTACAACGTTACAGCAACGCTTTTTTATAATCACGTTTCTACATCGTTGTAGTTATGTTGTATGTTAGTTGTAATAAATGTTAAGTTAGTAGATGAGCAACAACCTAGAAGCTGTGCATGCTGGCGTCTCTACACCCTCCTTCAGGAACTCTCACTGCATGTCAGTAGTTGGCGGCTCCTTCAAGTAAACTACCACCCCCCCCCCCAGATCCACCCCATCTCTCCTCCCCAAATACTGCTCAGTCCAACTCTTGCCTTAACGAATCATTTGGAAAGTAACATTTTCCCCAATAACCAATTTAGTGCTCAATTTCGGTGAAATTCTATTTTTTTTGTTTAAAGAGATTTGGGAATATAATTTTTGTTATGAATAAAGCAGACCAAATGCACAAATTAATTTTAGACTTAGTATTCGACAATAATTTAGTATTCAGATTCATAATGGAATAGATGATTAAGTTCCTCCTGTGCTGTATTGGGAGTGAGGTAATATATCAACATTAACTTAGCTTACTGCTAGACCATCCGAGACACTTGTCCCACTATGTAATATTTTGACCAGACCACACACTAGAAGTTGAAGGGACGACGACGTTTCGGTCCGTCCTGGACCATTCTCAATCGACTTGAGAATGGTCCAGGACGGACCGAAACGTCGTCGTCCCTTCACCTTCTAGTGTGTGGTCTGGTCAACATACTTCAGCCACGTTATTGTGACTCATCGCCTGCATGTAATATTTTGGTTCTAGATGACGAGTTACAGTAACATGGCTCTAGAGTAGACACTCAACCCTCAAATCCGGAAAGGAAAAATTGACGACGTTTCGGTCCGTCTTGGACTAATATCAAGCCATTGAATGGGACATGATATGACTTGATAAAGACCCAGAATGGACTGAATCATCAAATTTAAAATTTTTACATTTGTAAGTTGGGTATCTAATCCTCAGGGTATATAATACCTTTGACATTATAGTTTTGGGTTCCAAAGGAAATTTTAGAATCTTTTCAGTATTCCACGACACAGACGTAATAGTCTTCCCGGATTTGGGACAAGTGGCTTATACAGTATTAACATTTAAGTGTTTCTATAATTGTGTAAAATTTAACTTACGAAGAAAGTTAAATTTTAACTAAATTTTAAAGTTAATTTCATGTAAAATTTAACATAAGAAGAAATCATGGCGTTTCTTTATTTTGTTTTCAAATTTTACTATTTTCTGTTTGAGAAGATTAATAGTTTCTTCAGGCTATTACTACTCTGTTTCTGCATATACAAGTTGCAGGAAGGCACCGATATTCCACTGCCCGTAAGAACTAGACCACTTACAGCTAGTTTTGAGATCATATCAAAACTACTTTTTAATTAATTTGGGCAAAGGAACTGTTGCAGTTTTCGTCATGTTACTGTCAATCCATCCTCCTGTTAGACAGTACTTATAGTGACAATGTGGACAATTTGAAAGTAGAATTTGGTACTGTTGAATTAGGACAAACTGGAAAAGGTTTTGTATTTATATTGCTAAATAAACCCTAACCTAACCATCCTAGGCCTAATACACTGTATCTGAGGCCTAAAATAGTACATATACGTACTATAGTAGGCCTAAAAATATTTATGTTCGGTTTTGAGCCATATTTTTCCGGCCGCTTTAAAGTGAATAACAAAAAATTTCACCATCTAATTGTCCAATACGTCAATGTAATGTAATCCTTGTACGAGGGTCCTTATAGTAACACAAGTACTATCTATACAGAGAACTACGGGCTCACCATAGCCCGTGCTACTTGGAACTTTTTGTGCCAGGTAGCGAATCTTTAACAACAATCTTTACAGAAGGATGGGTTGCTTAATCCTCCAATCCCTCTTACGGTCGTGCATGTCCTTCTTGAATGTCCTGACTTCCAGGACGAGCGTGTGTCTTGCTTTCCGACCGCCCCTCGCGGTCACCTGTCCCTCGATAGAATTCTTGGTGACTCGGATACTTTTGATATCGTTCGCCTCATGCGTTTTTGTTCTCGTATTGGCATCCTTGGTGATATTTAGCGCCCTCTGATTATTTTCCGTACTTGATGGTGCTACATAGCCTTCCCGGTTTGGTGCCTTCTTTTGATAATTACTTACTTACTTAATCCTCCAAACGGACCCGAGAATTGTAGCACAGTTGTGTGTTTAGTTTGACTCGGGTCTGAAGTAATGTTGTCTCGCGTGTTACCCTTACACTTGTGGCTGGCTAGACTGTGATTGCTAATCCCTAAATGCCTTAACCAAAGACAAACGCAATATAGTCGAGTAATATTTATTACATCAACATAGGATCACAAATTGATGTAAAGTGAAATCGAAATTGGATAAACGTTGTTGTTTTATTAAATCCACGTAAGATCAACGTTGATGTAAAGTTAAATCCAACTAGGATCAGCATTGATGCGACGTAAAATCCACTGTGGGTTAAGATTGATGCAACGTTAAATCCACAGAGGAGCAACGTTGATGCGACCTTAAATTAACATAGCATGAACGTTGATGTAGCACTATATGCACATAGGATCGACGTTGATGCCTCAATAAATCCACATAGGATCAAAGTTTATGCAACATTAAGCCATGTGGGATTACATATTTAATGTTAAGGAATTGAATTACTGCTGCCGACGAGAAGAATGACAGGTTAATTAAAAAACAAAAAAAAATATACTTTTTCTGTATTTACATAAATCAGATTCTTGCATAACACTTTGGCCCTATACATACACGCCCCATACATTGCCCCTCGTATACATACACGTTATAAAGAGTAAACGAAAGGGGAACATGAATAAATGGACTAAATTTATCATTATTGTGATGTTCGGAAGCTCGTTACTAAAAAATTATTATTTTGTTTTTCCCCAGGTTCGGATAACTCTAATTCGAAGCACCGAGACATGCTTCGAGCCTCAAGATCATGTCTTCAGAGGTGTTTACTGAAAGTCTTCCTTCATCACTCATTACGACGTTCTCATCAGATGACATCATCAACAGTTATTTATTCTCTCAACTATATTTTTAAAATGAAGATTATTGTGTAATTACATGTATAGAGATGTATATTTTACTCAAGATTCACCTATGTGCTTGTTCTATTAGTCAGGGGAAACTACTGGAGTTTTCGCTTTGTTAGGAACGTGTTGTATGTCACTTGGCTCCGATACGAGATTCGTCTCTTCGGTACCCTTCTCCGGTGGCAGTCTATTGCACAAATGGTATGGAGACTAAGTTTATTTTTTAATTCTGGATGTTGTTGAGCTCTTGATTAGAGCATCTGACACTCCGTAATGCACGCTGACAGCGGAACTATTGACCGGATACACCATGACCCGCACTAATGGTAGAGCTGGTGACCGGACGCTTTGTGACGCACAGGGATAGCGGCGCTGGTGACCGGACACTGCCACCCAGAGTGATAGCAGCGCTGGTGACCGGACACTGCCACCCAGAGTGATAGCAGCGCTGGTGACCGGACACTGCCACCCAGAGTGATAGCAGCGCTGGTGACCGGACACTCTGCCACTCGCAGTGATAGCAGCGCTGGTGACCGGACACTGCCACTCACAGTGATAGCAGCGCTGGTGAACGGACACTGCCACCCACAGTGATAGCAGCGCTGGTGACCGGACACTGCCAACACACAGTGATAGCAGCGCTGGTGACCGGACACTGCCACCCACAGTGATAGCGGCGCTGGTGACCGGACACTGCCACCCACAGTGATAGCGCCGCTGGAGACACGACACTGCCCACACAAGATCAGCCTCCAGCCTCCGCCTCCCTCACACCCTCACTGGACACCAGACTCCACGAGAGGCAACTGACGAGAAATGTGAGTGGAGTCGGAAGAGAGACTCGGGTGCGTCGTCCTGTACGACGCGTTACTGAGCCAGTAACGCGTCGAGACCCTTCATACCTCCAGCGGCCGGCCCGACCACACGACCTCCCACACCTGGCACGGCCCCACCTCACACCAGTACCGCCAATCTAGATATTAAATCCAGGTATAAAAATTCAGCTTGGCTGTGATCTCCTGCGTGGGTTAACTTCCCGGACAAGCTGAAGGAATATGGGGTCTCCGGAAGGGAGAATTAGCGAGCTATACCTGTCAATGGCAGCGACGCTCCAAGCCTGCTTGCCAGTGAATAACATAAATGGATTAACATGGCACATTTCCACTGGGCATCATGCAGCATACTCTGCTTGCTGGGGCTCGTGATACTTCGTATGGAAACTGGAAGATGCTCCATGAGACAACCACTTGGGGTGGAGGGTAGAGCGACGCTTCATGCAGGTCGGCGTTCAATCCCCGACAGTCCAAGTACTTGGGGCACCATTCCTTCCCCCCGACCCATCCCAAATCCTGATCCTAACCCCCCTCCGAAGTGCTATATAGTCGAAATGGCTAGGCGCTTTCCCTCCTGATAATTTCCCCTCCCTTCCCACCACGAAACATGTATAGTCTGGTCTCTCTGTAGGTAAGAGACACGAGGTTAACATTAGTGCGAGAACACTTGTGTTCTGTATTTAGCACATGAAAGAGTTTTGTAGTTTTATATTTCATTGACAATAAACCTAAGATTATGTACATCAATGTTCTGGAGGCCGCAGCCGCTTTAACACACTTTAGAAGTATTTAGTGCTCACTGAATATTAATTTCTAGATATGTTATACTGCCTATACTCAGCACACATTGTAACTACGTTTTTTAGACGTAGTAATAAGGGAAAGACTAGTAATAACGTAATTATATTGCGTTTGCTGGTATAGTGTTTCAACCCGTTGCTACCCAATAAGTTTATGATAGCTCGTAAGTGCCAGGTCAAGTGTGCAATAAAGCGCCCACGTGTTAAACAAAAAGTACACTTATTAAAGTATAATTTATCTTGCCCACTTCAACCGTACTCACCTAGTTGTGCTTGCGGGGGTTGAGCTCTGGCTCTTTGGTCCCACCTCTCAACTGTCAGTCAACTGATCACGACTTTGTGACGGTAATGTTCAGTGATCCTTATGCTGAGTTTAATCAGCTACACCAGCGCGGCCAAGCCAGGAGGCGCCACACCAGCGCGGCCAAGCCAGGAGGCGCCACACCAGCGCGGCCAAGCCAGGGGGCGCCACACCAGCGCGGCCAAGCCAGGGAGGCCACACCAGCGCGGCCAAGCCAGGGGGCGCCACACCACCGCGGCCAAGCCAGGGGGCGCCACGCCAGCGCGGCCAAGCCAGGGGGCGCCACACCAGCGCGGCCAAGCCAGGGGGCGCCACTCCAGCGCGGCCAAGGCAGGGGGCGCCACTCCAGCGCGGCCAAGCCAGGGGGGCGCCACGCCCTCTCTCAGTAGACGTAGAATTAACACATTTATAATTTGGATTTGTTGTGTTTGTTGTAAATAGCAGTGGTTAGAGGAGGGTGGGAAGCGGTTGGGCATCCTTGGCTGTGTGGGCTTCGTTGTGGCTGCCAGGATCCACTGTGTCAGCCATTACTACTTGTATTGTTTTTTATAACTACTTAATAAAAATATATATTTGATTTATTTTAATTAGCCACATATGAGGGGAGTCGGTCGGCCGAGCGGACAGCACGCGGGACTTGTGATCCTGTGGTCCTGGGTTCGATCCCAGGCGCCGGCGAGAAACAATGGGCAGAGTTTCTTTCACCCTATGCCCCTGTTACCTAGCAGTAAAATAGGTACCTGGGTGTTAGTCAGCTGTCACGGGCTGCTTCCTGGGGGTGGAGGCCTGGTCGAGGACCGGACCGCGGGGACACTAAAAGCCCCGAAATCATCTCAAGATAACCTCAAGATAAGAAGATGCCACAAGGGAACAGGAACAACAAGGATGAAAGAGAACAACAAGGACATTAATCAGGTGGTAAATATATCAATCCAAGACACGTTGTGAAGCAGTAGATGTAAATGAGATACATTTAGATTTACGAAAGACCTGGGTAAATACTGGTGGTAAAAGGGTTGTTGATGTGTGGGTACACTACTAGCACGGTACACTACTAGTAAGGTACACTACTAGTAAGGTACACTACTAGCAAGGTACACTACTAGTAAGGTACACTACTAGTAAGGTACACTACTAGCAAGGTACACTACTAGCAAGGTACACTACTACCATGGTACACTACTAGTAAGGTACACTACTATCACGGTACACTACTAGCAAGGTTCACTACTAGCACGGTACACTACTAGCAAGGTACACTACTAGCAAGGTACACTACTAGCAAGGTACACTACTAGCAAGGTACACTGCCAGCACGGTACACTACTAGCAAGGTACACTACCACGGTGCACTACTAGCAAGGTACACTACTACTACGGTACACTAATAGCAAGGTACACTACTAGCAAGGTACACTACCAGCAAGGTATACTACTAACAAGGTACACTACTAGTAAGGTACACTACCATCAAGGTACATTAGTAGCATGGTACACTACTAGCAAGGTACACTACTAGCAAGGTACACTACCATCACGGTGCACTACTAGCAAGGTACACTACTAGCAAGGTACACTACTACCACGGTACACTACTAGCAAGGTACACTACCAGCAAGGTACACTACAGCAAGGTACATTTGTAGCATGGTACACTACTAGCAAGGTACACTATCTTGCTAGTAGTGTACCGTGCTAGTAGTGTACCTTGCTAGTAGTGTACCGTGATAGTAGTGTACCTTGGTGGTAGTGTACCTTGCTAGTAGTGTACCTTGGTGGTAGTGTACCTTGGTGGTAGTGTACCTTGCTAGTAGTGTACCGTGATAGTAGTGTACCTTGATGGTAGTGTACCTTGCTAGTAGTGTACCTTGCTAGTAGTGTACCGTGATAGTAGTGTACCTTGCTAGTAGTGTACCATGCTAGTACTGTACCTTGCTGGTAGTGTACCTTGCTAGTAGTGTACCTTGCTAGTAGTGTACCTTGCTAGTAGTGTACCGTGATAGTAGTGTACCGTGATAGTAGTGTACCTTGATGGTAGTGTACCTTGCTAGTAGTGTACCTTGCTAGTAGTGTACCGTGATAGTAGTGTACCTTGGTGGTAGTGTACCTTGCTAGTAGTGTACCTTGGTGGTAGTGTACCTTGGTGGTAGTGTACCTTGCTAGTAGTGTAGCGTGATAGTAGTGTACCTTGATGGTAGTGTACCTTGCTAGTAGTGTACCTTGCTAGTAGTGTACCATGCTAGTACTGTACCTTGCTGGTAGTGTACCTTGCTAGTAGTGTACCTTGGTGGTAGTGTACCTTGGTGGTAGTGTACCTTGCTAGTAGTGTACCTTGGTGGTAGTGTACCTTGGTGGTAGTGTACCTTGCTAATAGTGTTCCGTGCTAGTAGTGTACCTTGCTGGTAGTGTACCTTGCTAATAGTGTTCCGTGCTAGTAGTGTACCTTGCTAGTAGTGTACCATGCTAGTACTGTACCTTGCTGGTAGTGTACCTTGCTAGTAGTGTACCTTGCTAGTAGTGTACCTTGCTAGTAGTGTACCTTGCTAGTAGTGTACCGTGCTAATAGTGTTCCGTGCTAGTAGTGTACCTTGCTGGTAGTGTACCTTGCTAGTAGTGTACCGTGATAGTAGTGTACCTTGCTGGTAGTGTACCGTGCTAGTAGTGTACCTTGCTAGTAGTGTACCTTGCTAGTAGTGTACCGTGCTAGTAGTGTACCGTGCTAGTAGTGTACCTTGCTAGTAGTGTACCGTGCTAGTAGTGTATCGTGCTAGTAGTGTACCTTGCTAGTAGTGTACCTTGCTAGTAGTGTACCGTGCTAGTAGTGTACCTTGCTAGTAGTGTATCGTGCTAGTAGTGTACCGTGCTAGTAGTGTACCTTGCTAGTAGTGTACCTTGCTAGTAGTGTACCGTGCTAGTAGTGTATCGTGCTAGTAGTGTACCGTGCTAGTAGTGTACCTTGCTAGTAGTGTACCTTGCTAGTAGTGTACCTTGCTAGTAGTGTATCGTGCTAGTAGTGTACCTTGCTAGTAGTGTACCGTGCTAGTAGTGTATCTTACTAGTAGTGTACCGTGCTAGTAGTGTACCGTGCTAGTAGTGTACCTTGCTAGTAGTGTACCGTGCTAGTAGTGTACCTTGCTAGTAGTGTACCTTGCTAGTAGTGTACCTTGCTAGTAGTGTACCTTGCTAGTAGTGTACCGTGCTAGTAGTGTATCGTGCTAGTAGTGTACCTTGCTAGTAGTGTACCTTGCTAGTGGTGTACCTTGCTAGTAGTGTACCTTGCTAGTAGTGTATCGTGCTAGTAGTGTACCTTGCTAGTAGTGTATCGTGCTAGTAGTGTATCGTGCTAGTAGTGTACCTTGCTAGTAGTGTACCGTGCTAGTAGTGTACCTTGCTAGTAGTGTACCGTGCTAGTAGTGTACCGTGCTAGTAGTGTACCGTGCTAGTAGTGTACCTTGCTAGTAGTGTACCGTGCTAGTAGTGTATCGTGCTAGTAGTGTACCTTGCTAGTAGTGTACCTTGCTAGTAGTGTACCGTGCTAGTAGTGTATCGTGTTAGTAGTGTACCGTGCTAGTAGTGTACCGTGCTAGTAGTGTACCGTGCTAGTAGTGTACCTTGCTAGTAGTGTATCGTGCTAGTAGTGTATCGTGCTAGTAGTGTACCTTGCTAGTAGTGTACCGTGATAGTAGTGTACCTTGCTAGTAGTGTACCGTGATAGTAGTGTACCATGCTGGTAGTGTACCTTTCTGGTAGTGTACCTTGCTAGTAGTGTACCGTGATAGTAGTGTACCTTGTTAGTAGTGTACCTTGGTAGTAGTGTACCATGGTAGTAGTGTACCTTGCTGGTAGTGTACCTTGCTAGTAGTGTACCGTGATAGTAGTGAACCTTGATGGTAGTGTACCTTGCTGGTAGTGTACCTTGCTGGTAGTGTACCTTGCTAGTAGTGTACCGTGATAGTAGTGTACCGTGTTAGTAGTGTACCTTGCTAGTAGTGTACCTTGTTAGTAGTGTACCTTGTTAGTAGTGTATCTTGCTAGTAGTGTACCGTGTTAGTAGTGTACCTTGCTAGTAGTGTACCTTGCTAGTAGTGTACCGTGATGGTAGTGTACCTTGCTAGTAGTGTACCGTGTTAGTAGTGTACCTTGCTAGTAGTGTACCGTGTTAGTAGTGTACCTTGCTAGTAGTGTACCATGCTAGTACTGTACCTTGCTGGTAGTGTACCTTGCTAGTAGTGTACCTTGATGGTAGTGTACCTTGCTAGTAGTGTACCTTGGTGGTAGTGTACCTTGGTGGTAGTGTACCTTGGTGGTAGTGTACCTTGGTGGTAGTGTACCTTGGTGGTAGTGTACCTTGATGGTAGTGTACCTTGCTAGTAGTGTACCTTGGTGGTAGTGTACCTTGGTGGTAGTGTACCTTGGTGGTAGTGTACCTTGGTGGTAGTGTACCTTGGTGGTAGTGTACCTTGCTAGTAGTGTACCTTGATGGTAGTGTACCGTGCTGGTAGTGTACCTTGCTAGTAGTGTACCTTGATGGTAGTGTACCTTGCTAGTAGTGTACCTTGATGGTAGTGTACCTTGCTAGTAGTGTACCATGCTTGTGTACCTTGCTGGTAGTGTACCTTGGTGGTAGTGTACCTTGGTGGTAGTGTACCTTGATGGTTGTGTACCGTGCTGGTAGTGTACCTTGCTAGTAGTGTACCATGCTTGTGTACCTTGCTGGTAGTGTACCTTGCTGGTAGTGTACCTTGCTAGTAGTGTACCGTGATAGTAGTGTACCTTGCTGGTAGTGTACCGTGCTAGTAGTGTACCTTGCTAGTAGTGTACCGTGCTAGTAGTGTACCATGCTGGTAGTGTACCTTGCTAGTAGTGTACCGTGATAGTAGTGTACCTTGATGGTAGTGTACCTTGATGGTAGTGTACATTGCTAGTAGTGTACCGTGTTAGTAGTGTACCGTGATAGTAGTGTACCTTGCTAGTGTACCTTGCTGGTAGTGTACCGTGATAGTAGTGTACCTTGCTAGTGTACCTTGGTAGTAGTGTACCGTGATAGTAGTGTACCTTGTTAGTAGTGTACCTTGCTAGTGTACCTTGGTAGTAGTGTACCGTGATAGTAGTGTACCTTGTTAGTAGTGTACCTTGCTAGTGTACCTTGGTAGTAGTGTACCGTGATAGTAGTGTACCGTGATAGTAGTGTACCTTGCTAGTGTACCTTGGTAGTAGTGTACCGTGATAGTAGTGTACCTTGTTAGTAGTGTACCTTGCTAGTAGTGTACCATGGTAGTAGTGTACCTTGCTGGTAGTGTACCTTGCTAGTAGTGTACCGTGATAGTAGTGAACCTTGATGGTAGTGTACCTTGCTGGTAGTGTACCTTGCTGGTAGTGTACCTTGCTAGTAGTGTACCGTGATAGTAGTGTACCTTGATAGTAGTGTATCTTGCTAGTAGTGTACCTTGCTAGTAGTGTACCTTGCTGGTAGTGTACCTTGCTAGTAGTGTACCGTGTTAGTAGTGTACCTTGCTAGTAGTGTACCGTGATAGTAGTGTACCTTGATGGTAGTGTTCCTTGCTAGTAGTGTACCTTGCTAGTAGTGTACCTTGCTGGTAGTGTACCTTGCTAGTAGTGTACCTTGCTGGTAGTGTACCTTGCTAGTAGTGTACCTTGCTGGTAGTGTACCTTGCTAGTAGTGTACCTTGCTGGTAGTGTACCTTGCTAGTAGTGTACCGTGTTAGTAGTGTACCTTGCTAGTAGTGTACCGTGATAGTAGTGTACCTTGATGGTAGTGTTCCTTGCTAGTAGTGTACCTTGCTAGTAGTGTACCTTGCTGGTAGTGTACCTTGCTAGTAGTGTACCTTGCTGGTAGTGTACCTTGCTAGTAGTGTACCTTGCTAGTAGTGTACCTTGCTGGTAGTGTACCTTGCTAGTAGTGTACCGTGTTAGTAGTGTACCTTGCTAGTAGTGTACCGTGATAGTAGTGTACCTTGATGGTAGTGTACCTTGTTAGTAGTGTACCGTGATAGTAGTGTACCTTTCTAGTAGTGTACCTTGCTGGTAGTGTACCTTGTTAGTAGTGTACCGTGTTAGTAGTGTACCTTGCTAGTAGTGTACCGTGATAGTAGTGTACCTTGATGGTAGTGTACCGTGTTAGTAGTGTACCGTGCTAGTAGTGTACCGTGATGGTAGTGTACCTTTCTAGTAGTGTACCTTGCTAGTAGTGTACCTTGCTAGTAGTGTACCTTGTTAGTAATGTACCGTGATAGTAGTGTACCTTGCTGGTAGTGTACCTTATTAGTAGTGTACCTTGATGGTAGTGTACCGTGATAGTAGTGAACCTTGCTGGTAGTGTACCGTGATGGTAGTGTACCTTGCTGGTAGTGTACCTTGCTGGTAGTGTACCGTGCTAGTAGTGTACCATGCTAGTAGTGTACCATGCTAGTAGTGTACCTTGCTGGTAGTGTACCGTGCTAGTAGTGTACCATGCTAGTACTGTACCTTGCTAGTGTACCTTGCTAGTACTGTACCTTGCTAGTAGTGTACCTTGATGGTAGTGTACCTTGCTAGTAGTGTACCTTGCTAGTAGTGTACCTTGATGGTAGTGTACCTTGCTAGTAGTGTACCTTGCTAGTAGTGTACCTTGCTAGTAGTGTACCGTGCTAGTACTGTACCTTGGTAGTAGTGTACCTTGCTATTAGTGTACCGTGCTAATAGTGTACTTTGATTGGTACACTACTAGCAAGGTACACTACTAGCAAGGAACACTACTAGCAAGGAACACTACTAGCAAGGCACACTTCTAGCAAGGTACACTACTAACAAGGTGCACTTCTAGCACGGTACACTACTAACAAGGAACACTTCTAGTCAGGTACACTACTAACAAGGCACACTTCTAGCACGGTACACTACTAGCACGGTACACTACTAGCACGGTACACTACTAACAAGGTACACTACTAGCAAGGTCGCTAATGAAGTCGACTCTCCTTAAAGTCACCAATAAATATGGTTGGCGGACCAGGGCTATACCCCCGCTGCTACCCTGGCTGGCCGCCCCTCTCCACACTACACACTGATCACTAGGCTCCAAGACCAAGGAGACCAGCAGTAGTAGTAAGTGATTATCAAAAGAAGTGTACCTTGTGTACCTTGTGTGTGTAAGTGTACCTTGTACCGGAGCCTTCCAGACCTGGAAGGCTCCGTAGCACCAAGAGCCCCAAGAGGCCCGGGCAAGCCGTCTACCTGAACTCTCTCCTTCCTCGCTCTCAGCCTCCGCGGACCACTTCGCAAGTCTACGGAGCTCACCCGCCAGATTTCATTAACTCATCTGCTCATGTGCTAACTTTTTTTTAACATTAACATTTCTTTATATCCTTGTGCTTCTGAGTTCATCGTTCAGTCTGCTCTAAACAGATGTTGTAAATTCATACCAGCATAATTCATGAGATATAAATAATTATTGGCCTATTTTTTAGAAATATATGAAACTTAGAATGGCCTGGCACTAGAGGAAAGGGCTTGAAATCAGGTGACCTTATTAGTCACCTGATTTCATTCTCGGATTCAGGAGTCTGTTGTTGTTGTTGTTGGTGAATCAGATCTTACCCGCCTTCCTTGTCTGGTGCTACACACACACACACACACACACACACACACACACACACACACACACACACACACACACACACACACACTCCAGCTGTGGGTGTGACAGCGGCTGGTCTCCTCCTTGACCTCTTGTGCGAGGAATCTGCTGACTGCTTGCCTCACTGACTACAGTCAGTGATAGACTGGCACTGATTTACCGGTTGATACGAAGTCGCTAAGCCAAGGTGAGTGTCCCCACTCTACTCGGTACTCACTGCCTCACACAGGGCGCGCACTCCTCCCTGCTGGAGTTCGCGTCGGGCCCTCCTGAGAGTTACAGTGTCCCCATGACTCCCGTTACTCCCACGCCGCTGGCCCAGTGGAACCTTCAGGGTTGCAGGATCGAGGTCCCCTTCCCTCACCAGAGGTTCCCTGCTGCTGGCGAACCATGACCAGGACTGCACACTACCCTTGTCTGGTGGCACTGAGAAGTGAGGGAAGCTGCTCGCCAGCCGGCACTCAGCTCCTCAGCCCCGCCTCCAAGGGAGACCACCATGACAGCCAGGTGACAGTCAAGGTGGTCCTCGCCTCTCAGCCGCTCTCGGTGCAGGAGACATCAACCGCTCCCTGTCGAGCTTTACACAGGAATAATTCAAAATTTACTCTTCTTGCCTCCCTCTAAGCATAATAAAATAAATCTTGAACTACGACCAGCTAAGCACAGCGGGAGTATGACTCCACAAATGGCACTCTCGACAATAACCAGAAGTGTACGAACCTAAGCAACCCTCCTAACCTATAGAGGCCGATCAATATAAAATATTAATAATGCGGTAAATATTTACTAATTAGTCGCATTTTTAGCAGATTGTGCTATTTCTTTAAAAAAGTAAAGCCTTAGATGACAGGACCGGTTCTCAATTTTCCATTCTTGCATGCATCGCCCTTGCCAGCTCCCAGGGGCAAGTGACCATTGGAGTTTACCATATATATTGAATATTGACAACAGACACCTCCGTCAATACTTCACAGCGTTTGGCTGGACACCTCTGTCAATAATTGACAGAGGTGTCGACTACTCGACTACTCCGTCAATACAGCTTTATATTTACCATGAATTACATTAATACATTCAAGACATTCACCGTGGGATACGGCAGCATGGGAGAGTTAAGACCCATAGCCGCGTTGTGTTTGTTTGTTAAATAAATATACTGTGTTGTCAGTGAGGGAGGAGCACCTGGGAAGGTCTCCCATAAGCCTCCCACAGCAACCAGTGTGAAACCTTCATTTCCCTTACTGATGTTGCAACTGCTGACAGCTGCTCTACCACCCAGGTAGCCTCGACGTCTGCATGACCTCTCTTCCTTAACGATCAAACGACTCGTCACCGATGCTTCTTCATCACGTCAGTGTGCCTTAGTGGAGCATTTTCACCCATAAATATACCAAACATTTAAATATAAACAATTACAATTGTCTTGGGTTTGGTGGTAGGGATAACGGATGTCTTTGGAGTTACAGACAGAATATCCTTTGGAGCAAAATGCAGGAACTTTTCCCCTCCAAATGCATGTTATAATTTGTTAGGTTTTGTTACCCTATATCCCGCTTATAAGAGTCATATCTCCCTGATGTATATACCTCTAAGAATGGTGAAGTGATTTTGTGCAGTCAAGGAGACGCCTGAGATGTCGGTTGACGGCATATATGATTTGTTTGTTTGTAAAATGGTGTTATGATCCCAGGTAGCCGAAAAACGAGTCTCCCCTTTGAGAATTTGTCTATCAAGCCTGACCTGACTAGAAGGTCTAGGAAATAGAGGTGATAACACAGATGTAAAATAGTTGGTTGAATTCAATAAACAATTTGAGATTATGGGCAGTGAATAAGAAGATAGATAAATGACTGGTTAGGAGATGTGGATAATTTGCTGGAGGCGTGAGGCTCGCTTCTGGAGGGCTTTGAGCTCACTTGAGTGCCAGACATCGTAGGGGGAAGCCGTGCTCCGTTTGAGCTCCCGTCAGAAAGGAACCCCTAGTGATATATCTCCAAGAGATGAGAAGTGTGCAGACGTTCCAGCTGTGGAATCGAGCTGGGAACGTTGTGGTCTCAAGTTCTGGACGGCGAGGAGTGTTTATTAAGCCGCCCAGAGACATTATCGTGGGCCGTGGAAGTGCCCTGACCAGACACCGTCAGAGGGAGGAGCGTCCTTGACCAGACAATCTGTGGTAAGCACAATTTAAGCCAGTTCATAGTGATTACTTGTAGTTGGTCGTGTGCTCAGCGACAGTAGCAATGTTTATTGATAAGTTAGACATGTTTTGATAAGGCAGAAGTCCTAAAATAAGAGAGTGGAGAGGGAGGAACATCCTTGTGGACGGAGCGACGTCCGTCTCCTCTGAGCGCTGGCAGGTGACTGAGGGAGCCCAGCTCCTGGCGGCGGAGGACCCTCCCAGAGTGAGGACCGCCGGGCAAGGCGGAGCATGGACCAGCCCAAAGTGGGGGAGTCCACTCTCACAATATGTAGAGAGCAGATAGGTGTTGGAGGCAAACATATTGTGTGGTTATTTTTGTTAATGTGTTTAAGGGGAAACATTTTTATTGGAGTGTCAATGGGTTGCAGGTTTGTCTTTGGGGAAGAAGTTGCTGAGAACTTTGAAGCCAGCACAGAGGGAGTAGTTGATGAGACTCCAAGGTAGTGGAGGAGAGGACCTCGAGCTGTGAGGAGAAGCAGTGAAGAGGAGTGTCACGTGCTTCTGTAGAGGTCGTGAAGCACCATAGTTGCTCGAGGGAACGTCATGGTGTAGCAGCCAGGAAGAGCTGCAGAGGATCTTGGTAGATAAACCCGGAAGAACCTGAAGATGTCAGGGTAGTGAACTTCCAGATGTGGAAGGCAAGTTCTAAATGAATACTTGTAGGGAGGTGATAGAGTGTTTGGTTGTCATTAGCGTGCAAGACACAGTGAAAGGTGAGTGATTGTTTACCATTCTTGTGCCGAGGAGTGTTTATACTGAAGTACAGAGTTACAGTCGTAGGCATGATTACCTACAGGTGTATGTGTTCTAGGACTGATAGGGTGATCGATTGATTATTGTTATATATCAAGGAACATTTATACTGATGTATATATTATTGCATTCATACGCTGATTTTCCTTGTATGTGCTTATAGATATATATATTCTCTTGCTGATAATGCAACATTGTATTATAAGACTTGATCTACTTGAGGAGGTTGATAGTATCAGATGGTGAATCAGGAGATAGGATACCACTTGATAAGCTGATGATAGAGTTCAGATGGTGTTGGAGTGCAACCTGACTGTAATAGTATAGTGTAGGATTCATTATTATTATATGTGTGTATGTATTATGTATGTGCTTTGTCCAGTAAATGTATTCAAATTTGCTGGTGTTTGCCCTTGTTCTAGTGAGACTTCCCAGGAAATAGTAAAGAAGGAGAGAGAAAGAACCAAGAACCACAGCTGTGGACAGGGTAGGACGGAAAATAATAAGTCAAAGGGGACTGAGGAGATCATATCACATAAGGAGAGAGTGGGGAGTCACAGCGGCTCGAGTGGGTGTGTGCACGTGACAACGAGGCTAAGTATTGGAGCCGTATCCCCTAAACGTATGACGTTGAGCCCCTCTCCAAGAGCCAGAAGCGCCAAGGGTGATCTCCTGGTGAAGTATAAGCACTCTACCGAGTTGTGGGTTGGGCTGTCCAGAAACAAGGATCAACGACGACACCACCACCAACCCACACTATAATAATGGCTTTAGGCTTTTTCTGCCAGGATAAAGATGGCGGAGTGGATCTTCAGAGGAGGAGTGCTTTGCCACCCAAGGGGGCGTGGCTACGGTGCATTGTGGTAGCCATGCCCGCTGCCTGCTGATTGGTCAGTAGCGGGGGTGTGGCGTTGTTGACCAATGGCGTGGCACCCAAAGCGTGACGTTGCAGGATGGCGGGCGCCCTTAGCTCTGGGCGGGAAGAAAGTGGGAGAACTTTCCCTGTGACGGAACCGAGCGGAAGAGCGCTCGAGAGCTCTCTAGCCTGGGAGTCGAATAGGCTTCTGGAAGGTACTTTTTGGCCAAAGTTACAATTGCAGACGACGAGGAAGGCGTGTCATCTTTCATGGCAACTTCTGGGGGCAGAGCTTCGCTGGTGGAAGAGGACACCAGGAGCCAGAGGCCGACAAAACCTGTGATGGTCTGAAGACGGTACTGGGAGGAGTGCGTGACATGTCCTGCGGGCCACAAGCATTGGTAGCTTTTTTTTTTTATTATTATTATTTTCTACCACAGACGTGGCCACACATTTACAATGCTAACCAGCATATATACATTTTCTTCTGTCCTCCATGGACAGGGTTAGAGAAGTGTTAAACATATAGTTCAAGGGTTTATTGAACACTCAACCACAGAAGGTGATTCGGTGCTTTTAAAATGCTAAGCTAACTTACATACGTAAATACATAGATACACAGATTTACGTATGCCCAACATAAAGTGTTAGATGTGTCTTTTACATAGTGTCATTAATGTACATTCACAAAGGTGAAATGTAATTCTGATCAGCTTCCATATATACTTTATACCCATACATATACATACACACACACATATACATATATACACACACATGCATTCACATACATTTGTCTCATTTACCCTGACAGGGTGAGATAGCTGATAAAGAAACTAGTGTGCAATTAAGCACTTAATCACTGAAGGTGATGAAGGTGCTTTTACAAGCTCAAGTTATATAGTTACATCATATATATATATACATTGTATAATTTATACAATACATGGTTAATCTTGGGTACAAGTCCAATATATCATCAAGTGTTCCAGTACTCATATAGTAATTACAGAGTTCAGCATACCTTAGCCCAGGAGGGCGAAAGTCAGACAATATGGGACATTCTACAATATAATGTTCAAGAGAGTGCATGTTTTCTCTTTCACAAAGTTGACACATTGTGTACTCGACATTTGGGTTTTGAGAAAGCTGCCAGATACGTCTATATCCCAGGCGTGTTCTGGTCACTATAACATCACATTGCCGGGTTCTTGTTCTATTAGTCCGCATTCAGCATTGGTAGCTGAGAGAGACTGAAGAGAAGACAGACTGGGGTCTACTGAGAAGGAAGGCCTGAGAATTAGTTACTGTCGACGAGACTGCAGAGAAAGTGGCAACAGACCAGTAGCGAGGGAGGAAGCCGAGAGTGGTGCCAGCCTGCCGTGTCCTCAACGTGTACACGGGTATGGAGCTACTAGTGGGGGACGTGCACGGAGAAGACGAGCGTGCCGTAGACTTACGACGAGTCGGATGCCACCTGTCAGCACCGATGAAGATAAATTATTAATCCTTCTGAAGATGTATTATTAAATACGAAAGTACTTAAGGAAATTCCTGTTTCAATTCTTTTTTCGTGGTCTGACACTGTCATTATATATATATATATATTATATATATATATATATATATATATATATATATATATATATATATATATATATATATATAATAATATATATATATATATATATATATATATATATATATATATATATATATATATATATAATATATTGGTGTATACTGGCAGCAGGTTTTCTTTCAAACATGTCTCATTGAATATGACAGCATATTCTGTATTTACTATCTTTTGATTTAGGGCTTCTATCCCTCTAACTATTTTCTTACCATCAGGGCTTAGTTGAAATAGGAGTTCTCTAAAACTCATTTTCGTAATTTCAAGGTGAAGAAAAGAAGTGAATTACTATAGAATGTATTACACTTATTTATACAATTTGCACAACGTTTCGAACCTCCATGGTTCATTCTCAAGTGAAAAGAATTTTCAGGTTTGGTTGATTTTATACCCGCACTGGGTCAGGTGATAAGACAATAAAAGTGAAAACATGGGGGGATACATAAGGGATAAAGGGGGGGGGGGTGAAACATAAGAATAGAGGTAACTGCGGAAGGCCTATTGGCCCATACGAGGCAGCTGCTAACTACATACAAAGATTAATCAAGTGTAATTGGCCTGTTATGTTGAGCAGTGTCTTCTATGTTGGCATCGTTATGTTCTGGTCTTGTCCTTACTCTCATGGTGGGTAGAGTAAATAGTTCCGTGACTTTGGTGTTCATGATAGGTTGTTCTATTCTTATGTGGATTGCTTCAAGAATTTGTAATCTTCTTGCATCTTGGGTTTTGTCTATTATACAGGTATTTTTGTTCAACATTTCTCTTGTTAGAGTGATGTCATGGGCCTCCTGGGGGCACCGGATTGAAGATGGCATGTCAAACGCCTCGTCAGCTTGGTCGACGTCATACCTATGTACTTACATTGAAGGTTACATCCTTCGTGGGGGCAAGTGTACATGTATACAACGCTTGACTGCTGTAGAGGGTTCTCCGTCGGCTTCGGGCTGTTTTTGATAAGGAGTTCGGAAGTCTTCTTGGTTTTGTAGAATATTATCAGGTTTATGTTTTGGTTAGGAGTAGTGCTTTTTACTCCTTTACGGATTATTTCTTTCATTATTCTTTCCTCTTTTATATGTTCACTGTGCATGGTTGATTTGTAATATAATTTTATTGGGGGTGTTGTGGTTTCTGTTCTAGGTTCTGGATTATACCAACGGTCCAAGTGTCTTCTTATAGCAGCGTTTATTTCCGCGTTGCTATATCCGTTGTTCACCAATACCCGAGTTACTCTTTCAAACTCTCTACTCACGTTGCTCCATTCAGAGCAGTGGGTAAGAGGTCGATGAATATAAGCATTGAGAACACTGGCTTTGTATCTTTGGGGGCACTCACTTCTACCGTTCAGGCATAATCCTATGTTAGTGGGCTTGGTATATACGTTGGTGCTTAAAGAGGTTCTCGTTTTTGTTATTAGTACATCCAGGAATGGTAGACTGTTATTTTCACTATTTTCATGTGTAAATCGGAGTACTGACTCTCTCTCTAGGTGTCTTTTTAGGTCAATTAGTTCATCTGAGTCTTTTACTATTACGAATATGTCATCTACATAACTGTATATTGTCGTTATGTAGATGACATATGACCGGAGCCGCATCCCCAGAGTGCGGATACTACTCCGAACACCCTTAACTCAGACCTCGAAGATGTCGTCCTCGGCAGCGCCGCTAATGTCTTACTTTGCCGTTGAGATTAAGTTTACCGGAGGAAACCAAATTAATCCTCACTCTCTCGACAGTTCCAAACCGGCCAAAATACCTCCTCAGTAGCTCTTCCGGGAACTCCGGGGGCGCACCACGAGCGCTGACAGAAGTGAGAGTACCACTCTGGTGGGAAACAGTCACCGTACCAGCAGGGCCCGACAGGGGGCAAGGACCCCCCCGTCGTAGCATTGTAAAAACACCCGGTAGTCTTCCTCTTCCACAAACTTCACAATAGCTCGATACCAATTCCACACCATAGAGTGCAGCTACGGAGATGCGCAGCATGTCACACTAAACTAATTCCATGGTAAGATAATCGATCCGTTCAGTAAATTCCGGGCCCACTGAACGACCCCACAAAACAGGGAGGAGGGATTCCCCCCACCCCCCCCCCCGCAAAAAAGAGAGGAGGGGTTCCCCCCCCCCACGAAACAGGGGGGAGGGGTCCCCCCACCCATCACGCAAGCCACGTCAGCAAACGACGAGGCAGCCCACCTCCACCACCACACACACACACACTGGGCAACGACTGGAGCACAGGTGGGCACCTCCGCGCCCCCTGCCTACTGGGGCCGAACTCGCACACCACTGAGTTAGTTTTACTGGGCCGTGTGTGTGTGTGTGTGTGTGTGTGCAAGTTGGCTCAGGTGGCGACCTGTTTGGACTGATATGTTGGGGAGCTCCATGGAGGGGACCTGGTGCACGCCTCCGTGTTCACGGACCCACCTGCAGGAGGAGGCCAAGGAGGATCGAGGTACTTTACTTGTTACGGGCTCACCATAGCCCGTGCTACTTGGAACTTTGTTCCAGGTAGCGAATCTTTAACAACAACAACAACTTTACTTGCAACGAGTGCAAGGTTGGGTTTGTGGGAGGACCTCTACTAAGTTCTCTACTCTAAGGAACTCTACTCTACAAAGGTCGCCCCCTCCCCCGGTGGTGATCAGTAGCCCCCAGTAAGAGGGGGAGCTAAGACCCCCCCAACAATAGTTATGCCAACAATCGGCTAGGCTGAGTGTTTTGATGCTCAAGAAAAGTATTATTGAAGAGTCGTACACGCACGAGGCAGAAACAAATGGGCAAAAGTTTCTTTCACCCTGAATGCCCCTGTTACCTAGCAGTAAAATAGGTACCTGGGTGTTAGTCAGCTGTCACGGGCTGCTTCCTGGGGGTGGAGGCCTGGTCGAGGACCGGGCCGCGGGGACACTAAAAGCCCCGAAATCATCTCAAGATAACCTCAAGATCCCAAATGCCACTCAAGTTCATAAGGATCCTTAAAAGGAAGCGTCAGATAAATTGTAGCCAAGGCAGATCCTAATTATCTAAAGGAAGTCGTTTGAGGATGTGTGGGAGTTATCCAAATGCTTCCTGGGAGCCGCCCAGGAGCTTAATAGTCCGTAATTAAGGAGGAGAATATTCCACAGAGGCCGCCGGAACGACGCCTCTTCAAACACTTAACACCTCGTTATAACCCTTCATTAGTCCAAACCCGGGTCTTGAGCCCACTGTCTCTGGTGCTTTGGTGCCTCTGTGTGGTCCAGGCGAGGGGGAATGGTGCCCCTGTGTGGCCCACGGCGGGGGGGGGGAGGAATGGTGCCCCTGTGTGGCCCACGGCGGGGGGGGGGGAGGAATGGTGCCCCTGTGTGGCCCACGGCGGGGGGGGAGGGGAGGAATGGTGCCCCTGTGTGGCCCACGGCGGGGGGGGGGGAGGAATGGTGCCCCTGTGTGGCCCACGGCGGGGGGGGGGGGGGGAGGAATGGTGCCCCTGTGTGGCCCACGGGGGGGGGGGAGGAATGGTGCCCCTGTGTGGCCCACGGCGGGGGGGGGGGAGGAATGGTGCCCCTGTGTGGCCCACGGCGGGGGGGGGGGAGGAATGGTGCCTCTGTGTGGCCCACGGCGGGGAGGAATGGTACCCCTGTGTGGCCCATGGTGGGGGGGGGGAATGGTGCCTTTGTGTGGCCCACGGCGGGGAGGAATGGTACCCCTGTGTGGCCCATGGTGGGGGGGGGAATGGTGCCCCTGTGTGGCCCACGGCAGGGAGGAATGGTACCCCTGTGTGGCCCACGGCGGGGAGGAATGGTACCCCTGTGTGGCCCACGGCAGGGAGGAATAGTACCCCTGTGTGGCCCACGGCGGGGAGGAATGGTACCCCTGTGTGGCCCACGGCAGGGAGGAATGGTGCCCCTGTGTGGCCCACGGCGGGGAGGAATGGTGCCCCTGTGTGGCCCACGGCGGGGAGGAATGGTACCCCTGTGTGGCCCACGGCGGGGAGGAATGGTGCCTCTGTGTGGCCCACGGCGGGGAGGAATGGTGCCCCTGTGTGGCCCACGGCGGGGAGGAATGGTACCCCTGTGTGGCCCACGGCGGGGAGGAATGGTACCCCTGTGTGGCCCACGGCAGGGAGGAATGGTGCCCCTGTGTGGCCCACGGCGGGGAGGAATGGTACCCCTGTGTGGCCCACGGCGGGGAGGAATGGTACCCCTGTGTGGCCCACGGCAGGGAGGAATGGTGCCTCTGTGTGGCCCATGGTGGGGGGGGGGTAATGGTGCCTCTGTGGGGCCCATGGTGGGGGGGTAATGGTGCCTCTGTGGGGCCCAGAATTCACACCCAGTAACCCCACACCTCCGCTCTCCAGATACACACATGGGCACCGGTGGCTGTGTGGCTAGCATGCTGGACACGTAATCCTGTGGCCCTGATTCGATTCCCGGCACCGACGAGAAACAAAAATGTGCAGAGTTTCTTTCACCCTGATGCCCCTGTTGCCTAGCAGTAAATAGGTACCTGGGAGTTAGACAGCTGTTACGGGCTGCTACCTTGGGGGGGTTTGAAAAAAAAAATAAAAAATTAGTCAGAAGCAGTTGATTGATATATTGACAGTTGAGAGGCGGGGCAAAAGAGCAGAGCTCAACCCATGCAAGCACAACTAGGTGAACACACTGGCAGAGGGTTTCAGCAACACAATGACAAGGGTCTCGAACAACCACAGGGGTAGTTAGCACCCTGGCATTAGTCTCTAGCAGCACTTCTCAACAGACGCACCGCTGTCGCCGCGTAACTCTTCCTGGACAGTCCCGGGTACGTCGGTCCATCCAACACTGCTACTACCGACGGCGGCCACTTTGTCCTCTCACAGGACCAAGTCAAGAGTTCTTGGACTGCCCTCCTCGACGTAATCGCCTCCTTATCTGAACATAAAACGTCATTAACTTGACAGACAGTATTCTGGGTGACCTTAGGATGACACCCTTCCACCGGGGAACTGAAATTGTAATTGCAGTCGCAACCTAGATGGCGTTGATCTCAATACGCCACCCGCCAGAAGTTATCATCGACATCCCCTTCTAATTGAGGCAGGATACCGGAGCCCTTCACCGATGCCCCGACACCACCAACAGATGGCTTGGACTGCGTAGCACCCAATACCTGGGAGTTGGCGTGCAGGTCCATAGATGGCGCTGAAATCGCCACTCCACACTCCAGTGACGGAGTCAGTACAGTAACAAACACCACACTCCCAGTAACAGCACACTCCCAGTAACAGCACACTCCCAGTAACAGCACACTTCCAGTAACACCACACACCCAGTAACACCACACACCCAGTAACACCACACTCCCAGTAACACCACACTCCCAGTAACACCACACTCCCAGTAACACCACACACCCAGTAACACCACACACCCAGTAACACCACACACCCAGTAACATCACACCCAGTAACACCACCACACCCAGTAACACCACACACCCAGTAACACCACACACCCAGTAACACCACACACCCAGTAACACCACACTCCCAGTAACACCACACACCCAGTAACACCACACACCCAGTAACACCACACACCCAGTAACACCACCACACCCAGTAACACCACACACCCAGTAACACCACAC
Organism: Procambarus clarkii; assembly: GCF_040958095.1. Taxonomy (NCBI): domain Eukaryota; kingdom Metazoa; phylum Arthropoda; class Malacostraca; order Decapoda; family Cambaridae; genus Procambarus; species Procambarus clarkii. The sequence continues at coordinate 13,883,396 of NC_091218.1, read as the reverse complement.
ACCCAGTAACACCACACACCCAGTAACACCACACACCCAGTAACATCATACCCAGTAACATCACACCCAGTAACACCACCACACCCAGTAACACCACACACCCAGTAACACCACACACCCAGTAACACCACACACCCAGTAACACCACACACCCAGTAACACCACACACCCAGTAACACCACACACCCAGTAACACCACACCCAGTAACACCACACCCAGTAGCACCACACCCAGTAACACCACACACCCAGTAACACCACTCCCAGTACCACCACACCCAGTACCACCACACCCAGTACCACCACTCCCAGTAACACCACACACCCAGTAACACCACACACCCAGTAACACCACACACCCAGTAACACCACACACCCAGTAACACCACACACCCAGTAACACCACACCCAGTAACACCACACTCCCAGTAACACCACACACCCAGTAACACCACACACCCAGTAACACCACACACCCAGTAACACCACACACCCAGTAACACCACACACCCAGTAACACCACACACCCAGTAACACCACACACCCAGTAACACCACACCCAGTAACACCACACACCCAGTAACACCACACACCCAGTAACACCACACACCCAGTAACACCACACACCCAGTAACACCACACCCAGTAACACCACACCCAGTAACACCACACCCAGTACCACCACACCCAGTAACACCACACACCCAGTAACACCACACACCCAGTAACACCACACACCCAGTAACACCACACCCAGTACCACCACACCCAGTAACACCACACACCCAGTAACACCACACACCCAGTACCACCACACCCAGTACCACCACACCCAGTAACACCACACTCCCAGTAACACCACACACCCAGTAACACCACACACCCAGTAACACCACACACCCAGTACCACCACACCCAGTAACACCACACACCCAGTACCACCACACCCAGTAACACCACACACCCAGTAACACCACACACCCAGTAACACCACACACCCAGTACCACCACACCCAGTACCACCACACCCAGTACCACCACACCTCTCGGTGAATAACAATCCTGTATCGAAGTCATGACGAACATCTTCGAGGATAGTGACGATGAACAGAGTACGAATAACAACAAGAGGTCTAACAACTAGTAGTTAACAACAAGAGGTTTAACAACACCAACGTATAAGACCGCCACAGGGTTGTGACCTAGCAACTCGGTCCCACCGTCTCCGGTGTTCTCCTCCCCCCCCCGGAGCGAGGTCTTCATCTACACCCTGAGCAGGAGGAAGCAGCTGGGGTTGTGTGACAAGGTATGTATATATTTTTCACCTCGTTCCGTTTCAGCTTCCGTTTGGAAGGGGGGGGGGATGAAGGGGGTCTTAGGAGGGGGTCTTAGGATGGGGTCTTAGGATGGGGGTCTTAGGAGGGGGGTCTTTGGAGGGGGGTCTTAGGATGGGGGTCTTAGGAGGGGGTCTTAGGTGGGGGGTCTTAAGAGGGGGGTCTTAGGAGGGGGGTCTTAGGAGGGGGGTCTTTGGAGGGGGGTCTTTGGAGGGGGGTCTTTGGAGGGGGGTCTTTGGAGGGGGGTCTTTGGAGGGGGGTCTTTGGAGGGGGGTCTTTGGAGGGGGGTCTTTGGAGGGGGGTCTTAGAAGGGGGGTCTTAGGAGAGGGTCTTAGGAGGGGGGTCTTAGGAGGGGTCTTAGAAGGAAGACTAAGTCTCACAAGCAATGAATTTTGACAAAGCCTTGACACAGTAGCGGTTGGAAAAATGCATTGATTCACGTTACTATTTTTCCTGGCGCGTTGTCAGGTATACGCCCCCCCACAACAGTGGCCTAACTCCCAGGTACCTATTTACTGCTAGGTGAACAGAGACATCAGGTTTAAGGTTTCCAGAGGCCAACTGGACTGATCTAACCCCAGACTGCAACCCGCAACAGTTGGCTAACTCCTGGGTACCTATAACACTCCTTTATGAACAGGTTCATCAGGTGAAAGGAAAACGTGGAAAGGAAAAAGTCGAGGAGGATAAATGACTCACTTATTATAGACTCAGAGGTTTTAGTCGTCAATTACATTAGAATATGATTACAAAAAATGACCTTAAATAAATTATTTTCCTGAATAACTATGCCAATATAACTCAGTATAATTATAACCAGGGACAATATAACTCGGTATAATTATAACCAGGGACAATATAACTCAGTATAATTATAACCAGGGACAATATAACTCAGTATAATTATAACCAGGGACAATATAACTCAGTATAATTATAACCAGGGACAATATAACTCGGTATAATATAACCAGGGACAATATAACTCAGTATAATATAACCAGGGACAATATAACTCAGTATAATTATAACCAGGGACAATATAACTCGGTATAATATAACCAGGGACAATATAACTCAGTATAATATAACCAGGGACAATATAACTCGGTATAATTATAACCATGGACAATATAACTCAGTATAATACAACCAGGGACAATATAACTCGGTATAATTATAACCAGGGCCAATATAACTCAGTATAATTATAACCAGGGACAATATAACTCAGTATAATACAACCAGGGACAATATAACTCAGTATAATACAACCAGGGACAATATAACTCGGTATAATTATAACCAGGGACAATATAACTCAGTATAATATAACCAGGGACAATATAACTCGGTATAATTATAACCAGGGACAATATAACTCAGTATAATTATAACCAGGGACAATATAACTCAGTATAATTATAACCAGGGACAATATAACTCAGTATAATTATAACCAGGGACAATATAACTCAGTATAATTATAACCAGGGACAATATAACTCAGTATAATATAACCAGGGACAATATAACTCAGTATAATATAACCAGGGACAATATAACTCAGTATAATATAACCAGGGGCAATATAACTCGGTATAATATAACCAGGGGCAATATAACTCGGTATAATTATAACCAGGACAATATAACTCAGTATAATTATATCCAGGACAATATAACTCGGTATAATATAACCAGGGACAATATAACTCAGTATAATACAACCAGGGACAATATAACTCAGTATAATTATAACCAGGGACAATATAACTCAGTATAATTATAACCAGGGACAATATAACTCGGTATAATTATAACCAGGGCCAATATAACTCGGTATAATTATAACCATGGACAATATAACTCAGTATAATACAACCAGGGACAATATAACTCGGTATAATTATAACCAGGGCCAATATAACTCAGTATAATTATAACCAGGGACAATATAACTCAGTATAATATAACCAGGGACAATATAACTCGGTATAATTATAACCAGGGCCAATATAACTCGGTATAATTATAACCATGGACAATATAACTCAGTATAATACAACCAGGGACAATATAACTCGGTATAATTATAACCAGGGCCAATATAACTCAGTATAATTATAACCAGGGACAATATAACTCAGTATAATACAACCAGGGACAATATAACTCAGTATAATACAACCAGGGACAATATACCTCGGTATAATTATAACCAGGGACAATATAACTCAGTATAATATAACCAGGGACAATATAACTCGGTATAATTATAACCAGGGCCAATATAACTCAGTATAATTATAACCAGGGACAATATAACTCAGTATAATATAACCAGGGACAATATAGCTCGGTATAATTATAACCAGGGACAATATAACTCAGTATAATTATAACCAGGGACAATATAACTCGGTATAATTATAACCATGGACAATATAACTCAGTATAATACAACCAGGGACAATATAACTCAGTATAATACAACCAGGGACAATATAACTCAGTATAATACAACCAGGGACAATATAACTCAGTATAATTATATCCAGGGACAATATAACTCGGTATAATTATAACCAGGGACAATATAACTTAGTATAATTATAACCAGGACAATATAACTCAGTATAATATAACCAGGGACAATATAACTCAGTTTTTCAGAAACCCCCAAAATTGATCTGATCAACGAGACCAGAATTCTCACTCGCCAAACTTTCCTTGCAACATAAATGTACTCTTCCTGAAAATAAATTTCCTTGTCAACAGAATGCTTCCTTGTGGAAAATGGTCAACAAAATATCTTTTATGCGGCAACAATTCTTTACCCACAACATTCCGTGACAATAATTTACACTTTCTAGCTGTCTTTTAGACCAAATTGTTGTCTTAGGGTGTAAAAGTTTCTTTAAACTTTATTATGAATAGTATTAATCCCCAAAAATAATGCTATTTGACAAATAAGGATCCTCTGGGTCGTACGCTTGACTAGGTATGGATTCCGTGCTTGAGCTGCATACTCTAGGGTTGGTCTGACATATGTGGGAGTCGTACCATTAACGTTTGTGTCATTAAAATGTTTCTTTCACCTGCGAGATACTTCACAGAATCTTAAGATTGCTTCAACGGCAAGCAGGAAGTCAGCTGTCAGCAGGAAGTCAGATGTTAGCAGGAAGTCAGTTGTTAGCAGGAAGTCAGATGTCAGCAGGAAGTCAGATGTCAGCAGGAAGTCAGATGTCAGCAGGAAGTCAGATGTTAGCAGGAAGTCAGATGTCAGCAGGAAGTCAGATGTTAGCAGCTAGCAGGAAGTCAGATGTTAGCAGCTAGCAGGTAGTCAGATGTCAGCAGGAAGTCAGATGTTAGCAGGAAGTCAGATGTTAGCAGGAAGTCAGATGTCAGCAGGAAGTCAGGTGTTAGCAGGAACTCAGATATCAGCAGGTAGTCAGATGTCAGCAGGAAGTCAGGTGTTAGCAGGAAGTCAGATGTTAGCAGCTAGCAGGTAGTCAGATGTCAGCAGGAAGTCAGGTGTTAGCAGGAAGTCAGATGTTAGCAGCTAGCAGGTAGTCAGATGTCAGCAGGAAGTCAGGTGTTAGCAGGAAGTCAGATGTTAGCAGGAAGTCAGATGTCAGCAGGAAGTCAGATGTTAGCAGCTAGCAGGTAGTCAGATGTCAGCAGGAAGTCAGATGTCAGCAGGAAGTCAGATGTTAGCAGGAAGTCAGATGTTAGCAGGAAGTCAGATGTCAGCAGGAAGTCAGGTGTTAGCAGGAACTCAGATATCAGCAGGTAGTCAGATGTCAGCAGGAAGTCAGGTGTTAGCAGGAAGTCAGATGTTAGCAGCTAGCAGGTAGTCAGATGTCAGCAGGAAGTCAGGTGTTAGCAGGAAGTCAGATGTTAGCAGCTAGCAGGTAGTCAGATGTCAACAGGAAGTCAGGTGTTAGCAGGAAGTCAGATGTCAGCAGGAAGTCAGATGTCAGCAGGAAGTCAGATGTTAGCAGGAAGTCAGATGTCAGCAGGAAGTCAGATGTCAGCAGGAAGTCAGATGTCAGCAGGAAGTCAGATGTTAGCAGGAAGTCAGATGTCAGCAGGAAGTCAGATGTCAGCAGGAAGTCAGATGTTAGCAGCTAGCAGGTAGTCAGCTGTCAGCAGGAAGTCAGATGTTAGCAGGAAGTCAGATGTCAGCAGGAAGTCAGGTGTTAGCAGGAACTCAGATATCAGCAGGTAGTCAGATGTCAGCAGGAAGTCAGGTGTCAGCAGGAAGTCAGATATCAGCAGGAAGTCAGATGTTAGCAGGTAGTCAGATAGCAGGAAGTCAGATATCAGCAGGTAATCAGATATCAGCAGGAAGTCAGATGTCAGCAGGTAGTCAGATGTCAGCAATAAGCAGTACTCACTTTCTCAGCAGGAGGGACGGGGGGGAGGGGGGAGGGGGGGGTTAAGGAATAGTGCCCAACCACTTGTGGCTGGTCGGTGATTGAACACCGACCAGCATGAAGCGAGACTGTCGCTCTACCGTCCAACCCAAGTGGTTACTACCCACTGGGGAGCTACCCACTGTGGAGCTACCCACTGTGGAGCTACCCACTGGGGAGCTACCCACTGTGGAGCTACCCATTGGGGACCTACCCACTGGGGAGCTAGCCACTGGGGAGCTAGCCACTGGGGAGCTAGCCACTGGGGAGCTAGCCACTGGGGACCTAGCCACTGGGGAGCTAGCCACTGGGGAGCTAGCCAATGGGGAGCTACCCACTGGGGACCTTGCCACTGGGGAGCTACCCACTGGGGACCTAGCCACTGGGGAGCTAGCCACTGGGGAGCTAGCCAATGGGGAGCTACCCACTGTGGACCTACCCACTGGGGACCTACCCACTGGGGACCTACCCACTGGGGACCTAGCCACTGGGGAGCTACCCACTGGGGACCTAGCCACTGGGGAGCTAGCCACTGGGGAGCTAGCCAATGGGGAGCTACCCACTGGGGACCTACCCACTGGGGACCTACCCACTGGGGACCTAGCCACTGGAGACCTAGCCACTGGGGAGCTACCCACTGGGGACCTAGCCACTGGGGAGCTAGCCAATGGGGAGCTACCCACTGGGGACTTACCCACTGGGGACCTACCCACTGGGGACCTACCCACTGGGGACCTAGCCACTGGGGAGCTAGCCACTGGGGAGCTAGCCACTGAGGAGCTACCCACTGGGGACCTAGCCACTGAGGAGCTACCCACTGGGGAGCTACCCACTGGGGACCTAGCCACTGGGGACCTACCCACTGGCGACCTAGCCACTGGGGACCTAGCCACTGGGGAGCTAGCCACTGGGGAGCTACCCACTGGGGACCTAGCCACTGGGGAGCTACCCACTGGGGACCTACCCACTGGGGACCTAGCCACTGGGGACCTACCCACTGGAGACCTAGCCACTGGGGAGCTAGCCACTGGGGAGCTAGCCACTGGGGAGCTAGCCACTGGGGAGCTACCCCTGGGGACCTACCCACTGGGGACCTACCCACTGGGGACCTAGCCACTGGGGAGCTAGCCACTGGGGAGCTACCCACTGGGGGACCTAGCCACTGGGGAGCTAGCCACTGGGGAGCTACTCACTGGGGAGCTACCCACTGGGGAGCTACCCACTGGGGACCTACCCACTGGGGACCTACCCACTGGGGAGCTACCCACTGGGGACCTACCCACTGGGGACCTACCCACTGGGGAGCTACCCACTGGGGAGCTACCCACTGGGGACCTACCCACTGGGGACCTACCCACTGGGGACCTACCCACTGGGGAGCTACCCACTGGGGACCTACCCACTGGGGACCTACCCACTGGGGACCTACCCACTGGGGACCTACCCACTGGGGACCTACCCACTGGGGAGCTACCCCCTGGGGACCTACCCACTGGGGAGCTACCCACTGGGGACCTACCCACTGGGGAGCTACCCCCTGGGGACCTACCCACTGGGGACCTACCCACTGGGGACCTACCCACTGGGGACCTACCCACTGGGGACCTAGCCACTGGGGACCTACCCACTGGAGACCTAGCCACTGGGGAGCTAGCCACTGGGGAGCTAGCCACTGGGGAGCTACCCACTGGGGACCTAGCCACTGGGGAGCTACCCACTGGGGACCTACCCACTGGGGACCTAGCCACTGGGGACCTACCCACTGGAGACCTAGCCACTGGGGAGCTAGCCACTGGGGAGCTAGCCACTGGGGAGCTAGCCACTGGGGAGCTACCCCTGGGGACCTACTCACTGGGGACCTACCCACTGGGGACCTAGCCACTGGGGAGCTAGCCACTGGGGAGCTACCCACTGGGGGACCTAGCCACTGGGGAGCTAGCCACTGGGGAGCTACCCACTGGGGAGCTACCCACTGGGGAGCTACCCACTGGGGACCTACCCACTGGGGACCTACCCACTGGGGAGCTACCCACTGGGGACCTACCCACTGGGGACCTACCCACTGGGGACCTACCCACTGGGGAGCTACCCACTGGGGACTTACCCACTGGGGAGCTACCCACTGGGGACCTACCCACTGGGGAGCTACCCACTGGGGACCTACCCACTGGGGACCTACCCACTGGGGACCTACCCACTGGGGACCTACCCACTGGGGACCTACCCACTGGGGACCTACCCACTGGGGAGCTACCCCCTGGGGACCTACCCACTGGGGACCTACCCACTGGGGACCTACCCACTGGGGACCTACCCACTGGGGACCTACCCACTGGGGACCTACCCACTGGGGAGCTAGTATATTTTCCCATCATATTCACGCTTGTGTCATTTTCATTTACAAATAAATTCTGTTATTAAACACACTGCTTCCAGAGGCTCGCGGCGCGGAGGGTAATTCACACGGGGACAGGCAGCTTAATTAGTGGGAAACACTTTATCCAATTAGTGCCCCAACAACTGCTGTGTGCCAGCCCCACTACCCCCTTCCACCCCCCCTTCTCCTACCCCCTAGCATCCTCCCCCCCTCCCCCCCCCCCCCCCCCCTCCCATTAGCCATCAGGGAGATGCCCCGTCGTCAGGAAGTTGCTTAATGACTATTGGATTGATTAATTTCAAGAGGTGTTGGACAGAGGAGGCGCGGGTCACTACAAGCTCTCAACAGCATCAATACAGCCACGAGGGCTCTCCCAGGCAAGGGATTTAGGATTTAGAGGATTTAGTAGCGCTGCTAAATCCAAGATTCGATAAAGTTCTTAGGATTTGGCGCCAGATTCACGAAGCAGTTACGCAAGCACTTACGAACCTGTACATCTTTTCTCAATATTTGGCGGCTTTGTTTACAGTTATTAAACAGTTAATGAGCTCGGAAGCACCAGGAGGCTGTTTATAACAATAACAACAGTTGATTGGCAAGTTTTCATGCTTGTAAACTGTTTAATAAATGTAACCAAAGCCGTCAAAGATTGAGGGAAGATGAACACGTTCGTAACTGCTTGCGTAACTGCTTCGTGAATCTTACCCTTGGTCCGAGGACGTGTTGTTACACAATCATTTACGAAACCTGTACATCTTTCGTCAATTATAGCGGCTTTATTCTCATTAAACAATTTATCAGCTACGAAGCACTACGAGGTGTTTATACTAATAATAACCATGGGTTGGGAAGTTTAAAAGCTCGTAAACTGTTTGATAAATGTAAATAAAGCCGCCACGATTAAAGAAAGATGTACAGGTTTCGTAAGTGGTAGCGTAAATGCTTGATGAATCGTGGCCCAGGTAGGAATAACCTACTCATTTTCACCTTGTCAAATTGTGAGAAGATAATTTTTCTAATATAAAATATATTTTCTAATATAAAAAAATAAGATAAGATAAGATAATTTAAGATAATTAATTACAGACACCTGCAGAAGACCTATTGGCCCACACGAGGCCGCTCCTGTTTATATCCACCCAAACTCATGTACCTATATGTCTAACCTACGCTTGAAACAATCCAACGATCCTGAGTCTAATTCTGTCTTCCAATAATGTATTTCATAATACAACAACGCTGTTTCAAACACGTGTTCACCCAGGTCTTTCCAGTATTTACCCAGGTCTTGCCAGTATTTACCCAGGTCTTGCCAGTATTTACCCAGGTCTTGCCTGTATTTACCCAGGTCTTGCCAGTATTTACCCAGGTCTTGCCAGTATTTACCCAGGTCTTGCCTGTATTTACCCAGGTCTTGCCTGTATTTACCCAGGTCTTGTCAGTATTTACCCAGGTCTTGCCAGTATTTACCCATGTCTTGCCTGTATATGAAAGTCTCTATTGTACCGTATTCTATTTCTGTCTATATATTTAAGCAATATCTCCATTATTATACCCTTTCATCCATTTATATATCTAAATGCTGTCAGCCAATTTTCGTATGGTGGAATCGAACCTGGGCATTGGACCCCCCCAGACACACGCACTACCGACTGGACCATGATGATAGGGTGTGGCCTGGGGGGGGGGCCCAGGAACGCGGGGTTCGAACCAACAGCACGGCCACAATATATTCTCACGGATTAATCACACTGTAGTGACTCCACTCAGCACCATCAACTCAGTAACTAAATCAGTAAGAAAGAAATTCGCAATAATTCTAAATAGTCAGGAATTAAGAGGATAAAGAGCTCGTTACCTGACTAATTCTCAGATTGTAATATCAGGAAACTGAATTAAGTCACTGTAATGAGAGGAGAGCTGCCAGAGCTCACTCTGAGCTCCCTAGGCTCACTCCGACCTCCCAGGGCTCACTCTGAGCTCCCTAGGCTCACTCCGACCTCCCAGGGCTCACTCTGAGCTCCCTAGGCTCACTCCGAAATGCCAGGGCTCACCCTGTGCTTCCAGGGCTCACTCTGAGCTGCCAGGGCTCACTCTGAGCTGCCAGGGCTCACTCTGAGCTGCCAGGGCTCACTCTGAGCTGCCAGGGCTCACTCTGAGCTGCCAGGGCTCACTCTGAGCTTCCAGGGATCACCCCGACCTCCCTGAGCTCACTCTGAGCTGCCAGGGCTCACTCTGAGCTGCCAGGGCTCACTCTGAGCTAACAGGGCTCACTCTGAGCTGCCAGGGCTCACTCTGAGCTCCCTGGGCACTCTGAGCTCCCAGGGCTCACTCCGAGCTCTCAGGGCTCACTCTGAGCTGCCAGGACTCACTCTGAGCTGCCAGGGCTCACTCTGAGCTGCCAGGGCTCACTATGAGCTGCCAGGGCTCACTCTGAGCTGCCAGGGCTCACTCCGAGCTGCCAGGACTCACTCCGACCTCCCTGAGCTCACTCTGAGCTGCCAGGGCTCACTCTGAGCTGCCAGGGCTCACTCTGAGCTGCCAGGGCTCACTCTGAGCTAACAGGGCTCACTCTGAGCTGCCAGGGCTCACCCCGACCTCCCTGAGCTCACTCTGAGCTGCCAGGGCTCACTCTGAGCTGCCAGGGCTCACTCTGAGCTGCCAGGGCTCACTCTGAGCTGCCAGGGCTCACTCTGAGCTGCCAGGGCTCACTCTGAGCTGCCAGGATTTACTCTGAGCTCCCAGGGCTCACTCTGAGCTGCCAGGGATCACTCCGACCTCCCAGGGCTTACTCTGAGCTCCCAGGGCTCACTCCGAGCTGCCAGGGCTCACTCTGAGCTAACAGGGCTCACTCTGAGCTGCCAGGGCTCACTCTGAGCTGCCAGGGCTCACTCTGAGCTGCCAGGATTTACTCTGAGCTGCCAGGGGCTCACTCTGAGCTCCCAGGGCCCACTCTGAGCTCCCAGGGCTCACTCTGAGCTACCAGAGCTTACTCTGAGCTCCCAGGGCTCACTCCGAGATGCCAGGGCTCACTCTGAGCTCATCAGTCAAGTCGGCGCTCCGTCGGGATGTCAAAAATTGATATAAAATACAGCTTCAATGTTCCAAGCTCTTAAATTCCATCAGAGCGCCACGGCGCGCTGGAGATAATTCTGCTCAGTCGTAGAGCTAATTTAGCTCTATGACATTCCGTAACTACGGACCGGTGGTGTAGTTATGGACCGGTGGTGGTGCTGCGGACCGGTGGTGTAGTTATGGACCGGTGGTGGAGCTGCGGACCGGTGGTGGAGCTGCGGACCGGTGGTGGAGCTGCGGACCGGTGGTGGAGCTGCGGACCGGTGGTGGAGCTGCGGACCGGTGGTGGAGCTGCGGACCGGTGGTGGAGCTGCGGACCGGTGGTGGAGCTGCGGACCGGTGGTAGAGCTGTGGACCGGTGGTGGAGCTGCGGACCGGTGGTGTAGCTGCGGACCGGTGGTGGAGCTGCGGACCGGTGGTGTAGCTGCGGACCGGTGGTGGAGCTGCGGACCGGTGGTGTAGTTATGGACCGGTGGTGGAGCTGCGGACCGGTGGTGGAGCTGCGGACCGGTGGTGGAGCTGTGGACCGGTGGTGGAGCTGCGGACCGGTGGTGTAGCTGCGGACCGGTGGTGGAGCTGTGGACCGGTGGTGGAGCTGCGGACCGGTGGTGTAGCTGCGGACCGGTGGTGGAGCTGCGGACCGGTGGTGGAGCTGCGGACCGGTGGTGGAGCTGCGGACTGGTCGTAGAGCTACGGACCGGTCGTATAGCTACGGCCCGGTCGTATAGCTACGGCCCGGTCGTAGAGCTACGGCCCGGTCGTATAGCTACGGCCCGGTCGTAGAGCTACGGACCGGTCGTATAGCTACGGACCGGTCGTAGAGCTACGGACTGCTCGTAGAGCTACGGACCGGTCGTAGAGCTACGGCCCGGTCGTAGAGCTACGGCCCGGTCGTATAGCTACGGCCCGGTTGTATAGCCACGGACCGGTTGTATAGCTCCGGACCGGTCGTATAGCTACGGCCCGGTCGTACAGCTACGGACCGGTCGTACAGCTACGGACCGGTCGTAGAGCTACGGACCGGTCGTGCAGCTACGGACCGGTCGTAGAGCTACGGACCGGTCGTACAGCTACGGCCCGGTCGTACAGCTACGGACCGGTCGTGCAGCTACGGACCGGTCGTATAGCTACGGACCGGTCGTACAGCTACGGCCCGGTCGTACAGCTACGGACCGGTCGTGCAGCTACGGACCGGTCGTATAGCTACGGACCGGTCGTAGAGCTACGGACCGGTCGTAGAGCTACGGACCGGTCGTAGAGCTACGGACCGGTCGTGGATATACTGAGAGGTGAGGATGATCCAGTAGTTACGACCATTTTCTTCACGGGTTATAACTTAGAATATTTAAATTTAAAGTTAATTTAGAATTTAATTTAAAAGAATTTAAAAAAAAAAATATTTAATTTATTTAATTTATGAATTTAATTAAATTTAAAATTTAAAAAAGAAAAAAAAGAAAGAAATGAAAAAAGAATTTAAAGTTATTCAATGTCAACCAAACTTTTTTCACTGTATATGGAAAGAGCTGCGACTGTTCCAAGATTTAATATAGCAGCCTAAGGAAAAAGAAAGGAAAAAAATTATTTTTCAACGAATTTTCTCCATTTTCAGAAAATTAATTACAACCACAAGTTTCAAAGGAAATTATTTCTATGACACTCGTCTATCACATTAGTATATAATAAAGGATTTGTATTACGGGATTTTCTAAAATATGTTCAGTTTCATTAATGCAAATACTAAAATTTCAACAATTTAAATTTCAATTTTATGCAAAAACATTATGTATATAAATATTTAACAAATCAATAAATGAACTTAGGAATAAAGTATATTAGATTTATTGTAGAGACATAAACTCGACATATAAGGTGTACCTTTCATGTAAATTGAATATAAAATTCAATTTACATGAAAGGTACATGAATCAAAATTCAATTTTGATTCACTATTACGTTACTTGGAAAAAAATTAAAAAATTCTACCACCTGTAGCTGAGGTTGACATCAATCAATTTCCTTCAAAATTGACACCCTTAAAGATTGACTCACGTTGAGTAAGGTGTATAAGTCTCATGCAGATCTTCCCAACCAAAAACGAGAAAAAATTATAGAAAAAAAAAAATATATATAATTTTTGTTTGCATTAACTAATTTTTTGGGATAAAACTAATTATTAAAATCGTTTATTATCTGCTATTGTGATAGCAGAGAGTCATAGATATGATTTCAGTTGACACTTGTGTTTGATGAGCCGGTCGGCCGAACGGGAACGGGAGCCGGTCGGCCGAACGGGGAGCCGGTCGGCCGAACGGACAGCACGCTGGACTTGTGATCCTGTGGTCCCGGGTTCGATCCCAGGCGCCGGCGAGAAACAATGGGCAGAGTTTCTTTCACCCTATGCCCCTGTTACCTAGCAGTAAAATAGGTACCTGGGTGTTAGTCAGCTGTCACGGGCTGCTTCCTGGGGGTGGAGGCCTGGTCGAGGACCGGGCCGCGGGGACACTAAAGCCCCGAAATTATCTCAAGATAACCTCAAGATGTAAATTTTTTAACATTTTTGGAAATTTTTTGACACACTTAAATATTTTTTATCCCTTCCTATTTACGCCACGATGCTCAGACTTGGAGCAAATGAAGCTCTTTCCTTATACAACTCGTCAAAAAAATTTGATTGAAATCGAACCAGTTTTCATTTATTGCATATTTTGTGTTATAGTCACAGAGCGGCGCACCTACCTTGAGATGGTGTCGGGGCTTAGCGTCCCCGCGGCCCGGTCCTCGACCAGGCCTCCTGCACAGGAGCTGTCGTTTAAAAGCCCTAAATATGGTTCGAGGTTCTGGTTATTTTAAGAAATGTTGTCCGGAAATGAAGCGAGTTGAGGCGAGGGAGAAAATGTTGTTGATATGACTGAAAAAAAATGCCGACTGTAAAAGAGGCCTCGAGTGAGAGGAAGTGTAGAGGAAATTATGTGCAACAGAGGCTTAGTGTGAGGGTGGGGGTGGGGGGGTGGGTGTGAGGGTGGGGGGGGGGTGAGAGGTGGGTGTGAAGGTGGGGGGGGAGGGTGGGGGGGGGGGTGGGGGGGAGGGGGGGTGGGGGGGAGGGGGGGGGGCGTGAGGGTGGGGGTGGGTATGAAAGTGGGGGTGGGGGGGTGGAGGTATATATATATATATATATATATATATAAACCTATATATACATGCTTATTTACATAAACGAAACCAGTTCATCTGACCCCACCCCAATCAGCATTTTAATCTGCATTTACGAAGCAGTTAACGATCTTGGAAACACTACCGAGGTCCTTCTCGCCCCAAAGCCACCACTGTGGTAGACATCCTCGTCTCTCATGATTCCTAAAGCCGCACTGAACCAGAAAAGATGCACAGGTTTCGCACTGGACACATCAATAAATACTTGATAGAACCTTATACAGGACTTAACACCAATATTTAAAAGGTGTCCCATATCTCAGGAAGCTTCAGTAAGTTGTAAAAAGGTGCCCCATATCTCAGAAAGCTTCAGCAAGTTGTAAAAAGGTGTCCCATATCTCGGAAAGCTTCAATAAGCTGTTAGAAAAGGTCCCCCATATCTCAGAAAGTTTCAGTAAGCTGAAAAAAAAGGTCCCCCATATCTCAGAAACCTTCAATAAACTGTAAAAAAGGTGCCCCATATCTCAGAAAGTTTCAATGAACTGAGAAAAGACTTAAGAATGTTGCAATTCTCACTTCTCAACATCACATGTAACAGGAAAATTTTCCTACCGCACCGGTCTTCATCTTCGGAATATTAATGGAAATACGTTCTGGAGAGTGAGAAAAAATTTATATATATTTCTGGTCCCGAAGAAACTCGAATCTGACGGTGAATATGTTTTTAATTTTGAATTGAAATAATTGCTTCGGGCGTTCTGAACGATGAATGTATTTTGGTTTGTCTGTGCACGTTGTCTGTGAACGTTGTGTGTGAACGCTGTCTGTGAACGTCGTCTGTGAACGTCGTCTGTGAACGTCGTCAGTGAACGTCGTCTGTGAACGTCGTCTGTGAACGTCGTCTGTGAACGTCGTCTGTGAACGTCGTCTGTGAACGTCGTCTGTGAACGTCGTCTGTGAACGTTGTCTTTGAACGTTGTCTGTGAACGTTGTCTGTGAACGTTGTCTGTGAACGTTGTGCGTGAACGTTGTCTGTGAACGTTGTCTGTGAACGCTGTCTGTGAACGCTGTGTGCGTGAACGTTGTCTGTGAACGTTGTCTGTGAACGCTGTGTGCGTGAACGTTGTCTGTGAACGCTGTGTGCGTGAACGTTGTCTGTGAACGCTGTGTGCGTGAACGTTGTCTGTGAACGTTGTCTGTGAACGTTGTCTGTGAACGCTGTGTGCGTGAACGTTGTCTGTGAACGCTGTGTGCGTGAACGTTGTCTGTGAACGTTGTCTGTGAACGCTGTGTGCGTGAACGTTGTCTGTGAACGTTGTCTGTGAACGTTGTCTGTGAACGTTGTCTGTGAACGTTGTCTGTGAACGTTGTCTGTGAACGTTGTCTGTGAACGTTGTCTGTGAACGTTGTCTGTGAACGTCGTCTGTGAACGTTGTCTGTGAACGTTGTCTGTGAACGCTGTGTGCGTGAACGTTGTCTGTGAACGCTGTGTGCGTGAACGTTGTCTGTGAACGTTGTCTGTGAACGCTGTGTGCGTGAACGTTGTCTGTGAACGTTGTCTGTGAACGTTGTCTGTGAACGTTGTCTGTGAACGTTGTCTGTGAACGCTGTGTGCGTGAACGTTGTCTGTGAACGTTGTCTGTGAACGTTGTCTGTGAACGTTGTCTGTGAACGTTGTCTGTGAACGTTGTCTGTGAACGTCGTCTGTGAACGTCGTCTGTGAACGTTGTCTTTGAACGTTGTCTGTGAACGTTGTCTGTGAACGTTGTCTGTGAACGTCGTCTGTGAACGTTGTCTGTGAACGTTGTGTGTGAACGTTGTGTGTGTGAACGTCGTCTGTGAACGCTGTGTGTGTGAACGTTGTCTGTGAATGTTGTGTGTGAACGTTGTCTGTGAACGTTGTCTGTGAACGTCGTCTGTGAACGTTGTCTGTGAACGTTGTGTGTGAACGTTGTCTGTGAACGTTGTGTGAGAACGTTGTGTGCGTGAACGTCGTCTGTGAACGTTGTCTGTGAACGTTGTGTGAGAACGTTGTGTGTGTGAACGTCGTCTGTGAACGTTGTCTGTGAACGTTGTCTGAAAACGTTGTCTGTGAACGCTGTGTGTGAACGTTGTCTGTGAACGTTGTCTGTGAACGTTGTCTGTGAACGTTGTCAGTGAACGTTGTCTGTGAACGCTGTCTGTGAACGTTGTCTGTGTGAACGTTGTGTGTGAACGTTGTGTGTGAACGTTGTGTGTGAACGTTGTGTGTGAACGTTGTCTGTGAACGTTGTCTGTGAACGTCGTCTGTGAACGTTGTGTGTGAACGCTGTCTGTGAACGTTGTGTGTGTGAACGTCGTCTGTGAAGGCTCCAAGTGAACAACGGATGTTAGTCTGTGAACGTTGTCTGTGAACGTTGTGTGAGAACGTTGTGTGTGAACGCTGTCTGTGAACGTTGTGTGTGTGAACGTCGTCTGTGAAGGCTCCAAGTGAACAACGGATGTTAGTCTGTGAACGTTGTTAGTGAACGATGTTTATAAAGGCTGTGAACAACAAACATGTTCATCACTGAACAAAACATGTATTAAGACCTCTAAACAGTACACATTGTGTACTGTTGTGTACTATTGTGTACAGTACACATTGTGTACTACTGACGGCATTAAACTCTCCTACACCAGGAAGTAACCCCCCCCCAGCACGTGACCTCGTATACCCAACCCTAAGATCTATATAGTAGACATAAGTACTATGGTAAACCTTAGGATATGTTGGGTTAAGCTGGTTTGTCAGGGCTTCTACTCTGACCCCAGTCCAAGGGTTTGGGCACAAGGACTGGTTCCCTAGGCCTATACACGCTCTCGAGGCCATATATAGTACATATATGTACTATACTAGGCCTAGGAATTTTTGAGTTTGGTTTTAACCTAAAAAAATCTTGACGATATAGTGCATTGTTGCCAAATCTACTCCGTTACGCGGGTACCTGGAGGCTGGCGGCCCCAGACGACCTGCTGAGGACGACAGGTCGTGTCTACTGGTGTCACCCAGTGGACACTACACCCAGTGGACACAACACCCAGTGGACACTACACCCAGTGGACACTACAATCAGTGGACACTACACCCAGTGGACACTACACCCAGTGGACACAACACCCAGTGGACACTACACCCAGTGGACACTACACCCAGTGGACACTACACCCAGTGGACACTACACCCAGTGGTCACAACACCCAGTGGACACTACACCCAGTGGACACAACACCCAGTGGACACTACACCCAGTGGACACTACACCCAGTGGACACTACACCCAGTGGACACGACACCCAGTGGACACTACACCCAGTGGACACGACACCCAGTGGACACTACACCCAGTGGTCACAACACCCAGTGGACACTACACCCAGTGGACACTACACCCAGTGGTCACTACACCCAGTGGTCACAACACCCAGTGGACACTACACCCAGTGGACACTACACCCAGTGGACACGACACCCAGTGGACACTACACCTAGTGGTCACAACACCCAGTGGACACTACACCCAGTGGACACTACACCTAGTGGTCACAACACCCAGTGGACACTACACCCAGTGGTCACAACACCCAGTGAACACTACACC
Source organism: Procambarus clarkii (assembly GCF_040958095.1). Taxonomy (NCBI): domain Eukaryota; kingdom Metazoa; phylum Arthropoda; class Malacostraca; order Decapoda; family Cambaridae; genus Procambarus; species Procambarus clarkii. Next base: position 13,865,416 of record NC_091218.1, on the reverse strand, counting down.
CAGTGGTCACAACACCCAGTGGACACTACACCCAGTGGACACTACACCCAGTGGACACTACACCCAGTGGTCACGACACCCAGTGGACACTACACCCAGTGGTCACAACACCCAGTGGACACTACACCCAGTGGACACTACACCCAGGGGACACAACACCCAGTGGACACTACACCCAGTGGTCACTACACCCAGTGGACACTACACCCAGTGGTCACTACACCCAGTGGACACTACACCCAGTGGTCACAACACCCAGTGGACACTACACCCAGTGGACACTACACCCAGTGGACACTACACCCAGTGGTCACTACACCCAGTGGACACTACACCCAGTGGTCACAACACCCAGTGGACACTACACCCAGTGGACACTACACCCAGTGGTCACTACACCCAGTGGACACTACACCCAGTGGACACAACACCCAGTGGACACTACACCCAGTGGACACTACACCCAGTGGACACGACACCCAGTGGACACTACACCCAGTGGTCACAACACCCAGTGGACACTACACCCAGTGGTCACAACACCCAGTGGTCACAACACCCAGTGGACACTACACCCAGTGGTCACAACACCCAGTGGACACTACACCCAGTGGTCACAACACCCAGTGGACACTACACCCAGTGGTCACAACACCCAGTGGACACTACACCCAGTGGACACTACACCCAGTGGACACAACACCCAGTGGACACTACACCCAGTGGACACAACACCCAGTGGTCACTACACCCAGTGGACACAACACCCAGTGGACACTACACCCAGTGGACACAACACCCAGTGGACACTACACCCAGTGGACACAACACCCAGTGGACACTACACCCAGTGGACACAACACCCAGTGGACACAACACCCAGTGGACACAACACCCAGTGGACACTACACCCAGTGGACACTACACCCAGTGGACACTACACTTAGTGGACACAACACCCAGTGGACACTACACCCAGTGGACACAACACCCAGTGGACACTACACCCAGTGGACACAACACCCAGTGGACACTACACCCAGTGGACACTACACCCAGTGGATACTACACTTAGTGGACACAACACCCAGTGGACACTACACCCAGTGGACACTACACCCAGTGGACACAACACCCAGTGGACTCTACACCCAGTGGTCACTACACCCAGTGGTCACTACACCCAGTGGACACTACACCCAGTGGACACAACACCCAGTGGACACTACACCCAGTGGACACAACACCCAGTGGACACAACACCCAGTGGACACTACACCCAGTGGACACAACACCCAATGGTCACTACACCCAGTGGACACTACACCCAGTGGTCACTACACCCAGTGGACACAACACCCAGTACTTGCTGTAATGTGTAATTAATATTCCGTTCAGCTAACTGCACCAGCGACGACTGTCTCAACCAAGGATTACACAACTGCGCCTCAATGGTTACTCAGGTGATTATTCCAATTGATCAGCATTAATCACCTGTAATGAATTGAGCTGTTTAGTGGTGCATGAAACTCAGAATTGGCACTCTTTGAAGCACGTGAGTGGCACCCAGGCCTGGCACTGTGAGGCAGGTGACTGGCACCAGGCCTGGCACTGTGAGGCAGGTGACTGGCACCAGGCCTGGCACTGTGAGGCAGGTGACTGGCACCAGGCCTGGCACTGTGAGGCAGGTGACTGGCACCAGGCCTGGCACTGTGAGGCAGGTGACTGGCACTAGGCCTGGCACTGTGAGGCAGGTGACTGGCACTGTGAGGCAGGTGACTGGCACCAGGCCTGGCACTGTGAGGCAGGTGACTGGCACTGTGAGGCAGGTGACTGGCACCAGGCCTGGCACTGTGAGGCAGGTGACTGGCACCAGGCCTGGCACTGTGAGGCAGGTGACTGGCACTGTGAGGCAGGTGACTGGCACCAGGCCTGGCACTGTGAGGCAGGTGACTGGCACCAGACCTGGCACTGTGAGGCAGGTGACTGGCACCAGGCCTGGCACTGTGAGGCAGGTGACTGGCACCAGGCCTGGCACTGTGAGGCAGGTGACTGGCACCAGGCCTGGCACTGTGAGGCAGGTGACTGGCACTGTGAGGCAGGTGACTGGCACCAGGCCTGGCACTGTGAGGCAGGTGACTGGCACTGTGAGGCAGGTGACTGGCACCCAGGCACTGTGAGGCAGGTGACTGGCACCCAGGCACTGTGAGGCAGGTGACTGGCACCAGGCCTGGCACTGTGAGGCAGGTGATGAGGCCAGCTGTAAGTTGACAGGAATGTAATTATACAGCTAGAGCCGGATGGTATTGCGCTCTCCTCCCCCGGGCCTGTCTGCCTGTCTGTCTGTCTGTCTGTCCTTCACCTGTCACAACTTAGACAGGAAGGAATACTTTAGTAATAACCCGTCACAGTATTGATTACAACGATGCTGGCCGGACACAAGCGAATGATTCCCGCTTGGGTCTGGCTAGTAGCCGGATGGGTGAACGTGTGGACCTCCTCGCCTGTGGGCCGGCCTTCCCTGGTGATTAGGTAGTCTATGGCGCTAGTCTCCGTAGCTCGCAGACCCACCTAGCCATCACAGTCTGGCTGATCCAGTAACTCCTAGTTAGACGCCTGTTCAATTTTCTCTTGAACGCTTCTACTGTTGCTCCTGTGACACCTGTGTCATGTGTGGCACAGGTGTCGTGTCATACACAGGTAATACTACACTTCAGTGACTGTCTACTAACTCTCTGGTAGTTCTATTAATTTGCTATTCTATTCATATTAATACTATTATTGTATTATATTCTATTATTATTCTATTATTATTCTAGTTCTATTCTAAAGGACCACCCTTTAGATAAAGGGAAATAAGGGAAATAAGATAAACAAATAAATTGGAAATCTGAGAACCATTGCCTATGGATCTCTCAATAATTAATAATGAAATATGAAAGCATTAAGTGAATTGTAAATTGAAATTAAATATTGAACCGACTTGCACCACACACTTTGGGGGTTAATTGAAATAATACTTGTAGATAATTCACTACAACATGAATATATATCATAAATTATAGAATATATGTAAAATATATGATCTTATATGGAAGATCATTAAATAAATGATAATTAGTATTCTACTAACTTACGAAACTAGACAACAAATGGATATTATCTTACACATATTTCTAGGTGAAAATGTGGAAGCGGCCTGAAATAAAACTAACTTTTTGATTTTAGCGGCCACGCGGCTTGACATCCTTCATGCTACCTACTGCAATCACACAAAATAACAATGGTTAGGAACTTAGTGTTTGCCGAGCCTAGTGTCCGAGTGATAACGAAGCCGCTCCATCACTCTGACATCCGCTGCTGCTAGGATGACCTAATTATGGGTCGGTAAATTTTGCACTCTTCCAGACACTGCTTCTCTCTGCGAGAGTAATGGCTGCTTCTCTCTCCTCCCGTCTCGCCCGCGCATGCGCAACAGCACAGAGTGTTGGAAACGGATAAATTAACCCCTATAATTTCCTCATCTATGCGAGATAATAAGGACAAGGTTTATAATAAGAGAGCTAATATTAATTAAATTCTCATCATATAACAAGGAATATGAAACGAAGTTCATATAGACGAAAAGCCGTGTCTCCGTGGTAAGACACTCGCCTGGCGTTCCGCGAGCGCTTTGTCATGGGTTCGTATCCTGGCCGGGGAGGATTTACTGGGCGCAAATCCTTAACTGTTGCCTCTGTTTAACTCAACAGTAAAATGTGTACTTGGTTGTAACAACGATTCTTCGCGGCAGGGGATCGTATTCCAAGGACTTGCCCGAAACGCTACGCGTACTAGTGGCTCTACAACAATGTAACAACTCTTGTATATATCTCAAAAAAATCTCTATCTCAAAACAGGTTATAGGGGGAATTCTTTCCTCCATGAATCTCTGTGAGAACAGCATCAACTCTATATAGTGATCTCAACAAATAATGCTTTATCGTGTGATCGGTGGAGAATATATTATCAGCGAATAATTCTTATGGAAGAATGCTGATATGAAGGGAGAATTTAACACAATTCTCTGAAATGTAGACGTTTTTCTCCCTCGGTGGAGTTGGCTGAGGTAACTTTTGGTGTGGTTATTACGCAGTAGGAAATGAATAGATATTACTACTCTACTGATTAGTAGTGTTAATAAAATATAATGTTTAATACAAGGATTATCTATCGAAGTACTAAGTGTTAGTAATTAAGTGCTAGATGATTCTGACGCCTAGTACAGGAAATACATCCTATTATACTACAGATTAATAATTAAACGTTGGAAATTTCCAACATAACTCTGGGGGGAGAAAGCACGGGTCGCAGTTCATGTCTTAGTACTGATGTACCTGTCTCTCTATCCTGAAGTTATATTCTTTGGGTTAGTACGTTAGTACGCACGTAACGGATGTCCCATATCTGTGGAACAGATGTGACTCTAAGTCTTTAAGGGAACATATCAGAATTTAATTATTAAACATTGAATTTTCTAAAATCAAGAAATCTCCAAAGCTACAGCAAAATTCAATAACTGGTGTCACAATGACATGTACTGGTTAAGATTGAACTATGAATCATGACTGCAGATCTCAGAAATCATCTCAACACATCAGAAGATGGTCATCTGTAACTAGACAGAATCAAAGTACTGTTTGAGTTTTAGCTTATTTTGTTGAGCAGCCACTCTGGATGGACGTGTGCTCATATGCACAGTATCACTGTCTTCTAAATCTTGTGGTAAATTTACCTCTGCAGAACATTCATGTTCAGCTAATTCTAGAGGAACTAATTGTTCTAGAGTTTTTAGGGTGGTTGTGCCTCAACACTGTACCCTAACTATTCTTAAGACACCTTGGTGATCAAGATGAACAGCAACAATTTTGCCTATAGGCCACGCTGACCTGGGTCCATCACTGTCAACTAAGACTAGATCACCAGGTTTTAATTGTACTCTATTATATGGGCTTCGTAGCTCCATAATGATACTCTCTCAGAGCAGTTAGATACTCACGAGTCCACACTTCATTCCACTTTCCTATCACTCTTGAAAGATGTTTGTAACTTTCCACTGTTTGTAACTGTTCCACATGAAAGATGTTTCTAACTTGCAAATATGGACAAGTCCAAGGAAGGTAAACGTGCCTCTGCTTGTAATACACTGGGTTGAGATACAGTAGTATTTGGATTTACTTTATAAGATTAAATTTATCTTGGGCATCATCCTCGTATTGAGATGTTTCTGCTATGGCTTGGTCTATTTCATCAGGCTCAATGTCACCATCATTTAACACACTGATTTCCATCTCATTCAATCATAGACTTGTTGAAATTTAAGATCAACTACTCTCAGAGATATTTCCAGTTGATGGTAATCAATTGAAGTTGCCTTAGATCAATTTTCTGACTTATTGAGCAATCTAGTTAAATGACCATTAAGACCTACTAGGGATCCCTTTAGGTTTTGAGGAGTAGCCATGGTGACTTTAGGTTCAAGCTTTGTAGGGCTTGAATAATTGTTACTGAAGTAACTTGGATACTTGTTCATTTACGTGTAAGTATCGTGTGGATAGCCTAATATATTCTTGATTAGGCTACACACTACCTCGTTTGGAGGTTAGCTTACCTACCTAATAATGAATATTTGAATAATACTTAAATGTCACTAAGGTAATACGTCCGGTTAGGTCTTCAATATCACCATCAGTTGGTATAGTGGCATTTAGTATTCACTATACCCTTATTTCAGACTCATTCAAGGTGAATATCAGGTCGAGTCTAGCTGGTTCATCATTCCCTCTCACTCTTGTGGGTTCCCTGACATGTTGGCTCAGAAAGTTCCTTGTTGCCACTTGCAAGAGTTTAGCTCTCCATGTATCTGCACCGCCATGTGGGTCCCCATTCTCCCAGTCTATCTTTCCATGGTTGAAATCACCCATGATTAAGAGTCTTGAGCCATTCCTGCCGGCAACTGAAGCTGCTCTCTCTATTATGTTAATGGTTGCCATGTTGTTCCTATCAAACTCCTGTCTGGGTCTTCTGTCATTTAGTGGAAGGTTGTAAATGACTGCCACTATTATCTTAGGTCCACCCATTGTCATAGTTCCTGTTATGTAATCTCTGAATCCTTCACAGCCCGGAATTTCCATCTCATCAAAACTCCAGTCCTTCCTTATCAGCAGGGCCACTCCTCCACCTCCTCTCCCTTCCCTCTCTTTCCTTACTATATAGTAGTCCTTTGGAAACACAGCATCTCTTAAGACTCCTGACAATTTTGTTTCCGTGAGTCCTATTACATCAGGGTTTTCTTCCTGCGCTCTATCCGCCAGTTCACTTGCTTTATTGGTAATCCCATCGATGTTTGAGTACATTACCTTGATGCTCAATTTCCTGAATCCATTTTAACCCTCCCTCCGTACAAGCGTAGGAAATAGTTCCATGGGCAGGGCTACTTAGGTAGGCTCATCCTCCCCTAAGGTAGTTACTAGGTGTACTCACCTATTTGTACTCTCCTATTTGTGCTTGCGGGGGTTGAGCTCTGGCTCTTTGGTCCCGCCTCTCAACTGTCAATCAACTGGTGTACAGATTCCTGAGCCTACTGGGCTCAGAAAGTGTGTGTGTGTGTGTGTGTTTGTGTGTGTATGTGTGTGTGAGTGTGTGTGTGTGTGTGTGTGTGTGTGTGTGTGTGTGTGCGCGTGTATATGCGTGCGTGCGTGTGAGAGCAGCTCCCGCAGGCCTCAGGGCCGGGGATCAGACCAGCCAGCCAGGCAGAACACTCCCCGACACGCGTCAGCTTAGAGCCCAATGGTTGCCTGCGTCCAGGACACGCTGTAAGGCCATGGGGAAGGTGGTGGACCAGTGGTAGGTGGTGGACCAGAGGTTGGTGGTGGACCAGAGGCAGGTGATGGACCAGAGGCAGGTGGTGGACCAGAGGTAGGTGGTGGACCAGAGGCAGGTGGTGGACCAGAGGCAGGTGGTGGACCAAAGGCAGGTGGTGGACCAGAGGTAGGTGGTGGACCAGAGGTTGGTGGTGGACCAGAGGCAGGTGGTGGACCAGAGGCAGGTGGTGGACCAGAGGTTGGTGGTGGACCAGAGGCAGGTGGTGGACCAGAGGCAGGTGGTGGACCAGAGGTAGGTGGTGGACCAGAGGTAGGTGGTGGACCAGAGATTCGTGGTGGACCAGAGGCAGGTGGTGGACCAGAGGCAGGTGGTGGACCAGAGGTAGGTGGTGGACCAGAGGTAGGTGGTGGACCAGAGGTTGGTGGTGGACCAGAGGCAGGTGGTGGACCAGAGGCAGGTGGTGGACCAGAGGTAGGTGGTGGACCAGAGGCAGGTGGTGGACCAGAGGTAGGTGGTGGACCAGAGGTTAATGGTGGACCAGAGGCAGGTGGTGGACCAGAGGCAGGTGGTGGACCAGAGGCAGGTGGTGGACCAGAGGCAGGTGGTGGACCAGAGGTAGGTGGTGGACCAGAGGTTGGTGGTGGACCAGAGGCAGGTGGTGGACCAGAGGCAGGTGGTGGACCAGAGGTTGGTGGTGGACCAGAGGCAGGTGGTGGACCAGAGGCAGGTGGTGGACAAGAGGTAGGTGGTGGACCAGAGGTAGGTGGTGGACCAGAGGTTGGTGGTGGACCAGAGGCAGGTGGTGGACCAGAGGCAGGTGGTGGACCAGAGGTAGGTGGTGGACCAGAGGTAGGTGGTGGACCAGAGGTTGGTGGTGGACCAGAGGCAGGTGGTGGACCAGACGCAGGTGGTGGACCAGAGGTAGGTGGTGGACCAGAGGCAGGTGGTGGACCAGAGGTAGGTGGTGGACCAGAGGTTGGTGGTGGACCAGAGGCAGGTGGTGGACCAGAGGCAGGTGGTGGACCAGAGGTAGGTGGTGGACCAGAGGTAGGTGGTGGACCAGAGGTTGGTGGTGGACCAGAGGCAGGTGGTGGACCAGAGGCAGGTGGTGGACCAGAGGTTGGTGGTGGACCAGAGGCAGGTGGTGGACCAGAGGCAGGTGGTGGACCAGAGGTAGGTGGTGGACCAGAGGTAGGTGGTGGACCAGAGATTCGTGGTGGACCAGAGGCAGGTGGTGGACCAGAGGCAGGTGGTGGACCAGAGGTAGGTGGTGGACCAGAGGTAGGTGGTGGACCAGAGGTTGGTGGTGGACCAGAGGCAGGTGGTGGACCAGAGGCAGGTGGTGGACCAGAGGTAGGTGGTGGACCAGAGGCAGGTGGTGGACCAGAGGTAGGTGGTGGACCAGAGGTTAATGGTGGACCAGAGGCAGGTGGTGGACCAGAGGCAGGTGGTGGACCAGAGGCAGGTGGTGGACCAGAGGCAGGTGGTGGACCAGAGGTAGGTGGTGGACCAGAGGTTGGTGGTGGACCAGAGGCAGGTGGTGGACCAGAGGCAGGTGGTGGACCAGAGGTTGGTGGTGGACCAGAGGCAGGTGGTGGACCAGAGGCAGGTGGTGGACAAGAGGTAGGTGGTGGACCAGAGGTAGGTGGTGGACCAGAGGTTGGTGGTGGACCAGAGGCAGGTGGTGGACCAGAGGCAGGTGGTGGACCAGAGGCAGGTGGTGGACCAGAGGTAGGTGGTGGACCAGAGGTTGGTGGTGGACCAGAGGCAGGTGGTGGACCAGACGCAGGTGGTGGACCAGAGGTAGGTGGTGGACCAGAGGCAGGTGGTGGACCAGAGGTAGGTGGTGGACCAGAGGTTGGTGGTGGACCAGAGGCAGGTGGTGGACCAGAGGCAGGTGGTGGACCAGAGGTAGGTGGTGGACCAGAGGTAGGTGGTGGACCAGAGGTTGGTGGTGGACCAGAGGCAGCTGGTGGACCAGAGGCAGGTGGTGGACCAGAGGTAGGTGGTGGACCAGTGGTAGGTGGTGGACCAGAGGTAGGTGGTGGACCAGAGGTTGGTGGTGGACCAGAGGCAGCTGGTGGACCAGAGGCAGGTGGTGGACCAGAGGTAGGTGGTGGACCAGAGGTTGGTGGTGGACCAGTGGTAGGTGGTGGACCAGAGGTTGGTGGTGGACCAGAGGCAGCTGGTGGACCAGAGGCAGGTGGTGGGCCAGAGGTAGGTGGTGGACCAGAGGTTGGTGGTGGACCAGTGGTAGGTGGTGGACCAGAGGTAGGTGGTGGACCAGAGGCAGGTGGTGGAACAGTGGTAGGTGGGGGACCAGAGGCAGGTGGTGGACCAGAGGTAGGTGGTGGACCAGAGGTTGGTGGTGGACCAGAGGCAGCTGGTGGACCAGAGGCAGGTGGTGGACCAGAGGTAGGTGGTGGACCAGAGGTTGGTGGTGGACCAGTGGTAGTTGGTGGACCAGAGGTAGGTGGTGGACCAGAGGCAGGTGGTGGACCAGTGGTAGGTGGGGGACCAGAGGTTGGTGGTGGACCAGAGGTAGGTGGTGGACCAGAGGCAGGAGGTGGACCAGAGGTAGGTGGTGGACCAGAGGTAGGTGGTGGACCAGTGGTAGATGGGGGACCAGAGGCAGGTGGTGGACCAGAGGCAGGTGGTGGACCAGTGGCAGGTGGTGGACCAGTGGTAGGAGGTGGACCAGAGGCAGGTGGTGGACCAGAGGTAGGTGGTGGACCAGAGGTTGGTGGTGGACCAGAGGTAGGTGGTGGACCAGAGGTAGGTGGTGGAGCAGAGGTAGGTGGTGGTCCAGAGGTAGGGACAGTGGTAGGTGGTGGACCAGCGGTAGGTGGTGGACCAGAAGTAAGTGGTGGACCAGAGGTAGGGACAGTGGTAGGTGGGGGACCAGCGGTAGGTGGTGGACCAGAGGTAGGTGGTGGACCAGAGGTGGGGACATTGGTAGGTGGTGGACCAGCGGTAGGTGGTGGACCAGAGGTAGTGACATTGGTAGGTGGTGGACCAGCGGTAGGTGGTGGACCAGAGGTAGGTGGTGGTCCAGAGGTAGGGACAGTGGTAGGTGGTGGACCATAGGTAGGTGGTGGACCAGAGGTAGGTGGTGGACCAGCGGTAGGTGGTGGACCAGAGGTAGGTGGTGGACCAGAGGTAGGTGGTGGACCAGAGGTAGGTGGTGGACCAGAGGTAGGCGGTGGACCAGAGGTAGGTGGTGGACCAGAGGTGGGGACAGTGGTAGGTGGTGGACCAGCGATAGGTGGTGGACCAGAGGTAGGTGGTGGACCAGTGGTAGGTGGTGGACCAGAGGTAGGTGGTGGACCAGAGGTAGGTGGTGGACCAGAGGTAGGTGGTGGACCAGAGGTAGGTTGTGGACCAGAGGTAAGTGGTGGACCAGAGGTAGGTGGTGGACCAGAGGTAAGTGGTGGACCAGAGGTGGGTGGTGGACCAGAGGTAGGTGGTGGACCAGAGGTAGGGACAGTGGTAGGTGGTGGACCAGAGGTAGGTGGTGGACCAGAGGTAGGTGGTGGACCAGAGGTAGGGATATTGGTAGATGGTGGACCAGAGGTAGGTGGTGGACCAGACGTAGGGACATTGGTAGGTGGTGGACCAGCGGTAGGTGGTGGACCAGACGTAGGGACAGTGGTAGGTGGTGGACCAGCGATAGGTGGTGGACCAGAGGTAGGTGGTCGACCAGAGGTAGGTGGTGGACCAGAGGTAGGTGGTGGACCAGAGGTAGGGACATTGGTAGGTGGTGGACCAGCGGTAGGTGGTGGACCAGAGGTAGGTGGTGGACCAGAGGTAGGTGGTGGACCAGAGGTAGGTGGTGGACCAGAGGTAGGTGGTGGACCAGAGGTAGGTGGTGGACCAGTGGTAGGTGGTGGACCGGGGGTAGGTGGTGGACCAGAGGTAGGTGGTGGACCAGAGGTAGGTGGTGGACCAGAGGTAGGTGGTGGACCAGAGGTAGGGACATTGGTAGGTGGTGGACCAGCGGTAGGTGGTGGACCAGAGGTAGGTGGTGGACCAGAGGTAGGTGGTGGACCAGAGGTAGGTGGTGGACCAGAGGTAGGTGGTGGACCAGAGGTAGGTGGTGGACCAGAGGTAGGGACATTGGTAGGTGGTGGACCAGCGGTAGGTGGTGGACCAGAGGTAGGTGGTGGACCAGAGGTAGGTGGTGGACCAGAGGTAGGGACATTGGTAGGTGGTGGACCAGAGGTAGGTGGTGGACCAGAGGTAGGGACATTGGTAGGTGGTGGACCAGAGGTAGGTCGTGGACCAGAGGTAGGTGGTGGACCAAAGGTAGGTGGTGGACCAGAGGTAGGGACATTGGTAGGTGGTGGACCAGCGGTAGGTGGTGGACCAGTGGTAGGTGGTGGACCAGAGGTAGGTGGTGGACCAGTGGTAGGTGGTGGACCAGAGGTAGGTGGTGGACCAGTGGTAGGTGGTTGACCAGCGGTAGGTGGTGGACCAGTGGTAGGTGGTGGACCAGAGGTAGGTGGTGGACGAGTGGTAGGTCGTGGACCAGAGGTAGGTGGTGGACCAGTGGTAGGTGGTGGACCAGAGGTAGGTGGTGGACCAGACGTAGGGACATTGGTAGGTGGTGGACCAGAGGATGGTGGTGTACCAGAGGTAGGTGGTGGACCAGCGGTAGGTGGTGGACCAGAGGTAGGTGGTGGACCAGAGGAAGGTGGTGGACCAGAGGTAGGTGGTGGACCAGAGGTAGGTGGTGGACCAGAGGTAGGGGGTGGTCCAGAGGTAGGGACAGTGGTAGGTGGTGGACCAGAGGTAGGTGGTGGACCAGAGGTAGGTGGTGGTCCAGAGGTAGGGACAGTGGTAGGTGGTGGACCAGCGGTAGGTGGTGGACCAGCGGTAGGTGGTGGACCAGAGGTAGGTGGTGGACCAGAGGAAGGTGGTGGACCAGACGTAGGGACATTGGTAGGTGGTGGACCAGCGGTAGGTGGTGGACCAGACGTAGGGACAGTGGTAGGTGGTGGACCAGCGATAGGTGGTGGACCAGAGGTAGGTGGTGGACCAGAGGTAGGTGGTGGACCAGAGGTAGGTGGTGGACCAGAGGTAGGTGGTGGACCAGAGGTAGGTGGTGGACCAGCGGTAGGTGGTGGACCAGAGGTAGGTGGTGGACCAGAGGTAGGTGGTGGACCAGAGGTAGGTGGTGGACCAGAGGTAGGTGGTGGACCAGAGGTAGGTGGTGGACCAGAGGTAGGGACATTGGAAGTTGGTGGACCAGCGGTAGGTGGTGGACCAGAGGTAGGTGGTGGACCAGAGGTAGGTGGTGGACCAGAGGTAGGGACATTGGTAGGTGGTGGACCAGAGGTAGGTGGTGGACCAGAGGTAGGGACATTGGTAGGTGGTGGACCAGAGGTAGGTCGTGGACCAGAGGTAGGTGGTGGACCAGAGGTAGGTGGTGGACCAGAGGTAGGTGGTGGACCAGCGGTAGGTGGTGGACCAGTGGTAGGTGGTGGACCAGAGGTAGGTGGTGGACCAGTGGTAGGTGGTGGACCAGAGGTAGGTGGTGGACCAGTGGTAGGTGGTGGACCAGAGGTAGGTGGTGGACCAGACGTAGCGACATTGGTAGGTGGTGGACCAGTGGTAGGTGGTGGACCAGAGGTAGGTGGTGGACCAGTGGTAGGTGGTGGACCAGAGGTAGGTGGTGGACCAGACGTAGGGACATTGGTAGGTGGTGGACCAGAGGAAGGTGGTGTACCAGAGGTAGGTGGTGGACCAGCGGTAGGTGGTGGACCAGAGGTAGGTGGTGGACCAGCGGTAGGTGGTGGACCAGAGGTAGGTGGTGGACCAGAGGTAGGTGGTGGACCAGAGGTAGGGGGTGGTCCAGAGGAAGGGACAGTGGTAGGTGGTGGACCAGAGGTAGGTGGTGGACCAGAGGTAGGTGGTGGTCCAGAGGTAGGGACAGTGGTAGTTGGTGGACCAGCGGTAGGTGGTGGACCAGAGGTAGGTGGTGGACCAGAGGTAGGTGATGGACCAGAGGAAGGTGGTGGACCAGAGGAAGGTGGTGAACCAGAGGTAGGGATAGTGGTAGGTGGTGGACCAGAGGAAGGTGGTGGACCAGAGGTAGGGATAGTGGTAGGTGGTGAGACAGTGGTAGGTGGTGGACCAGAGGTAGGTGGTGGACCAGAGGTAGGTGGTGGACCAGAGGTAGGTGGTGGACCAGAGGTAGGGTGAGTGGTACCGGGTTTGGGCAAAATATAACCCATCGCCGGTTCCATTAATTGGCATATTTTTGGTATAAAAAGTCGTATTTTGAAAATGAAAATAGGTGCAGAGAATTAGAATTCGGGTCAAAAATCACGCTCAGGAATCAAATTAACAACATTTCAGATACTTTGAAAACTGGTTTTGGGCAAAATGTGACCTATGGCTGTTTTCAGTAATTGGCATATATTTGGTATAAAAAGTCGTAATTTGAACATGAAAATAGGTGCAGAGAGTCAGAATTCGGCTAAAAAATCCCGCTCAGGAGTTAAATTTCCGACATTTCAGATATTTTGAAAATTACAGGAGAGGCTTGGGCAAAGTATGACCCACCGCCGTTTTCAGTAATTGGCATATTTTCGGTATAAAAATTCGTAGTTTTAAAATTAAAATAGACGCAGAGAGTCAAAACTCGGCTTAAAAATCACGCTCAGGAATCAAATTTTCGACTTTTCATATATTTTGAAAACTGCAGGGGGGTTTGGGCAAAATTTGACACATCGCCATTTTCAGAAATTGGTATATTTTCGGTATAAAATGACGTAATATGAAAATGAAAATAGGTGCAGAGAGTCAGAATTTGGCTAAAAAATCCCGCTCAGGAGTCAAATTTCCGACATTTCAGATATTTTGAAAACTGTATGGGGGGTTTTGGCAAAATATGACCCATCGCCGTTTTCAGTAATTGGCATATTTTCGGTATAAAATGACGTAAAATGAAAATGAAAATAGGTGCAGAGAGTCAGAATTTGGCTAAAAAATCCCGCTCAGGAGTAAAATTTCCCACATTTCAGATATTCTGAAAACTCCAAGGGAATTGGGCAAAATTTGACTAATCACTCTTTTCAGTAATTGGCATATTTTCGGTATATAGGTCGTAAAATGAAAATAAAAATAGAGGCAGAGAGTCGGAATTTGGCTCAAAAATGACGCTCAGAAGTAAAAATTTCGAAATTTCAGATATTCTGAAAACTGCAGGGGAGTTTGGGTAAAATTTGACTCATCACTCTTTTCAGTAATTGGCATATTTCGGTATAAAAAGTCGTAATTTGAAAATGAAAATAGGTGCAGAGAGTCAGAATTCGGGTTATAAGTCACGCTCAGAAGTCAAAATTTCAACTTTTCATATATTTTGACAACTGCAGGGGGGTTTGGGCAAAGTATGACCCTTCGCCGTTTTCAGTAATTGGCATATTTTCGGTAAAAAAAGTCGTAATTTGAAAATGAAAATAGGGCAGAGAGTCAGAATCCGGGTCGAAAATCACACTCAGGGGTCAAATTTCCGACATTTCAGATATTTTGAAAACTGCAGGGGGATTTGGACAAAATATGACCCATCGCCGTTTTCAGATATTGGCATATTTTCGGTATAAAAAGTCGTATTTTGAAAATGAAAATACGGGCACGGAGTCAGAATTCGGCTCAAAAATCACGCTCAGGAGTCAAATTTGCGACATTTCAGATATTTTGAAAGCTGCAGGGGGGGGGCAAAATATGACACATCGCCGTTTTCAGTAATTGGCAAATTTTCGGTATAAAAAATAGTAATTTAAAAATGGAAATAGGAGCAGAGAGTCTGAATTCGGCTCAAAAATCACGCTCAGGAGTCAAATTTCCGACATTTCAGATATTTTGAAAACTGCAGGGGGGGGGGGCAAAATATGACACATCTCCGTTTTCAGTAATTGGCATATTTTCGGTATAAAAAGTTATAATTTGAAAATGGAAATAGGGTGGAGAGAGTCAGAATTGGCTTAAAAATCACGTTCAGGCGTCAAATTTTCAACTTTTCATATATTTTGAAAACTGCAGGGGGGTTGGGCTAAATGTATCCCATCGCCGTTTTCAGTAATTGGCATATTTTCTGTATCAAATATCATAATTTGAAAATGAAAATAGGTGCAGAGAGTCTGAATTCGGCTCAAAAGTCACGCTCAGGAGTCAAATTGGCGACATTTTTGATATATCCACAACACACAATAACAACACCACAAAGATGTGGGGGTGTGGTTGTGGGGGTGTGGTTGTGGGGGTGTGGTTGTGGGGGTGTGGTTGTGGGGGTGTGGTTGTGGGGTGTGGTTGTGGGGAGTGTGGTTGTGGGGGTGTGGTTGTGAGGGTGTGGTTGTGGGGGTGTGGTTGTGGGGTGTGGTTGTGGGGAGTGTGGTTGTGGGGTGTGGTTGTGAGGGTGTGGTTGTGGGGGTGTGGTTGTGGGGGTGTGGTTGTGGGGGTGTGGTTGTGGGGGTGTGGTTGTGGGGTGTGGTTGTGGGGTGTGGTTGTGAGGGTGTGGTTGTGGGGGTGTGGTTGTGGGGTGTGGTTGTGGGGAGTGTGGTTGTGGGGGTGTGGTTGTGGGGGTGTGGTTGTGGGGGTGTGGTTGTGGGGGTGTGGTTGTGGGGGTGTGGTTGTGGGGGTGTGGTTGTGGGGATGTGGTTGTGGGGGTGTGGTTGTGAGGGTGTGGTTGTGGGGGTGTGGTTGTGGGGTGTGGTTGTGGGGAGTGTGGTTGTGGGGGTGTGGTTGTGGGGGTGTGGTTGTGGGGGTGTGGTTGTGGGGGTGTGGTTGTGGGGGTGTGGTTGTGGGGTGTGGTTGTGGGGAGTGTGGTTGTGGGGTGTGGTTGTGTGGGGTGTGGTTGTGGGGGTGTGGTTGTGGGGGTGTGGTTGTGTGGGGTGTGGTTGTGGGGTGTGGTTGTGGGGGTGTGGTTGTGGGGGTGTGGTTGTGGGGGTGTGGTTGTGGGGTGTGGTTGTGGGGAGTGTGGTTGTGGGGTGTGGTTGTGTGGGGTGTGGTTGTGGGGGTGTGGTTGTGGGGGTGTGGTTGTGTGGGGTGTGGTTGTGGGGGTGTGGTTGTGGGGGTGTGGTTGTGGGGGTGTGGTTGTGGGGTGTGGTTGTGGGGGTGTGGTTGTGGGGGTGTGGTTGTGGGGAGTGTGGTTGTGGGGTGTGGTTGTGTGGGGTGTGGTTGTGGGGGTGTGGTTGTGGGGGTGTGGTTGTGGGGGTGTGGTTGTGGGGTGTGGTTGTGGGGAGTGTGGTTGTGGGGTGTGGTTGTGGGGGTGTGGTTGTGGGGTGTGGTTGTGGGGGTGTGGTTGTGGGGGTGTGGTTGTGGGGGTGTGGTTGTGGGGTGTGGTTGTGGGGAGTGTGGTTGTGGGGTGTGGTTGTGGGGGTGTGGTTGTGGGGTGTGGTTGTGGGGGTGTGGTTGTGGGGGTGTGGTTGTGGGGGTGTGGTTGTGGGGGTGTGATTGTGGGGGTGTGGTTGTGGGGGTGTGGTTGTGGGGGTGTGGTTGTGGGGGTGTGGTTGTGGGGGTGTGGTTGTGGGGGTTGTGGTTGTGGGGGTTGTGGTTGTGGGGGGTGTGGTTGTGGGGGTGTGGTTGTGGGGGTGTGGTTGTGGGGGTGTGGTTGTGGGGTGTGGTTGTGGGGGTGTGGTTGTGGGGGTGTGGTTGTGGGGGTGTGGTTGTGGGGTGTGGTTGTGGGGGTGTGGTTGTGGGGGTGTGGTTGTGGGGGTGTGGTTGTGGGGGTGTGGTTGTGGGGTGTGGTTGTGGGGGTGTGGTTGTGGGGGTGTGGTTGTCGGAGTGTGGTTGTGGGGGTGTGGTTGTGGGGGTTGTGGTTGTGGGGTGTGTGGTTGTAGGGGTGTGGTTGTGGGGGTGTGGTTGTGAGGGTGTGGTTGTGGGGGTGTGGTTGTGGGGGTATGGTTGTGGGGGTGTGGTTGTGGGGGGTGTGGTTGTGGGGGTGTGGTTGTGGGGGTGTGGTTGTGGGGGTTGTGGTTGTGGGGGGTGTGGTTGTGGAGGGTGTGGTTGTGGGGGTGTGGTTGTGGGGGTGTAGTTGTGGGGGTGTGGTTGTGGGGGTGTGGTTGTGGGGGTGTGGTTGTGGGGGTGTGGTTGTGGGGGTGTGGTTGTGGGGGTGTGGTTGTCGGAGAGTGGTTGTGGGGGTGTGGATGTGGGGGTGTGGTTATGGGGGTGTGGTTGTGGGGGTATGGTTGTGGGGAGTGTGGTTGTGGGGGTTGTGGTTGTGGGGGGTGTGGTTGTGGAGGGTGTGGTTGTGGGGGTGTGGTTGTGGAGGTGTAGTTGTGGGGGTGTGGTTGTGGGGGTGTGGTTGTGGGGGTGTGGTTGTGGGGGTTGTGGTTGTGGGGGGTGTGGTTGTGGAGGGTGTGGTTGTGGGGGTGTGGTTGTGGGGGTGTAGTTGTGGGGGTGTGGTTGTGGGGGTGTGGTTGTGGGGGTGTGGTTGTGGGGGTGTGGTTGTGGGGGTGTGGTTGTGGGGGTGTGGTTGTCGGAGAGTGGTTGTGGGGGTGTGGATGTGGGGGTGTGGTTGTGGGGGTGTGGTTGTGGGGTATGGTTGTCGGAGTGTGGTTGTGGGGGTGTGGTTGTGGGGGTGTGGTTGTGGGGGTGTGGTTGTTTGGTGTGGTTGTGGGGGTGTGGTTGTGGGGGTGTGGTTGTGGGGTGTGTGGTTGTGGGAGTGTGGTTGTGGGGGTGTGGTTGTGGGGGTGTGGTTGTGGGAGTGTGGTTGTGGGAGTGTGGTTGTGGGGGTGTGGTTGTGGGGGTGTGGTTGTGGTTGTGGGGATGTGGTTGTGGGAGTGTGGTTGTGGGGGTGTGGTTGTGGGGGTGTGGTTGTGGGAGTGTGGTTGTGGGAGTGTGGTTGTGGGGGTGTGGTTGTGGGGGTGTGGTTGTGGGGGTGTGGTTGTGGGGGTGTGGTTGTGGGGGTGTGGTTGTCGGAGTGTGGTTGTGGGGGTGTGGTTGTGGGGTGTGGTTGTGGGGGTGTGGTTGTGGGGGTGTGGTTGTGGGGGTGTGGTTGTGGGGGTGTGTGGTTGTGGGGATGTGGTTGTGGGAGTGTGGTTGTGGGAGTGTGGTTGTGGGGGTGTGGTTGTGGGGTGTGGTTGTGGGGGTGTGGTTGTGGGGTGTGGTTGTGGGGGTGTGGTTGTGGTTGTGGAGTTGTGGTTGTGGGGAGTGTGGTTGTGGGGGTGGGGTTGTGGTTATGGGGATGTGGTTGTGGGGGTGTGGTTGTGGGGGTGGAGATGTGGTTGTGGGGGTGTAGTTGTGGGGGTGTGGTTGTGGGGGTGTGGCTGTGGGGGTGTGGTTGTGGGGGTGTGGTTGTGGGGGTGTGGGGTGTGTGGTTGTGGGCGGTGTGGTTGTGGGCGGTGTGGTTGTTGGGGGGTGGTTGTGGGGGTGTGGTTGTGGGGGTGTGGTTGTGGGGGGTGTGGTTGTGGGTGTGTGGTTGTTAGGGTGTGGTTGTGGGGGTGTGGTTGTGGGGGGTGTGGTTGTGGGGGTGTGGTTGTGGGGGTGTGGTTGTGGGGGTGTGGTTGTGGGGGTGTGGTTGTGGGGGTGTGGTTGTGGTTGTGGGAGTGTGGTTGTGGGGGTGGAGATGTGGTTGTGGGGGTGTAGTTGTGGGGGTGTGGTTGTGGGGGTGTGGTTGTGGGGGTGTGGCTGTGGGGGTGTGGTTGTGGGGGTGTGGTTGTGGGGGTGTGGTTGTGGGGGTGTGGGGTGTGTGGTTGTGGGCGGTGTGGGTGTGGGCGGTGTGGTTGTTGGGGGGTGGTTGTGGGGGTGTGGTTGTGGGGGTGTGGTTGTGGGGTGTGTGGTTGTGGGTGTGTGGTTGTTAGGGTGTGGTTGTGGGGGTGTGGTTGTGGGGGGTGTGGTTGTGGGGGAGTGGTTGTGGGGGTGTGGTTGTGGGGGTGTGGTTGTGGGGGTGTGGTTGTGGGGTGTGGTTGTGGGGGTGTGGTTGTGGGGGTGTGGTTGTGGGGGTGTGGTTGTGGGGGTGTGGTTGTGGGGTATGGTTGTGGGGGGTTTGGTTGTGGGGGTTTGGATGTGGGGAGTGTGGTTGTGGGGTTTGGTTGTATGGATGTGGTTGTGGGGGTGTGGTTGTGGGGGTGTGGTTGTGGGGGTGTGTTTGTTGGGTGTGTGGTTGTGGGGGTGTGGTTGTGGGGATGTGGTTGTGGGGTGTGTGGTTGTGGGGGTATGGTTGTGGGGGTGTGGTTGTGGGGGTGTGGTTGTGGGGGGTGTTGTTGTGGGGGTGTGGTTGTGGGGGTGTGGTTGTGGGGGTGTAGCTGTGGGGTGTGGTTGTGGGGGTGTGGTTGTGGGGGTGTGGTTGTGGGGGTGTGGCTGTGGGGTGTGGTTGTGGGGGTGTGGCTGTGGGGTGTGGTTGTGGGGGGTGTGGTTGGGGGGTGTGGTTGTGGAGATGTGGTTGTGGGGTGTGTGGTTGTGGGGTGTGTGGTTGTGGGGGTGTGGTTGTGGGGGTGTGGGGGTGGGGGTGTGGTTGTGGGGGTATGGTTGTGGGTTGTGGTTGTGGGGGTGTGGTTGTGGGGGTGTGGTTGTGGGGGTGTGGTTGTGGGGGTGTGGTTGTGGGGGTGTGGTTGTGGGGGTATGGTTTTGGGGTGTGGTTGTAGGGGTGTGGTTGTGGGGGTGTGGTTGTGGGAGACAACCAGAGTACTTCATGGTGTGGGACTAAACACGTTGTTAACCATGAACCACATCCTCTTTAATGGTGGTATTGACTTTGGAGGAGAAATTAGACTCCCTGTACCAGCCTGTCCTTCCTGTCTTAACCCAGCCTGTCCTTCCTGTCTTAACCCAGCCTGTCGTGTGTAAGATTCTCCAGGATGACCTGAACAGGTTGCGGAGATGGTCTGAGAAATGGCTGCTGGAATTCAACACCGGCAAGTGTAAGGTGATGGAAATGGGATCAGGAGCCAGGAGATCGAAAGGCCAATGTATGATGAAGGGAAACTACCTCCCTATAACGTCTAGAGATCAAGACCTGGGAGTGGACGTAACGCCAAACCTAACTCTAGAGGCTCATATAAACAGAATAACATCAGCGGCATACTCTACTCTGGCAACAGTCAGAATATTCTTCAGAAACTTGAATAAGGAGGCTTTTAGATCACTGTATACCGCCTGAGTGAGGCCAGTCTTAGAGTATGCTGCACCTGCCTGGAGCCCCGTCTTAAAAGTCTTAGACTATGCCGCACCTGCCTGGAGCCCCGTCTTAAACAAACACACAAGGAAGCTGGAAAAGGTGCAGAAGTTTACAACGAGACTCGTCCCAGAGCTGCCAGGGATGAGGTACGAAGACAGACTGAAGGAACTAAACCTGGCGACGTTAGGAGGAGGGAGAGCGGGGACATGACACAGACGTATAAAGTACTTAGAGGGATTGACAGGGTGGAAACAGAAGAATGGTTTACAGTGAATAACAACAGAAGAAGGGGCCACAGACGGAAGCTTGAGACTCAGATGTGTCATAGAGATGTTAAAAAGTTTTAGTGTAAGGATAGTGAGTAGGCCTCGTGGTGAGTAGGCCAGGGCCTCGTAGCCTGGTGGATAGCGCGCAGGACTCGTAATTCTGTGGCGCGGGTTCGATTCATGTACGAGGCAGAAACAAATGGGCAAAGTTTCTTTCACCCTATGCCCCTGTTACCTAGCAGTAAAATAGGTACCTGGGTGTTAGTCAGCTGTCACGAGCTGCTTCCTAGGGGTGGAGACACTAAAAAGGGGACACTAAAAAGCCCCGAAATCATCTCAAGATAACCTCAAGAAGGTCCCGTTCTTCCATCCGTCGGTTGTCAAGTGCAAGGACTCCTGACTCAGTAGCCTATCATATCCACTTATACAATCATGAATGGTATTTGCTGCTACAGCCTGTTTCAACCCTTAGTTATCTTGGTTATCTTGAGATGATTTCGGGGCTTTTAGTGCCCCCGCGGCCCGGTCCTCGACCAGGCCTCCAACCCCAGGAAGCAGCCCGTGACAGGTGACTAACTCCCAGGTACCTATTTACTGCTAGGTAACAGGGGCATTCAGGGTGAAAGAAACTTTGCCCATTTGTTTCTGCCTCGTGCGGGAATCGAACCCGCGCCACAGAATTACGAGTCCTGCGCGCTTTCCACCAGGCTACGAGGCCCCCTCCATTTGCCCACTGTTGTGATACAAGATAACTTTGTAGTATCAAGATAACTTTCTAATATCAAGATAACTTTCTAACATCTCTCGCTCATCTAAGTCTCAAGGTAGCGTCGATGTTTCTCCTGTTCAAGTAATGTTCATTCTGAACATTTCCTGTTTATCCACTAGCTCTGACCAAACTGAAGTGTAAGTTTGTATTCACGAAATTGTGCTTGCGGGGGTTGAGCTCTGGCTCTTTGGTCCCGCCTCTCAACTGTCAATCAACTGGTGTACAGGTTCCTGAGCCAACTGGGCTCTATCATATCTACACTTGAAACTGTGTATAAAGTCAGCCTCCACCACAACACTGCCTAATGCATTCCATTATGTGTATGTGTGTGCGCGCGCGCGTGTGTGTGTGTACTCACCTAGTTGTGCTTGCAGGGGGGTTGAGCTCTGGCTCTTTGGTCCCGCCTCGTCGTGTGTGAGTGAACCACAATAAGGAGTGCTAATCTCTGCCCTGGACGAGTTACATTATAAGAAACCTCAAAAGGAACATTTGCTGCAACACTGACGGGTGGGGGGAGGGGGCTAGGGGGGCTAGGGGGGCTAGGGGGGGCTAGGGGGGGGCAAGGGGGGGCTAGGGGGGCTATGGGGGGCAAGGGGGGGGGGGGCAAAAAAGACACTAGTAACTTTTTTAATAATAAGTAAGACCCAAAATCACCCAACTTTTCTCAGAGAGGCTGGAAGGACTAACACTTTCTTCAAAGTATTTTCTTAATAAATTACGGACACAAATTATAGACTCTGGCGCAGTTTGGGGCTCGTTAGAGAGGCCACAAGTGGCGTAGTTTACGGGTACGGTGATGAAGACTGTGTACAGTGAGGCTGTGGCACCCGAGCAACGCCGGGTCGCGCCTCATGTAAGAAAAATAACAAGTTAATATAATGAGAGTCAACTCACAATTTGCCTCAGACATTGGGAATAACTGAAGCTGATATGTTAAGGGTCCTGTAGCACAGTGGCCTGCGTCCTCGACACACACACACACACAGTTGGGGACTTTTTCCTTTCATCTGATGTACCTATTTACCTAGCAGTTAATAGTCACCTATGAGTAAAGAGAACTGTTGTGGTTAGCATCGTGTGGAAGGTCAGTAAAGGGATATAGACGCGTCTAAATACAAACTTACCCGATACTTGTAAGGCCATGATGGTCGTGTGGGAGTGTGTGTGTCTGGGGTGTCTAGAGACGCCGGTTCGAGCCCACCTAATGCCATAATTCTTATACTACATGTGTTACTACATATATTTAGTACATCTTCTACATATATATTTACTATAATATATACATATAAATTTAGTTAAATTTATACATATAAATTTAGTATATTTTCTATATATAAATTTACTATCTTGCAGCTATAAATTCTAGGTCTGAGGTGCTCCTTCAACTGTCCCACACAAGGTGCTCCTCCAACTGTCCCACACAAGGTGCTCCTCCAACTGTCCCACACAAGGTGCTCCTCCAACTGTCCCACACAAGGTGCTCCTTCAACTGTCCCACACAAGGTGCTCCTCCAACTGTCCCACACAAGGTGCTCCTTCAACTGTCCCACACAAGGTGCTCCTCCAACTGTCCCACACAAGGTGATCCTCCAACTGTCCCACACAAGGTGCTCCTCCAACTGTCCCACACAAGGTGCTCCTCCAACTGTCCCACACAAGGTGCTCCTTCAACTGTCCCACACAAGGTGCTCCTCCAACTGTCCCACACAAGGTGCTCCTCCAACTGTCCCACACAAGGTGCTCCTCCAACTGTCCCACACAAGGTGCTCCTCCAACTGTCCCACACAAGGTGATCCTCCAACTGTCCCACACAAGGTGCTCCTCCAACTGTCCCACACAAGGTGCTCCTCCAACTGTCCCACACAAGGTGCTCCTCCAACTGTCCCACACAAGGTGATCCTCCAACTGTCCCACACAAGGTGCTCCTCCAACTGTCCCACACAAGGTGCTCCTCCAACTGTCCCACACAAGGTGCTCCTCCAACTGTCCCACACAAGGTGCTCCTCCAACTGTCCCACACAAGGTGATCCTCCAACTGTCCCACACAAGGTGCTCCTCCAACTGTCCCACACAAGGTGATCCTCCAACTGTCCCACACAAGGTGCTCCTTCAACTGTCCCACACAAGGTGCTCCTTCAACTGTCCCACACAAGGTGCTCCTCCAACTGTCCCACACAAGGTGCTCCTCCAACTGTCCCACACAAGGTGATCCTCCAACTGTCCCACACAAGGTGCTCCTCCAACTGTCCCACACAAGGTGCTCCTCCAACTGTCCCACACAAGGTGCTCCTCCAACTGTCCCACACAAGGTGATCCTCCAACTGTCCCACACAAGGTGCTCCTCCAACTGTCCCACACAAGGTGCTCCTCCAACTGTCCCACACAAGGTGCTCCTCCAACTGTCCCACACAAGGTGATCCTCCAACTGTCCCACACAAGGTGCTCCTCCAACTGTCCCACACAAGGTGCTCCTCCAACTGTCCCACACAAGGTGCTCCTCCAACTGTCCCACACAAGGTGATCCTCCAACTGTCCCACACAAGGTGCTCCTCCAACTGTCCCACACAAGGTAATCCTCCAACTGTCCCACACAAGGTGCTCCTTCAACTGTCCCACACAAGGTGCTCCTCCAACTGTCCCACACAAGGTGCTCCTCCAACTGTCCCACACAAGGTGATCCTCCAACTGTCCCACACAAGGTGCTCCTCCAACTGTCCCACACAAGGTGATCCTCCAACTGTCCCACACAAGGTGCTCCTCCAACTGTCCCACACAAGGTGCTCCTCCAACTGTCCCACACAAGGTGCTCCTCCAACTGTCCCACACAAGGTGCTCCTCCAACTGTCCCACACAAGGTGCTCCTCCAACTGTCCCACACAAGGTGATCCTTCAACTGTCCCACACAAGGTGATCCTCCAACTGTCCCACACAAGGTGATCCTCCAACTGTCCCACACAAGGTGCTCCTCCAACTGTCCCACACAAGGTGCTCCTCCAACTGTCCCACACAAGGTGCTCCTCCAACTGTCCCACACAAGGTGCTCCTCCAACTGTCCCACACAAGGTGATCCTCCAACTGTCCCACACAAGGTGCTCCTCCAACTGTCCCACACAAGGTGATCCTCCAACTGTCCCACACAAGGTGCTCCTTCAACTGTCCCACACAAGGTGCTCCTTCAACTGTCCCACACAAGGTGCTCCTCCAACTGTCCCACACAAGGTGCTCCTTCAACTGTCCCACACAAGGTGCTCCTCCAACTGTCCCACACAAGGTGCTCCTCCAACTGTCCCACACAAGGTGCTCCTCCAACTGTCCCACACAAGGTGCTCCTCCAACTGTCCCACACAAGGTGCTCCTCCAACTGTCCCACACAAGGTGCTCCTCCAACTGTCCCACACAAGGTGATCCTCCAACTGTCCCACACAAGGTGCTCCTCCAACTGTCCCCACACAAGGTGCTCCTCCAACTGTCCCACACAAGGTGCTCCTCCAACTGTCCCACACAAGGTGATCCTCCAACTGTCCCACACAAGGTGCTCCTCCAACTGTCCCACACAAGGTGCTCCTCCAACTGTCCCACACAAGGTGCTCCTCCAACTGTCCCACACAAGGTGATCCTTCAACTGTCCCACACAAGGTGCTCCTCCAACTGTCCCACACAAGGTGAATCCTCCAACTGTCCCACACAAGGTGCTCCTTCAACTGTCCCACACAAGGTGCTCCTCCAACTGTCCCACACAAGGTGCTCCTCCAACTGTCCCACACAAGGTGATCCTCCAACTGTCCCACACAAGGTGCTCCTCCAACTGTCCCACACAAGGTGATCCTCCAACTGTCCCACACAAGGTGCTCCTCCAACTGTCCCACACAAGGTGCTCCTCCAACTGTCCCACACAAGGTGCTCCTCCAACTGTCCCACACAAGGTGCTCCTCCAACTGTCCCACACAAGGTGCTCCTCCAACTGTCCCACACAAGGTGATCCTTCCAACTGTCCCACACAAGGTGATCCTCCAACTGTCCCACACAAGGTGCTCCTCCAACTGTCCCACACAAGGTGCTCCTCCAACTGTCCCACACAAGGTGCTCCTCCAACTGTCCCACACAAGGTGCTCCTCCAACTGTCCCACACAAGGTGCTCCTCCAACTGTCCCACACAAGGTGCTCCTCCAACTGTCCCACACAAGGTGCTCCTCCAACTGTCCCACACAAGGTGATCCTCCAACTGTCCCACACAAGGTGATCCTCCAACTGTCCCACACAAGGTGATCCTCCAACTGTCCCACACAAGGTGCTCCTCCAACTGTCCCACACAAGGTGCTCCTCCAACTGTCCCACACAAGGTGCTCCTCCAACTGTCCCACACAAGGTGCTCCTCCAACTGTCCCACACAAGGTGCTCCTCCAACTGTCCCACACAAGGTGCTCCTTCAACTGTCCCACACAAGGTGATCCTCCAACTGTCCCACACAAGGTGATCCTCCAACTGTCCCACACAAGGTGCTCCTCCAACTGTCCCACACAAGGTGCTCCTTCAACTGTCCCACACAAGGTGCTCCTCCAACTGTCCCACACAAGGTGATCCTCCAACTGTCCCACACAAGGTGCTCCTCCAACTGTCCCACACAAGGTGATCCTCCAACTGTCCCACACAAGGTGCTCCTCCAACTGTCCCACACAAGGTGCTCCTCCAACTGTCCCACACAAGGTGCTCCTCCAACTGTCCCACACAAGGTGCTCCTCCAACTGTCCCACACAAGGTGCTCCTCCAACTGTCCCACACAAGGTGATCCTCCAACTGTCCCACACAAGGTGCTCCTCCAACTGTCCCACACAAGGTGCTGCTCCAACTGTCCCACACAAGGTGCTCCTCCAACTGTCCCACACAAGGTGCTCCTCCAACTGTCCCACACAAGGTGCTCCTCCAACTGTCCCACACAAGGTGCTCCTCCAACTGTCCCACACAAGGTGCTCCTCCAACTGTCCCACACAAGGTGCTCCTCCAACTGTCCCACACAAGGTGCTCCTCCAACTGTCCCACACAAGGTGATCCTCCAACTGTCCCACACAAGGTGCTCCTTCACCTTCTCCTGGTCCCACCACTCAAGGTGGACCTCGTCACTGCCCACTCGAGGTGATTCTCAGCTCAGCCTCCCAGCGATGGCAGTCATCTCCACTCGACCTGTTTCAGACCACACACACACACACACTCACACTCACACTCACACACACACACACACACACACACACACACACACACACACACACACACACACACACACACACATAACATAAAGGTACAGAGACTACGGGAATTAAACCTCACTTCGCTGGAAGACAGAAGAGTTAGGGGGGACATGATCACCACATTCAAGATTCTGAAGGGGATTGATAGGGTAGATAAAGACAGTCTATTTAACACAAGGGGAACACGCACAAGGGGACACAGGTGGAAACTGAGTGCCCAAATGAGCCACAGAGATATTAGAAAGAACTTTTTTAGTGTCAGAGTGGTTGACAAATGGAATGCATTAGGAAGTGATGTGGTGGAGGCTGACTCCATACACAGTTTCAAGTGTAGATATGACAGAGCCCGATAGGCTCAGGAACCTGTACACCTGTTGATTGACGGTTGAGAGGCGGGACCAAAGAGCCAGAGCTCAACCCCCGCAAACACAACTAGGTGAGTACAACTAGGTGAATACACACTCACACTCACACACACACACACACACTCACACACACATCAGAACAGCCTTCAGGAACCTGTGTAAGGAATCATTCAGAATTTTGTACACCACATATGTAAGACCAATCCTGGAGTATGCGGCCCCAGCATGGAGCCCGTACCTTGTCAAGCACAAGACGAAGCTGGAAAAAGTCCAAAGGTATGCCACTAGACTAGTCCCAGAACTAAGAGGCATGAGTTACGAGGAAAGGCTGCGAGAAATACACCTCACGACACTAAAAGACAGAAGAGTAAGGGGAAGACATGATCACTACCTACAAAATTCTCAGAGGTATTGACAGGGTAGATAAGGATAAACTGTTTAACAAGGGTGGGACGCGAACAAGGGGACACAGGTGGAAACTGAGTACCCACATGAGCCACAGGGACGTTAGAAAGAACTTTTCAGTATCAGAGTAGTTAACAGGTGGAATGCATTAGGCAGTGATGTGGTGGAGGCTGACTCCATACACAGTTTCAAGTGTAGATATGATAGAGCCCAATAGGCTCAGGAACCTGTACACCTGTTGATTGCCGGTTGAGAGGCGGGACCAAAGAGCCAGAGCTCAACCCCCGCAAGCCCATCGGTTTCCGCTGGCGGTGGGAATCAAACCCCGAACCACAGGACTACGTATCCAGCATGCTGTCCACTCAGCCACCAGCCACCCCAAGGTGCCACTGTCGCTGCTCTCCACAATGCCTCTATGCATGCTGTGTTGATGTCATCATATTCCTGCCCGGGTCATCTGTTCCTTGGCGGGGGGGGGGGATGGGGGGGTGGAGGTGGGGGTGGTGGGGTGGGGGGGTGGTGGGGGGGGTGTGGGGGGGGGGGGGGTGTGGGGGGGGGTGTGGAGGGGGGTGGAGGGGGGGGGTGGGGGGGTGGGGGGTGGGGGGGGTGGGGGGGGGAAGGGAAGAACAAGCAGAGGGAAGAACACAATTGTTCTTCCCTGTGCTGTCAGCGTCCCAATAATGGAGTGTGCGTATACGTGTTCACTCTGATGTTCGAGTTCTTCGAACTTACACTCTCGTCTTACCAGGAGAACAACTCCTCCTAATTATATTTCTTGTCTTACTTTCCTTATCACTTGGAAACAACCCAATCCCCCCCCCACACTGGGAATATTGCATCAGGGATCATGTCATTTAGTTTTGTTTCCACTATTGCAATCTAATTTGGATTATTTGCACTAACTTTCTTTCATTTCCTTTACTTTGTTTGTAACTCCGTCGGCGTTTGTGTACCAAACCTTCAGGCTCTTCCTGGACTCCCTTTTCCCGGAGATCTCAGTGGTAGGGAGTGGGGGTCAGGGATTGGGGGTCAGGGGGTCAGGGAGTGGGTGGGAGTCAGAGATTGGGGGTCAGGGGGTCAGGGAGTGGGTGGGAGTCAGAGATTGGGGGTCAGGGAGTGGGGGGGGGAGGTGATGATGGGAGGTAAGGGGGGGGGGAGTGTGTGGGCGTGGGTCGAAGGGGGAGGTGGGGCAGTTATATGATAGGCAGAATATATAGCCAGTCATACTGGGACACACTATATGACACAGCCAGTCATACTGGGACACACTATATGACACAGCTAGTCATACTGGGACACACTATATGACACAGCCAGTCATACTGGGATACAATACATGACACAGCCAGTCATACTGGGACACACTATATGACACAGCCAGTCATACTGGGATACAATACATGACACAGCCAGTCATACTGGGATACAATATGACACAGCCAGTCATACTGGGACACACTATATGACACAGCCAGTCATACTGGGACACACTATATGACACAGCCAGTCATACTGGGACACACTATATGACACAGCCAGTTATACTGGGACACACTATATGACACAGCCAGTTATACTGGGACACACTATATGACACAGCCAGTCATACTGGGACACACTATATGACACAGCCAGTCATACTGGGACACACTATATGACACAGCCAGTCATACTGGGACACAATATATGACACAGCCAGTCATACTGGGACACACTATATGACACAGCCAGTCATACTGGAACACAATATATGACACAGCCAGTCATACTGGGATACAATATATGACACAGCCAGTCATACTGGAACACAATACATGACACAGCCAGTCATACTGGTACACAATATATGACACAGCCAGTCATACTGGAACACAATATATGACACAGCCAGTCATACTGGTACACAATACATGACACAACCAGTCATACTGGAACACAATATATGACACAGCCAGTCATACTGGTACACAATACATGACACAACCAGTCATACTGGAACACATTATATGACACAGCCAGTCATACTGGAATACACTATATGACACAACCAGTCATACTGGAACACACTATATGACACAGTCAGTCATACTGGAACACACTATATGACACAACCAGTCATACTGGAACACACTATATGACACAGCCAGTCATACTGGAACACACTATATGACACAGCCAGTCATACTGGAACACAATATATGACACAGCCAGTCATACTGGAACACAATATGACAGTTATAATTGTGATGTTGTCCCCTTCATATTTACATACTTGACAGATGTTTTGTAAACATTCCACTATGTTCTCTAGATGTTGCTGTCCGCCTCTCGTCCTCCCAGTGTGTCTGTGTATTTACTATTTGTGTCTGCAGGATCGAGGTATTAGCTCTTGGCCCCCGCCTTTCTAACTAATTTTGTTTTAACTCCATTATGGCTACTATATATATCTCTCCCTGACACACTCACACACTCCAAGAACACACTTTCTGACAGTCCAACAAAATGTTGTCGGCCCACCCTTCTTTTTTTTTGCCTAATTTTTGTTGCCTGGTCATAGAATTCTATTAGGCCTGTGAGGCACGATTTACCATCTCTGAACCCATGCTAGTGGTGCGTTACAAAGCTGTTTCCCTCCAGATGCTCTACGAGCCTTTTCCTCACGATCTTCTCCATCACTTTGCATGGTATACAAGTTAAGGAAACTGGCCTGTAGTTCAGTATTTCTTGCCTGTCACTCTTCTTGTATATTGGGACCACATTAGCTGTCTTCCAACTTTCCGGAAGGTCTCCCGTTTCCAGTGACCTGTTATACACCATAGAGAGTGGCACACTTAGTGCTTCTGCACCTTCCTTTAGTATCCATGGTGAAATTTTGTCCGGCCCAACAGCCTTTGTCACATTCAGCTCCAAGAGATTCCTTTTGACCTCATCACTGGTGATGACCTCATCATCCTCATCATCAATGAGCCCCGTGGGGCTGACCCGGGACACAATGAGCCCCGTGGGGCTGACCCGGGACACAATGAGCCCCGTGGGGCTGACCCGGGACACAATGAGCCCCGTGGAGCTGTCCCCCGGACACAATGGAAAACACCTGAAGTGGCCAACATAGTCACCTGCTTCAGTGTGAAATGCTGCACGAATGTGTTGGATAAAAGTGCCGACTGTAGTTTGACTTTTGTCCAACATTGTCATCTTGTCAAGGCAGCAGTGGGGGGGGGGGGGTTGACCTACCATTCTAGGGGCCCACCTTACGCTTGGTGCCCCCTTATTCAAGGGACTCACACCCCCTGACGCTAGGGGTCTCCCCTTGTTCCAAGGTATTTGTACACTGACTCTTAGATGAAACTAAAACGACTCAGACCAAGCCCTTTAGACGTCTACCAGCCCTCACCTTTAAGGGAGGCCAGGAAGGTAAGGCACAGGTTCAAGGGAGTGGGGGGAGGAGAGGCAAGAATAAGGGGCAGAGGCAAGAAAACAATAAAGGGGGAGATAGAGAGAAGTGAAGAATGTCAACCACGAGAAGTATAAACATTTTTTTCCTTACAAAATGAAAAGATTCTTTCAGGAGCTATGAACCTTGAGATGTCCCAAGACATTCACACAACAATTAATTGATCGTATATTGTGTCGATGTTTTCTGCGAGCAAAATATTGGTGTGTTTCATCGGTAACTAAAGGACGTTGTTAAGTGACTTTGAAGAGAAAAAGTTGATTTTGTGCTTGTATAATGCCTAGTGGACATATGCAGGCGAATGGTCCAGGACGGACCGAAACGTCGTCGTCCCTTCAATTTCTAGTGTGTGGTCTGGTCAACACTAGTGGGCATCCACGAGTCTCAGGAGACTATGGAGATGCGCTCTGGTTGTTGGTTTGGAGTGGCTTCTCCAGGGCACAAAGCCAGGGTAGGTCGATAATGGGGAGAAGTTGTTACCCATGCAGCGGGTCTCACCTCTCCAGGGGGCCGAAAGTTTGCAATGGAAAGGCAAACGCAATACGATTGGTTATATCGATACACACACACACATATATATATATATATATATATATATATATATATATATATATATATATATATATATATATATATATATATATATGAATATATATATATATATATTCATTATATATATTATATATATATATATTATATATTCATTATATATATAAACCATTCAGGCTTGTTCGCATATATATATATATATATATATATATATATATATATATATATATATATATATATATATATGTATATATATATATATATATATATATATAATATGGGGGGTGGATCAGAATCAGGCGTTATAACCTTAGGTAAATGATTAACTCCATATATTGTGCACAGATTGTCAAAAGATTGTGCAGAAATTGTTCAGAGATTGTCCCGAGCGTGTGTATGAGAGGGGGGGGGGGTGGAGGAGGGCTCCAGCTGTACGATAAGTGCTGGGATTACTGTACCAAAATTACCCTAAATGGTTATTGCTTTCTGCTTTACCTTGTGGCGTCTCTCTCTCTCTCTCTCTCTCTCTCTCTCTCTCTCTCTCTCTCTCTCTCTCTCTCTCTCTCTCTCTCTCTCTCTCTCTCTCTCTCTCTCATTCCTTATTACTCTCTCATTATTCGTTTGGTTATGAATCGTTCTCAGCGAGCCCTCGAGATCCTTATTAGGAAAAACCAAGTTAGTTTGAACATCTCGCTGAAAGCCAACTATTCTCAGGTCCTTCTTTAACTCAGGGACCTCTCAGTTTAGGACCTAACTACGTTTGGGACCTCGTACTCCTGAGCGTGATTTTTGAGCCGAATTCTTACTCTCTGCACCTGTTTTTATTTTTAAATTATGACTTTTTATACCGAAAATATGCCAATTACTGAAAACGGCGATTGGTCATATTCTCCCCCCCCCCTCTAAAGTTTTCAAAATATCTGAAATGTCGGAAATTTGAATCCTGAGCGTGATTTTTGAGCCGAATTCAGACTCTCTGCCCCTATTTTCATTTTTAAATTACGACTTTTTAAACCGAAATTTTGCCAGTTATTGAAAATGGCGATGAATCATATTTTGCCCAAACACCCCTACAGTTTTCAAAATATCTGAAATGTTGGAAATTTGACTCCTGAACGTGACTTTTGAGCTAAATTCTGACTCTCTGCACCTATTTTCATTTTCATTACGTCATTTTATACCGAAAATATGTCAATTACTGAAAACGGCGATGGGTCAAATTTTGCCCAAACCCCCCTGCAGTTTTCAAAATATATGAAATGTCGAAAATTTGACTCCTGAGCGTGATTTTTAAACCGACAACTGACTCTCTGCACCTATTTTCATCTTCAAATTACGACTTTTTATACCGAAAATTTGACGATTACTGAAAACGGCGATGGATCATATTTTGCCCAAACCCCCCAGCAGTTTTCAAAATATCTGAAATGTCGGATATTTGACTCCTGAGCGTGATTTTTGGGCTGAATTGTGACTCGCTGCACCTATTTTCATTTTCAAATTACGATATTTTAGACCGAAAATAGGCCAATTACTGAAAACTACAATGGGTCACATTTTGCCCAAACACCCCTGCAGTTGTCAGAATATCTGAAATGTCGGAAATTTGACTCGGGAGCCGGATTTTATAGCAGAATTCTGACTTTTTGCACCTATTTTCATTTTCATATTACGAATTTCTGTACCGAAAATATAGCAATTACTGAAAACGGCGATGGGTCATGTTTTGCCCAAACCCCCCTGCAGTTTTCAAAATATATGAAATGTCGGAAATTTGACTCCTGAGCGTAATTTTTGATCCAAATTCAGACTCTCTGCTCCTATTTTCATTTTCAAATTACGACTTTTTATACCGAAAATAGGCCAATTACTAAAAACGGCGATGGGTCATATTTTGCCCAAACTCCCCTGCAGTTTTCAAAATATCTGAAATGTCGGATATTTGACTCCTGAGTGTGATTTTTCGGCCGAATTCTGACTCTCTGCACCTATTTTTAATTTCAAATTATGATTTTTAGACCGAAAATGGCCAGTTACTGAAAACTGCGATGGGTTATATTTTGCCTAAACCCCCCCTGCAGTTTTCAAAATATCTGAAATATCGGAAATTTGACTGCTGAGAGTAGTTTTAAAACAAATTCTGACTCTCTGCACCTATTTTCATTTTCAAATTACGAATTTTTATACCGAAAATATGCCAATTACTGAAAACGGCGATGGGTCAAATTTTGCCCAAAACCCCATGCAGTTTTCAAAATTTCTGAAATGTCGGAAATTTGACTCCTGAGCGTAACTTTTCAGCCGAATTGTGACTCTCTGCTCCTATTTTCATTTTCAAATTATAACTTCCTATACCGAAAATATGCCAATTTCGGAAATTTCGGAAATTTGATCCTGAGCGTGGTTTTTGAGCCTAATTCTAACTCTCTGCACCAATTTTCATTTTCATGTTACGACCTTATATTCCGAAAATATACCAATTACTGAAAATGGCGATGTGTCAAATTTTGCCCAAACCCCCCTGCAGTTTTCAAAATATATGAAATGTCGGAAATTTGACTCCTGAGCGTGACTTTTGAGCTAAATTCTGACTCTCTGCACCTATTTTCATTTTCAAATTACGTCATTTTATACCGAAAATATGCCAATTACTGAAAACGGCGATGGGTCAAATTTTGACCAAAACCCCATGCAGTTTTCAAAATTTCTGAAATGTCGGAAATTTGACTCCTGAGCGTGATTTTTGAGCCGAATCCAGACTATCTCCAACTATTTTCATTTTTAAATTAAGACTTTTTATACCGAAAATTTGCCAATTACTGAAAACAGCGATGAGTCATATTTTACCCAAACCCCCCTGCAGTTGACAAAATATCTGAAATGTTGGAAATTTGAATCCTGAGCGTGATTTTTGTGCTGAATTCAGACTCTCTGCCCCTATTTTCATTTTCAAAATACGACCTTTTATACCGAAAATATGCCAATTACTGAAAACTGCGAAGGGTCATATATTGCCCAAACCCCCCCCCCCCTGCAGTTTTCAGAATATCGGAAATGTTGCAAATTTTCCTCCTGAGCGTGATTTTTGACCCGAATTCCGACTCTCTGCCTCTGTTTTCATTTTCAGATTACGACATTTTTTTTACCAAAAATAGGCCAATTACTAAAAACGGCAGTGGGTCATATTTTGCCCAAACCCCCCTGCAGTTGTCAAAATATATGAAAAGTTGAAAATTTGACTCCTGAGCGTGATTTATAAAACGACGTCTGACTCTCTGCACCTATTTTCATTTACAAATTAAGAATTTTTATACCGGAAATGTGCCAATTACTGAAAACGGCGATGGGTCATATTTTGCACAAACCCCCCTGCAGTTTTCAAAATAACTGATATATCGGAAATTTGACTCCTGAGCGTAACTTTTCAGCCGAATTGTGACTCTCTGCGCCTATTTTTATTTTTAAATTACGATATTTTATACAGAAAACATGCCATTACTGAAAACGGCGACGGGATACATTTAGCCCAACCCCCCCAGCAGTTTTCAGAATATCTGAAATGTCGCAAATTTTACTCCTGAGCGTGACTTTTGAGCCAAATTCTGACTCTCTGCGCCTATTTTCATTTTAAAATTACGACTTTTTATACCAAAAATATGCCAATTACTAAAAACGGCAGTGGGTCATATTTTGCCCAAATCCCCCTGCAGTTTTCAAAATATCTGAAATGTCGAAAATTTGACTCCTACGTGTGACTTTTGAGCCAAATTCTGACTCTCTGCGCCTATTTTCATTTTAAAATTACGAATTTTTATACCGAAAATATGCCAATTACTGAAAACGGCGATGGGTCATATTTTGCCCAAACCCCCCTGCAGTTTTCAAAATTTCTGAAATGTCGGAAATTTGACTCCTGAGCGCGACTTTTGAGCTAAATTCTGACTCTCTGCACCTATTTTAATTTTCAAATAACGTCATTTTATACCGAAAATATGCCAATTACTGAAAACGGCATTGGGTCAAATTTTGCCCAAACCCCCCTGCAGTTTTCAAAATTTCTGAAATGTCGGAAATTTGACTCCTGAGCGTGATTTTGGAGCCGAATTCAGACTCTCTGCCACTATTTTCATTTTTAAATTAAGAATTTTTATACCGAAAATTTGCCAATTACTGAAAACGGCAATGGATCATATATTGCCCAAACCCCCCTGCAGTTTTCAAAATATCTGAAATGTCGGAAATTTGACTCCTGAGCGTGATTTTTGAGCCGAAATCAGACTCTCTGCTCCTATTTTCATTTTCAAAATGCGACCTTTTATACCGAAAATATGCCAATTACTGAAAACGGCGATTGGTCATATTTTGCCCAAACCCCCCTGCAGTTTTCAAAATATCTGATATGACGGAAATTTGACTCCTAAATGTGACTTTTGAGCCAAATTCTGACTCTCTGCGCCTATTTTCATTTTTAAATTACGATATTTTATACAGAAAATATGCCAATTACTGAAAACGGCGATGGGATACATTTTGCCCAACCCCCCTGCAGTTTTCAGAATATCTGAAATGTCGGAAATTTGACTCCTAAGTGTGACTTTTGAGACAAATTCTGACTCTCTGCGCCTATTTTCATTTTTAAATTACGATTTTTTAAACCGAAAATATGTCAATTACTGAAAAGAGCGATAGGTCATATTTTGCCAAAACCCCCCTTCAGTTTTAAGAATATCTGAAATGTCGGAATTTTTACTTCTGAGCATGATTTTTGAGGCGAATTGTGACTCTCTGCACCTATTTTCATTTTCAAATTACGATATTTTATACAGAAAATATGCCAATTACTGAAAACTGCGATGGGATACATTTAGCCCAAACACCCCTGCAGTTTTCAGAATATCTAAAATATCGCAAATTTTACTCCTGAGCGTGATTTTTGACCCGAATTCAGACTCTCTGCCTCTATTTTCATTTTCAGATAACGAGTTTTTATACCAAAAATTTGCCAATTACTATAAACGGCAGTGGGTCATATATTT
The DNA here is from genome assembly GCF_040958095.1 of Procambarus clarkii. Classification (NCBI taxonomy): domain Eukaryota; kingdom Metazoa; phylum Arthropoda; class Malacostraca; order Decapoda; family Cambaridae; genus Procambarus; species Procambarus clarkii. The sequence goes on along the minus strand of NC_091218.1, from coordinate 13,829,345 downwards.
TGCCCAAACCCCCCTGCAGTTGTCAAAATATATGAAAAGTTGAAAATTTGACTCCTGAGCGTGATTTATAAAACGACGTCTGACTCTCTGCACCTATTTTCATTTACAAATTAAGAATTTTTATACCGGAAATGTGCCAATTACTGAAAACGGCGATGGGTCATATTTTGCACAAACCCCCCTGCAGTTTTCAAAATAACTGATATATCGGAAATTTGACTCCTGAGCGTAACTTTTCAGCCGAATTGTGACTCTCTGCGCCTATTTTTATTTTTAAATTACGATATTTTATACAGAAAACATGCCATTACTGAAAACGGCGACGGGATACATTTAGCCCAACCCCCCCAGCAGTTTTCAGAATATCTGAAATGTCGCAAATTTTACTCCTGAGCGTGACTTTTGAGCCAAATTCTGACTCTCTGCGCCTATTTTCATTTTAAAATTACGACTTTTTATACCAAAAATATGCCAATTACTAAAAACGGCAGTGGGTCATATTTTGCCCAAATCCCCCTGCAGTTTTCAAAATATCTGAAATGTCGAAAATTTGACTCCTACGTGTGACTTTTGAGCCAAATTCTGACTCTCTGCGCCTATTTTCATTTTAAAATTACGAATTTTTATACCGAAAATATGCCAATTACTGAAAACGGCGATGGGTCATATTTTGCCCAAACCCCCCTGCAGTTTTCAAAATTTCTGAAATGTCGGAAATTTGACTCCTGAGCGCGACTTTTGAGCTAAATTCTGACTCTCTGCACCTATTTTAATTTTCAAATAACGTCATTTTATACCGAAAATATGCCAATTACTGAAAACGGCATTGGGTCAAATTTTGCCCAAACCCCCCTGCAGTTTTCAAAATTTCTGAAATGTCGGAAATTTGACTCCTGAGCGTGATTTTGGAGCCGAATTCAGACTCTCTGCCACTATTTTCATTTTTAAATTAAGAATTTTTATACCGAAAATTTGCCAATTACTGAAAACGGCAATGGATCATATATTGCCCAAACCCCCCTGCAGTTTTCAAAATATCTGAAATGTCGGAAATTTGACTCCTGAGCGTGATTTTTGAGCCGAAATCAGACTCTCTGCTCCTATTTTCATTTTCAAAATGCGACCTTTTATACCGAAAATATGCCAATTACTGAAAACGGCGATTGGTCATATTTTGCCCAAACCCCCCTGCAGTTTTCAAAATATCTGATATGACGGAAATTTGACTCCTAAATGTGACTTTTGAGCCAAATTCTGACTCTCTGCGCCTATTTTCATTTTTAAATTACGATATTTTATACAGAAAATATGCCAATTACTGAAAACGGCGATGGGATACATTTTGCCCAACCCCCCTGCAGTTTTCAGAATATCTGAAATGTCGGAAATTTGACTCCTAAGTGTGACTTTTGAGACAAATTCTGACTCTCTGCGCCTATTTTCATTTTTAAATTACGATTTTTTAAACCGAAAATATGTCAATTACTGAAAAGAGCGATAGGTCATATTTTGCCAAAACCCCCCTTCAGTTTTAAGAATATCTGAAATGTCGGAATTTTTACTTCTGAGCATGATTTTTGAGGCGAATTGTGACTCTCTGCACCTATTTTCATTTTCAAATTACGATATTTTATACAGAAAATATGCCAATTACTGAAAACTGCGATGGGATACATTTAGCCCAAACACCCCTGCAGTTTTCAGAATATCTAAAATATCGCAAATTTTACTCCTGAGCGTGATTTTTGACCCGAATTCAGACTCTCTGCCTCTATTTTCATTTTCAGATAACGAGTTTTTATACCAAAAATTTGCCAATTACTATAAACGGCAGTGGGTCATATATTTTGCCCCCCCCCCTGCAGTTGTCAAAATATATGAAAAGTTGAAAAATTGACTCCTGAGCATGATTTTTAAGCCAATTCTTACTCTCTGCACCTATTTCCATTTTCAAATTATAACTTTTTATACCGAAAATATGCCAATTACTGAAAACGACGCTGGGTCATATTTTGCCCCCCGCTGCAGTTTTCAAAATATCTGAAATGTCGGAAATTTGACCCCTGAGTGTGATTTTTGGGCCGAGTTCTGACTCTCTGCACCTATTTTTAATTTCAAATTATGATTTTTAGATCGAAAATGTCCAGTTACTGAAAACTGCGATGGGTCATATTTTGCCTAAACCCCCCTGCAGTTTTCAAAATATCTGAAATGTCGGAAATTTGACTGCTGAGAGTAGTTTTTAAACCGAATTCTGACTCTCTGCACCTATTTTCATCTTCAAATTACGACTTTTTATACCGAAAATATGCCAATTACTGAAAACATCGATAGGTCATATTTTGCCAACCCCACCTGCAGTTTTCAAAATATCTGAAATGTCGGAAATTTGACTCCTGAGCGTGGTTTTGGAGCCGAATTCAGACTCTCAGCCTCTATTTTCATTTTTAAATTACGACTTTTTATACCGAATATATTCCAATTACTGAAAACGGCGAATGGTCATATTTTGCCCAAACCCCCCTGCAGTTTTCAAAATATCTGAAATGTCGTAAATTTGACTCCTCACCGTGATTTTGGAGCAGAATTCAGACTCTCTGCCTCTATATTCATTTTTAAATTACGAATTTTTATACCGAAAATTTGCCAATTACTGAAAACGGCGATGGGTCATATTTTGCCGAAACCCCCCTGCAGTTTTCAAAATATCTGAAATGTCGCAAATTTGACTCCTGAGCGCGACTTTTGAGCTAAATTCTGACTCTCTGCACCTATTTTCATTTTCAAATAATGTAATTTTATACCGAAAATATGCCAATTACTGAAAACGGCGATGAGTCAAATTTTGCCCAAACCCCCCTGCAGTTTTCAAAATTTATGAAATGTCGGAAATTTGACTCCTGAGCGTGAATTTGGAGCCGAATTCAGACTCTCTGCCACTATTTTCATTTTTAAATTACGAATTTTTACCGAAAATTTGCCAATTACTGAAAACGGCGATGGATCATATTTTGCCCAAACCCCCCTGCAGTTTTCAAAATATCTGATATGACGGAAATTTGACTCCTAAGTGTGACTTTTGAGCCAAATTCTGACTCTCTGCGCCTATTTTCATTTTATAATTACGATTTTTTATACCGAAAATATGCCAATTACTGAAAACAGTGATGTGCCATATTTTGACCAAACCTCCTTTTAGTTTTAAGAATATCTGAAATGTCGGAATTTTTACTTCTGAGCGTGATTTTTGAGCCGAATTGTGACTCTCTGCACCTATTTTCATTTTCAAATTACGATATTTTATACAGAAAATTTGCCAATTACTGAAAACTGCGATGGGATACATTTAGCCCAAACCCCCCTGCAGTTTTCAAAATATCTGAAATGTCGAAAATTTTACTCCTGAGCGTGATTTTTAACCCGAATTCTTTATCTCTATTTTCATTTTCAGATTCCTACTTTTTATACCGAAAATATGCCAATTACTGAAAACGGCGATGGGTTATATTTTGCCCAAACCGCCCTTCCCCCCTGCAGTTTTCAAAATATCTGAAATGTCGGAAATTTGACCCCTGAATGTGATTTTTGGGCCGAGTTCTGACTCTCTGCACCTGCTTTCATTTTCAAATTATGACTTTTTTTTACCGAAAATAGGCCAATTACTGAAAACTACAATGGGTCACATTTTGCCCAAACACCCCTGCAGTTGTCAGAATATCTGAAATGTCGGAAATTTGACTCAGGAGCCGGATTTTTTAGCAGAATTCTGACTCTTTGCACATATTTTCATTTTCATATTATGAATTTTTGTACCGAAAATATAGCAATTACTGAAAACGGCGATGGGTCATGTTTTGCCCAAACCCCCAGCAGTTTTCAAAATATATGAAATGTCGGAAATTTGACTCCTGAGTGTGATTTTTGACCCGAATTGTGACTCGCTGCACCTATTTTTATTTTCAAAATACGATATTTTATACAGAAAATATGCAAATTACTGAAAACGGCGATGGGATACATTTAGCCAACCCCCCTGCAGTTTTCAGAATATCTAAAATATCGCAAATTTTACTCCTGAGCGTGATTTTTGACCCGAATTCAGACTCTCTGCCTCTATTTTCATTTTCAGATAACGAGTTTTTATACCAAAAATTTGCCAATTACTATAAACGGCAGTGGGTCATATATTTTGCCCAAACCCCCTCCCCCCCCCTCCTGCAGTTGTCAAAATATATGAAAAGTTTTAAATTTGACTCCTGAGCATGATTTTTAAGCCAATTCTTACTCTCTGCACCTATTTCCATTTTCAAATAATAACTTTTTATACCGAAAATATGCCAATTACTGAAAACGACGCTGGGTCATATTTTGCCACCCCCACTGCAGTTTTCAAAATATCTGAAATGTCGGAAATTTGACCCCTGAGTTTGATTTTTGGGCCGAGTTCTGACTCTCTGCACCTATTTTTAATTTCAAATTATGATTTTTAGACCGAAAATGGCCAGTTACTGAAAACTGCGATGGGTCATATTTTGCCTAAACCCCCCCTGCAGTTTTCAAAATATCTGAAATGTCGGAAATTTGACTGCTGAGAGTAGTTTTTAAACCGAATTCTGACTCTCTGCACCTATTTTCATCTTCAAATTACGACTTTTTATACCGAAAATATGCCAATTACTGAAAACTGCGATGGGTCATATTTTGCCTAAACCCCCCCTGCAGTTTTCAAAATATCTGAAATGTCGGAAATTTGACTCCTGAGCGTGGTTTTGTGCCGAATTCAGACTCTCTGCCCCTATATTCATTTTCAAAATACGACCTTTTATACCGAAAATATGCCAATTACTGAAAACTGCGATGGATCATATATTGCCCAAACACCCCCCCCCCCCCCTGCAGTTTTCAGAATATCGGAAATGTTGCAAATTTTACTCCTGAGCGTGATTTTTGACCCGAATTCCGACTCTCTGCGTCTATTTTCATTTTCAGATTACGACTTTTTTTACCAAAAATAGGCCAATTACAATAAACGGCAGTGGGTCATATATTTTGCCCAACCCCCCCCCCCTGCAGTTGTCAAAATATATGAAAAGTTGAGAATTTGACTCCTGAGCGTGATTTATAAAACGACGTCTGACTCTCTGCACCTATTTCCATTTACAAATTAAGAATTTTTATACCGGAAATATGCCAATTACTGAAAACGGAGATGGGTCATATTTTGCACAAACCCCCCTGCAGTTTTCAAAATGTCTGAAATGTCGGAAATTTTACTCCTAAGTGTGACTTTTGAGCCAAATTCTGACTCTCTGCGCCTATTTTCATTTTAAAATTACGAATTTTTATACCGAAAATATGCCAATTACTGAAAACGGCGATGGGTCATATTTTGCCCAAACCCCCCTGCAGTTTTCAAAATTTCTGAAATGTCGGAAATTTGACTCCTCAGCGTGATTTTGGAGCAGAATTCAGACTCTCTGCTTCTATAATCATTTTTAAATTACGAATTTTTATACCGAAAATTTGCCAATTACTGAAAACGGCGATGGGTCATATTTTGCCCAAACCCCCCTGCAGTTTTCAAAATATCTGAAATGTCGCAAATTTGACTCCTGAGCGCGACTTTTGAGCTAAATTCTGACTCTCTGCACCTATTTTCATTTTCAAATAATGTCATTTTATACCGAAAATATGCCAATTACTGAAAACGGCGATGGGTCAAATTTTGCCCAAACATCCCTTCAGTTTTAAGAATATCTGAAATGTCGGAATTTTTACTTCTGAGCGTGATTTTTGAGCCGAATTGTGACTCTCTGCGCCTATTTTCATTTTTAAATTACGATATTTTATACAGAAAACATGCCAATTACTGAAAACGGCGATGGGATACATTTAGCCCAATCCCCCCTGCAGTTTTCAGAATATCTGAAATGTCGCAAATTTTACTCCTGAGCGTGATTTTTGACCCGAATTCCGACTCTTTACCTCTATTTTCATTTTCAGATTCCTACTTTTTATACCCAAAATATGCCAATTACTAAAAACGGCAGTGGGTCATATTTTGCCCAAACCCCCCTTTGCAGTTGTCAATATATATGAAAAGTTAAAAATTTGACTCCTGAGCGTGATTTTTAAGCCGAATTCTGACTCTCTGCACCTATTTCCATTTTCAAATTATAACTTTTTATACCGAAAATATGCCAATTACTGAAAACGGCGATGGGTCATATTTTGCCCAAACCCCCCTTCAGTTTTCAAAATAAAGGAAATGTCGGAAATTTGACTCCTGATCGTAACTTTTCAACCAAATTCTGACTCTCTGCGCCTATTTTCTTTTTAAAATTACGAATTTTTATACCGAAAATGTGCCAATTACTTAAAACAGCGATGGGTCATATTTTGCCCAAACCGCCCTTCCCCCCTGTAGTTTTCAAAATATCTGAAATGTCTGAAATTTGACCCCTGAGTGTGATTTTTGGGCCGAGTTCTGACTCTCTGCACCTATTTTCATTTTCAAATTATGACTTTTTAACCGAAAATAGGCCAATTACTGAAAACTGCAATGGGTCACATTTTGCCCAAACACCCCTGCAGTTGTCAGAATATCTGAAATGTCGGAAATTTGACTCAGGAGCCGGATTTTTTAGCAGAATTCTGACTCTTTGCACATATTTTCATTTTCATATAACGAATTTTTGTACCGAAAATATAGCAATTACTGAAAACGGCGATGGGTCATGCTTTGCCCAAACCCCCAGCAGTTTTCAAAATATATGAAATGTCGGAAATTTGACTCCTGAGCGTAATTTTTGAGCCAAATTCAGACTCTCTGCTCCTATTTTCATTTTCAAATTACGACTTTTTATACCGAAAATAGGCCAATTACTAAAAACGGCGATGGGTCATATTTTGCCCAAACTCCCCTGCAGTTTTCAAAATATCTGAAATGTCGGATATTTGACTCCTGAGCGTGATTTTTGACCCGAATTGTGACTCGCTGCACCTATTTTCATTTTCAAAATACGATATTTTATACAGAAAATATGGAAATTACTGAAAACGGCGATGGGATACATTTAGCCAACCCCCCTGCAGTTTTCAGAATATCTAAAATATCGCAAATTTTACTCCTGAGCGTGATTTTTGACCCGAATTCAGACTCTCTGCCTCTATTTTCATTTTCAGATAACGAGTTTTTATACCAAAAATTTGCCAATTACTATAAACGGCAGTGGGTCATATATTTTGCCCAACCCTCCCCCCTGCAGTTGTCAAAATATATGAAAAGTTGAAAATTTGACTCCTGAGCATGATTTTTAAGCCAATTCTTACTCTCTGCACCTATTTCCATTTTCAAATTATAACTTTTTATACCGAAAATATGCCAATTACTGAAAACGACGCTGGGTCATATTTTGCACCCCCCCCCCCCCCTGCAGTTTTCAAAATATCTGAAATGTCGGAAATTTGACCCCTGAGTGTGATTTTTGGGCCGAGTTCTGACTCTCTGCACCTATTTTTAATTTCAAATTATGATTTTTAAACGGAAAATGGCCAGTTACTGAAAACTGCGATGGGGTCATATTTTGCCTAAACCCCCCCCCTGCAGTTTTCAAAATATCTGAAATGTCGGAAATTTGACTGCTGAGAGTAGTTTTTAAACCGAATTCTGACTCTCTGCACCTATTTTCATCTTCAAATTACGACTTTTTATACCGAAAATATGCCAAATACTGAAAACGGCGAATGGTCATATTTTGCCAAACCCCCTCTGCAGTTTTCAAAATATCTGAAATGTCGGAAATTTGACTCCTGAGCGTGGTTTTGGAGCCGAATTCAGACTCTCTGCTACTATTTTCATTTTTAAATTACGACTTTTTATACCGAAAATTTGCTAATTACTGAAAACAGCGATGGGTCATATTTTACCCAAACCCCCCTGCAGTTTTCAAAATATCTGAAATGTCGGAAATTTGACTCCTGAGCGTGATTTTTGTTCCGAATTCAGACTCTCTGCCCCTATTTTCATTTTCAATATACGACATTTTATACCGAAAATATGCCAATTACTGAAAACGGCGAATGGTCATATTTTGCCAAACCCCCCTGCAGTTTTCAAAATATCTAAAATGTCGGAAATTTGACTCCTGAGCGTGGTTTTGGAGCCGAATTCAGACTCTCTGCTACTATTTTCATTTTTAAATTACGACTTTTTATACCGAAAATTTGCCAATTACTGAAAACAGCGATTTGTCATATTTTACCCAAACCCCCCTGCAGTTTTCAAAATATCTGAAATGTCGCAAATTTGACTCCTGAGCGCGACTTTTGAGCTAAATTCTGACTCTACGCACCTATTTTCATTTTCAAATAACGTCATTTAATACCGAAAATATGCCAATTACTGAAAACGGCGATGGGTCAAATTTTGTGCAAACCCCCCTGCAGTTTTCAAAATTTCTGAAATGTCGGAAATTTGACTCCTGAGCGTGATTTTGGAGCCGAATTCAGACTCTCTGCCACTATTTTCATTTTTAAATTACGAATTTTTATACGGAAAATTTGCCAATTACTGAAAACGGCGATGGATCATATTTTGCCCAAACCCCCCTGCAGTTTTCCAAATATCTGAAACGTCGGAAATTTGAATCCTGAGCGTGATTTTTGAGCCGAATTCAGACTCTCTGCTCCTATTTTTATTTTCAAAATGTGACCTTTTATACCGAAAATATGCCAATTACTGAAAACTGCGATGGATCATATATTGCCCAAACACCCCCCCCCCCCCCTGCAGTTTTCAGAATAACGGAAATGTTGCAAATTTTACTCCTGAGCGTGATTTTTGACCCGAATTCCGACTCTCTGCGTCTATTTTCATTTTCAGATTACGACTTTTTTTTACCAAAAATAGGCCAATTACTATAAACGGCAGTGGGTCATATATTTTGCCCAACCCCTCCCCCCTGCAGTTTTCAAAATATCTGAAATGTCGGAAATTTGACCCCTGAGTGTGATTTTTGGGCCGAGTTCTGACTCTCTGCACCTATTTTTAATTTCAAATTATGATTTTTAAACGGAAAATGGCCAGTTACTGAAAACTGCGATGGGGTCATATTTTGCCTAAACCCCCCCCTGCAGTTTTCAAAATATCTGAAATGTCGGAAATTTGACTGCTGAGAGTAGTTTTTAAACCGAATTCTGACTCTCTGCACCTATTTTCATCTTCAAATTACGACTTTTTATACCGAAAATATGCCAAATACTGAAAACGGCGAATGGTCATATTTTGCCAAACCCCCTCTGCAGTTTTCAAAATATCTGAAATGTCGGAAATTTGACTCCTGAGCGTGGTTTTGGAGCCGAATTCAGACTCTCTGCTACTATTTTCATTTTTAAATTACGACTTTTTATACCGAAAATTTGCTAATTACTGAAAACAGCGATGGGTCATATTTTACCCAAACCCCCCTGCAGTTTTCAAAATATCTGAAATGTCGGAAATTTGACTCCTGAGCGTGATTTTTGTTCCGAATTCAGACTCTCTGCCCCTGTTTTCATTTTCAATATACGACATTTTATACCGAAAATATGCCAATTACTGAAAACGGCGAATGGTCATATTTTGCCAAACCCCCCTGCAGTTTTCAAAATATCTAAAATGTCGGAAATTTGACTCCTGAGCGAGGTTTTGGAGCCGAATTCAGACTCTCTGCTACTATTTTCATTTTTAAATTACGACTTTTTATACCGAAAATTTGCCAATTACTGAAAACAGCGATTTGTCATATTTTACCCAAACCCCCCTGCAGTTTTCAAAATATCTGAAATGTCGCAAATTTGACTCCTGAGCGCGACTTTTGAGCTAAATTCTGACTCTACGCACCTATTTTCATTTTCAAATAACGTCATTTAATACCGAAAATATGCCAATTACTGAAAACGGCGATGGGTCAAATTTTGTGCAAACCCCCCTGCAGTTTTCAAAATTTCTGAAATGTCGGAAATTTGACTCCTGAGCGTGATTTTGGAGCCGAATTCAGACTCTCTGCCACTATTTTCATTTTTAAATTACGAATTTTTATACGGAAAATTTGCCAATTACTGAAAACGGCGATGGATCATATTTTGCCCAAACCCCCCTGCAGTTTTCCAAATATCTGAAACGTCGGAAATTTGAATCCTGAGCGTGATTTTTGAGCCGAATTCAGACTCTCTGCTCCTATTTTTATTTTCAAAATGTGACCTTTTATACCGAAAATATGCCAATTACTGAAAACTGCGATGGATCATATATTGCCCAAACACCCCCCCCCGTGCAGTTTTCAGAATAACGGAAATGTTGCAAATTTTACTCCTGAGCGTGATTTTTGACCCGAATTCCGACTCTCTGCGTCTATTTTCATTTTCAGATTACGACTTTTTTTTACCAAAAATAGGCCAATTACTATAAACGGCAGTGGGTCATATATTTTGCCCAACCCCTCCCCCCTGCAGTTGTCAAAATATATGAAAAGTTGAAAATTTGACTCCTGAGCGTGATTTATAAAACGACGTCTGACTCTCTGCACCTATTTTCATTTACAAATTAAGAATTTTTATACCGGAAATATGCCAATTACTGAAAACGGAGATGGGTCATATTTTGCACAAACCCCCCTGCAGTTTTCAAAATGTCTGAAATGTCGGAAATTTTACTCCTAAGTGTGACTTTTGAGCCAAATTCTGACTCTCTGCGCCTATTTTCATTTTAAAATTCCGAATTTTTATACCGAAAATATGCCAATTACTGAAAACGGCGATGGGATACATTTAGCCCAATCCCCCCTGCAGTTTTCAGAATATCTGAAATGTCGCAAATTTTACTCCTGAGCGTGATTTTTGACCCGAATTCCGACTCTCTGCCTCTATTTTCTTTTTAAAATTACGATTTTTTAAACCGAAAATATGTCAAAAACTGAGAAGAGCGATAGGTCATATTTTGCCAAAAACCCCCTTCAGTTTTAAGAATATCTGAAATGTCGGAATTTTTACTTCTGAGCATGATTTTTGAGGCGAATTGTGACTCTCTGCACCTATTTTCATTTTCAAATTACGATATTTTATACAGAAAATATGCCAATTACTGAAAACTGCGATGGGATACATTTAGCCCAAACCCCCCTGCAGTTTTCAAAATATCTGAAATGTCGCAAATTTTACTCCTGAGCATGATTTTTGACCCGAATTCCGACTGCTTACCTCTATTTTCATTTTCAGATTCCTACTTTTTATACCAAAAATATGCCAATTACTAAAAACGGCAGTGGGTCATATTTTGCCCAAACCCCCTTGCAGTTGTCAATATATATGAAAAGTTAAAAATTTGACTCCTGAGCGTGATTTTTAAGCCGAATTCTGACTCTCTGCACCTATTTCCATTTTCAAATTATAACTTTTTATACCGAAAATATGCCAATTACTGAAAACGGCGATGGGTCATATTTTGCCCAAACCCCCCTTCAGTTTTCAAAATAAAGGAAATGTCGGAAATTTGACTCCTGATCGTAACTTTTCAACCAAATTCTGACTCTCTGCGCCTATTTTCTTTTTAAAATTACGAATTTTTATACCGAAAATGTGCCAATTACTTAAAACAGCGATGGGTCATATTTTGCCCAAACCGCCCTTCCCCCCTGTAGTTTTCAAAATATCTGAAATGTCTGAAATTTGACCCCTGAGTGTGATTTTTGGGCCGAGTTCTGACTCTCTGCACCTATTTTCATTTTCAAATTATGACTTTTTAACCGAAAATAGGCCAATTACTGAAAACTGCAATGGGTCACATTTTGCCCAAACACCCCTGCAGTTGTCAGAATATCTGAAATGTCGGAAATTTGACTCAGGAGCCGGATTTTTTAGCAGAATTCTGACTCTTTGCACATATTTTCATTTTCATATTACGAATTTTTGTACCGAAAATATAGCAATTACTGAAAACGGCGATGGGTCATGCTTTGCCCAAACCCCCAGCAGTTTTCAAAATATATGAAATGTCGGAAATTTGACTCCTGAGCGTAATTTTTGAGCCAAATTCAGACTCTCTGCTCCTATTTTCATTTTCAAATTACGACTTTTTATACCGAAAATAGGCCAATTACTAAAAACGGCGATGGGTCATATTTTGCCCAAACTCCCCTGCAGTTTTCAAAATATCTGAAATGTCGGATATTTGACTCCTGAGCGTGATTTTTGACCCGAATTGTGACTCGCTGCACCTATTTTCATTTTCAAAATACGATATTTTATACAGAAAATATGGAAATTACTGAAAACGGCGATGGGATACATTTAGCCAACCCCCCTGCAGTTTTCAGAATATCTAAAATATCGCAAATTTTACTCCTGAGCGTGATTTTTGACCCGAATTCAGACTCTCTGCCTCTATTTTCATTTTCAGATAACGAGTTTTTATACCAAAAATTTGCCAATTACTATAAACGGCAGTGGGTCATATATTTTGCCCAACCCCCCCCCCCCTGCAGTTGTCAAAATATATGAAAAGTTGAAAATTTGACTCCTGAGCATGATTTTTAAGCCAATTCTTACTCTCTGTACCTATTTCCATTTTCAAATTATAACTTTTTATACCGAAAATATGCCAATTACTGAAAACGACGCTGGGTCATATTTTGCACCCCCCCCCCCTTGCAGTTTTCAAAATATCTGAAATGTCGGAAATTTGACCCCTGAGTGTGATTTTTGGGCCGAGTTCTGACTCTCTGCACCTATTTTTAATTTCAAATTATGATTTTTAAACCGAAAATGGCCAGTTACTGAAAACTGCGATGGGGTCATATTTTGCCTAAACCCCCCCCTGCAGTTTTCAAAATATCTGAAATGTCGGAAATTTGACTGCTGAGAGTAGTTTTTAAACCGAATTCTGACTCTCTGCACCTATTTTCATCTTCAAATTACGACTTTTTATACCGAAAATATGCCAAATACTGAAAACGGCGAATGGTCATATTTTGCCAAACCCCCTCTGCAGTTTTCAAAATATCTGAAATGTCGGAAATTTGACTCCTGAGCGTGGTTTTGGAGCCGAATTCAGACTCTCTGCTACTATTTTCATTTTTAAATTACGACTTTTTATACCGAAAATTTGCTAATTACTGAAAACAGCGATGGGTCATATTTTACCCAAACCCCCCTGCAGTTTTCAAAATATCTGAAATGTCGGAAATTTGACTCCTGAGCGTGATTTTTGTTCCGAATTCAGACTCTCTGCCCCTATTTTCATTTTCAAAATACGACCTTTTATACCGAAAATATGCCAATTACTGAAAACGGTGAATGGTCATATTTTGCCAAACCCCCCCTGCAGTTTTCAAAATATCTAAAATGTCGGAAATTTGACTGCTGAGCGTGGTTTTGGAGCCGAATTCAGACTCTTTGCTACTATTTTCATTTTTAAATTACGACTTTTTATACCGAAAATTTGCCAATTACTGAAAACAGCGATGGGTCATATTTTACCCAAACCCCCCTGCAGTTTTCAAAATATCTGAAATGTCGGAAATTTGACTCCTGAGCGTGATTTTTGTTCCGAATTCAGACTCTCTGCCCCTATTTTCATTTTCAATATACGACATTTTATACCGAAAATTTGCCAATTACTGAAAACAGCGATTTGTCATATTTTACCCAAACCCCCCTGCAGTTTTCAAAATTTCGTAAATGTCGGAAATTTGACTCCTGAGCGTGATTTTGGAGCAGAATTCAGACTCTCTGCCTCTATATTCATTTTTAAATTACGAATTTTTATACCGAAAATTTGCCAATTACTGAAAACGGCGATGGGTCATATTTTGCCCAAACCCCCCTGCAGTTTTCAAAATATCTGAAATGTCGCAAATTTGACTCCTGAGCGTGATTTTGGAGCCGAATTCAGACTCTCTGCCACTATTTTCATTTTTAAATTACGAATTTTTATACGGAAAATTTGCCAATTACTGAAAACGGCGATGGATCATATTTTGCCCAAACCCCCCTGCAGTTTTCCAAATATCTGAAATGTCGGAAATTTGAATCCTGAGCGTGATTTTTGAGCCGAATTCAGACTCTCTGCTCCTATTTTTATTTTCAAAATGTGACCTTTTATACCGAAAATATGCCAATTACTGAAAACTGCGATGGATCATATATTGCCCAAACACCCCCCCCCCTGCAGTTTTCAGAATAACGGCAATGTTGCAAATTTTACTCCTGAGCGTGATTTTTGACCCGAATTCCGACTCTCTGCGTCTATTTTCATTTTCAGATTACGACTTTTTTTACCAAAAATAGGCCAATTACTATAAACGGCAGTGGGTCATATATTTTGCCCAACCCCTCCCCCCTGCAGTTGTCAAAATATATGAAAAGTTGAAAATTTGACTCCTGAGCGTGATTTATAAAACGACGTCTGACTCTCTGCACCTATTTTCATTTACAAATTAAGAATTTTTATACCGGAAATATGCCAATTACTGAAAACGGAGATGGGTCATATTTTGCACAAACCCCCCTGCAGTTTTCAAAATGTCTGAAATGTCGGAAATTTTACTCCTAAGTGTGACTTTTGAGCCAAATTCTGACTCTCTGCGCCTATTTTCATTTTAAAATTCCGAATTTTTATACCGAAAATATGCCAATTACTGAAAACGGCGATGGGTCATATTTTGCCCAAACCCCCCTGCAGTTTTCAAAATTTCTGAAATGTCGGAAATTTGACTCCTCACCGTGATTTTGGAGCAGAATTCAGACTCTCTGCCTCTATATTCATTTTTAAATTACGAATTTTTATACCGAAAATTTGCCAATTACTGAAAACGGCGATGGGTCATATTTTGCCCAAACCCCCCTGCAGTTTTCAAAATATCTGAAATGTCGCAAATTTGACTCCTGAGCGCGACTTTTGAGCTAAATTCTGACTCTCTGCACCTATTTTCATTTTCAAATAATGTCATTTTATACCGAAAATATGCCAATTACTGAAAACGGCGATGGGTCAAATTTTGCCCAAACATCCCTTCAGTTTTAAGAATATCTGAAATGTCGGAATTTTTACTTTTGAGCGTGATTTTTGAGCCGAATTGTGACTCTCTGCGCCTATTTTCATTTTTAAATTACGATTTTTTATACAGAAAACATGCCAATTACTGAAAACGGCGATGGGATACATTTAGCCCAATCCCCCCTGCAGTTTTCAGAATATCTGAAATGTCGCAAATTTTACTCCTGAGCGTGATTTTTGACCCGAATTCCGACTCTCTGCCTCTATTTTCTTTTTAAAATTACGATTTTTTAAACCGAAAATATGTCAAAAACTGAGAAGAGCGATAGGTCATATTTTGCCAAAAACCCCCTTCAGTTTTAAGAATATCTGAAATGTCGGAATTTTTACTTCTGAGCATGATTTTTGAGGCGAATTGTGACTCTCTGCACCTATTTTCATTTTCAAATTACGATATTTTATACAGAAAATATGCCAATTACTGAAAACTGCGATGGGATACATTTAGCCCAAACCCCCCTGCAGTTTTCAAAATATCTGAAATGTCGCAAATTTTACTCCTGAGCATGATTTTTGACCCGAATTCCGACTGCTTACCTCTATTTTCATTTTCAGATTCCTACTTTTTATACCAAAAATATGCCAATTACTAAAAACGGCAGTGGGTCATATTTTGCCCAAACCCCCTTGCAGTTGTCAATATATATGAAAAGTTAAAAATTTGACTCCTGAGCGTGATTTTTAAGCCGAATTCTGACTCTCTGCACCTATTTCCATTTTCAAATTATAACTTTTTATACCGAAAATATGCCAATTACTGAAAACTGCATGGGTCATATTTTGCCCAAACCCCCCCTGCAATTTTCAAAATATCTGAAATGTCGGAAATTTGATTCCTGAGCTTGATTTTTGAATCGAATTCAGACTCTCTGCCCCTATTTTCATTTTCAAAATATGACTTTTTATACCGAAAATATGCCAATTGCTGAAAACGGCGATGGGTCATATTTTGCCCAAATCTCCCTGCAGTTTTCAAAATATCTGAAATGTCGTAAATTTGACTCCTGAGCGTAACTTTTGAGCTAAATTCTGACTCTCTGCCCCTATTTTCATTTTCAAAATATGACTTTTTATACCGAAAATATGCCAATTACTGAAAACGGCGAATGGTCATATTTTGCGAAACCCCCCCCTGCAGTTTTCAAAATATCTGAAATGTCGGAAATTTGACTGCTGAGCGTGATTTTGGATCCGAATTCAGACTCTCTGCACCTATTTTCATTTTTAAATTACTACTTTTTAGACCGAAAATTTGCCAATTACTGAAAACAGCGATGGGTCATATTTTACCCAAACTGCCTGCAGTTTTCAAAATATCTGAAATGTCGCAAATTTGACTCCTGAGCGCGACTTTTGAGCTAAATTCTGACTCTCCGCACCTATTTTCATTTTCAAATAACGTCATTTAATACCGAAAATATGCCAATTACTGAAAACGGCGATGGGTCAAATTTTGCCCAAACCCCCCTGCAGTTTTCAAAATTTCTGAAATGTTGGAAATTTGACTCCTGAGCGTGATTTTGGAGCCGAATTCAGACTCTCTGCCACTATTTTCATTTTTAAATTACGAATTTTTATACGGAAAACTTGCCAATTACTGAAAACGGCGATGGATCATATTTTGCCGAAACCCCCCTGCAGTTTTCCAAATATCTGAAATGTCTGAAATTTGAGTCCTGAGCGTGATTTTTGAGCCAAATTCAGACTCTCTGCTCCTATTTTTATTTTCAAAATGCGACCTTTTATACCGAAAATATGCCAATTACTGAAAACGGCGATTGGTCATATTTTGCCCAAACCCCCCTGCAGTTTTCAAAATATCTGAAATGTCGGAAATTTGACTCCTAAGTGTGACTTTTGAGCCAAATTCTGACTCTCTGCGCCTATTTTCATTTTAAAATTACGAATTTTTATACCGAAAATATGCCAATTACTGAAAACAGTGATGTGTCATATTTTGACCAAACCTCCCTTTAGTTTTAAGAATATCTGAAATGTCGGAATTTTTACTTCTGAGCGTGATTTTTGAGCCGAATTGTGACTCTCTGCGCCTATTTTCATTTTTAAATTACGATATTTTTTACAGAAAACATGCCAATTACTGAAAACGGCGATGGGATACATTTAGCCCCCCCCCCTGCAGTTTTCAGAATATCTGAAATGTCGCAAATTTTACTCCTGAGCGTGATTTTTGACCCGAATTCCGACTCTCTGCCTCTATTTTCTTTTTAAAATTACGATTTTTTAAACCGAAAATATGTCAATTACTGAAAAGAGCGATAGGTCATATTTTGCCAAAACCCCCCTTCAGTTTTAAGAATATCTGAAATGTCGGAATTTTTACTTCTGAGCATGATTTTTGAGGCGAATTGTGACTCTTTGCACCTATTTTTATTTTCAAATTACGATATTTTATACAGAAAATATGCCAATTACTGAAAACTGCGATGGGATACATTTAGCCCAGACCTCCCTGCAGTTTTCAGAATATCTGAAATGTCGCAAATTTTACTCCTGAGCGTGATTTTTGACCCGAATTCCGACTCTTTACCTCTATTTTCATTTTCAGATTCCTACTTTTTATACCAAAAATATGCCAATTACTAAAAACGGCAGTGGGTCATATTTTGCCCAAACCCCCTTGCAGTTGTCAATATATAGGAAAAGTTAAAAATTTGACTCCTGAGCGTGATTTTTAAGCCGAATTCTGACTCTCTGCACCTATTTCCATTTTCAAATTATAACTTTTTATACCGAAAATATGCCAATTACTGAAAACTGAGTGGGTCATATTTTGCCCAACCCCCCCCCCCAGCAATTTTCAAAATATCTGAAATTTCGGAAATTTGATCCTGAGCGTGGTTTTTGAGCCGAATTCTGACTCTCTGCACCAATTTTCATTTTCATGTTACGACCTTATATACCGAAAATATACCAATTACTGAAAATGGCGATGTGTCAAATTTTGCCCAAACCCCCCCCCCCCCCCCCCTGCAGTTTTCAAAATATATGAAATGTCGAAAACTTGACTCCTGAGCGTGACTTTTGAACCGAATTCTGACTCTGTGCGCCTATTTTCATTTTAAAATTATGAATTTTTATACCGAAAATATGCCAATTACATGAAACAACGATGGATCATATTTTGTCCAAACCCCCCCTGCAGTTTTCAAAATATATGAAAAGTCGAAAATTTGATTCCTGAGCGTGATTTTAAGCCGAGTTCTGACTTTCTGCGCCTATTTTCATTTTAAAATTACGAATTTTTATACCGAAAATATGCCAATTACTGAAAACGGCGGTCGGTCATGCTTTCTCCCTTGTAATTTTCAAAATATCTGAAATGTCGAAAACTTAACTCCTGAGCGTGGTTTTTGAGGCGAATTCTAACTCTCTGCACATATTTTCATGTTCAAATTACGACTTTTCATACCGAATATATGATAATGACTGAAAAAGGTGATGGGTCATATTTTGCCCAAACCCCCCCTGCAATTTTCAAAATATCTGAAATGTCGGAAATTTGATTCCTGAGCTTGATTTTTGAATCGAATTCAGACTCTCTACCCCTATTTTCATTTTCAAAATACGACTTTTTATACCGAAAATATGCCAATTACAGAAAACGGCGATGGGTCGTATTTTTCCCAAACCCCCCTGCAGTTTTCAAAATAAATGAAATGTCGGAAATTTGACTCCTGATCGTAACTTTTCAACCAAATTCTGACTCTCTGCGCCTATTTTCTTTTTAAAATTACGAATTTTTATACCGAAAATGTGCCAATTACTTAAAACAGCGATGGGTCATGTTTTGCCCAAACCCCACTGCAGTTATAAGAATATCTGAAATGTCGAAATTTTTACTTCTGAACGTGATTTTTGAGCCGAATTGTAACTCTCTGCACCTATTTTCCTTTTCAAATTACGATATTTTAGACCGAAAATAGGCCAATTACTAATAACGGCGATGGGTCATATTTTGCCCAAACTCCCCTGCAGTTTTCAAAATATCTGTAATGTCGGATATATGACTACTGAGTGTGATTTTTGAGCCGAATTGTGACTCGCTGCACTTATTTTCATTTTCAAAATACGATATTTTATACAGAAAATATGTCAATTACTGAAAACGGCGATGGGATACATTTAGCCAACCCCCCCTGCAGTTTTCAGAATATCTAAAATATCGCAAATTTTACTCCTGAGCGTGATTTTTGACCCGAATTCAGACTCTCTGCCTCTATTTTCATTTTCAGATAACGAGTTTTTATACCAAAAATTTGCCAATTACTATAAACGGCTTTGGGTCATATATTTTGCCAAACCCCCCCCCCCTGCAGTTGTCAAAATATATGAAAAGTTGAAAATTAGACTCCTGAGCATGATTTTTAAGCCAATTCTTACTCTCTGCACCTATTTCCATTTTCAAATTATAACTTTTTATACCGAAAATATGCCAATTACTGAAAACGACACTGGGTCATATTTTGCCCCCCCCCCCCGCCTGCAGTTTTCAAAATATCTGAAATGTCGGAAATTTGACCCCTGAGTGTGATTTTTGGGCCGAGTTCTGACTCTCTGCACCTATTTTCATTTTCAAATTATGACTTTTTAACCGAAAATGGCCAGTTACTGAAAACTGCGATGGGTCATATTTTGCCTAAACCCCCCCTGCAGTTTTCAAAATATCTGAAATGTCGGAAATTTGACTGCTGAGAGTAGTTTTTAAACCGAATTCTGACTCTCTGCACCTATTTTCATCTTCAAATTACGACTTTTTATACCGAAAATATGCCAATTACTGAAATCGGCGATGGGTCGTATTTTGCCCAAACCCCCCTGCAGTTGTCAAAATATATGAAAAGTTGAAAACTTGACTCCTGAGCGTGATTTATAAAACGACGTCTGACTCTCTGCACCTATTTTCATTTACAAATTAAGAATTTTTATACCGGAAATATGCCAATTACTGAAAACGGCGATGGGTCATATTTTGCACAAACTCCCCTGCAGTTTTCAAAATAACTGAAATATCGGAAATTTGACTCCTGAGCGTAACCTTTCAGCCGAATTGTGACTCTCTGCACCTATTTTCATTTTAAAATTACGAATTTTTATACCGAAAATATGCCAATTAATGAAAACAGTGATGTGTTATATTTTGACCAAGCCTCCCTTCAGTTTTAAGAATATCTTAAATGTCGGAAATTTTACTTCTGAGCGTGATTTTTGAGCCGAATTGTGACTCTGTGCGCCTATTTTTATTTTTAAATTACGATATTTTATACAGAAAACATGCCAATTACTGAAAACGGCGACGGGATACATTTAGCCCAACCCCCCCAGCAGTTTTCAGAATATCTGAAATGTCGCAAATTTTACTCCTGAGCGTGATTTTTGACCCGAATTCTGACTCTCCGCCTCTATTTACATTTTCAGATTACGACTTTTTATACCAAAAATATGCCAATTACTAAAAACGGCAGTGGGTCATATTTTGCCCAAATCCCCCTGCAGTTTTCAAAATGTCTGAAATGTCGGAAATTTGACTCCTAAGTGTGACTTTTGAGCCAAATTCTGACTCTCTGCGTATATTTTCATTTATAAATTACGATATTTTATACAGAAAATATGCCAATTACTGAAAACGGCGATGGGATACATTTTGCCCCCCCCCCCCTACAGTTTTCAGAATATCTGAAATGTCGGAAATTTGACTCTTAAGTGTGACTTTTGAGCCAAATTATGACTCTCTGCGCCTATTTTCATTTTAAAATTACGAATTTTATACCGAAAATTTGCCAATTACTGAAAACAGTGATGTGTCATATTTTGACCAAACCCCCCTGCAGTTTTAAGAATATCTGAAATGTCGGAATTTTTACTTCTGAGCGTGATTTTTGAGGCGAATTGTGACTCTCTGCACCTATTTTCATTTTCAAATTACGATTTTTTATACAGAAAATATGCCAATTACTGAAAACTGCGATGGGATACATTTAGCCCAAACCCCCCTGCAATTTTCAAAATATCTGAAATGTCGTAAATTTTACTCCTGAGCGTGATTTTTGACCCGAATTCCGACTTTTTGCCTCTACTTTCATTTTCAGATTCCTACTTTTTATACCAAAAATATGCCAATTACTGAGAACTGCGTGGGTCATATTTTGCCCAAACCCACCCAGCAATTTTCAAAATATCTGATATTTCCGAAATTTGATCCTGAGCGTGGTTTTTGAGCCTAATTCTGACTCTCTGCACCTATTTTCGTTTTCAAATTACGATATTTTAGACCGAAAATATACCAATTACTGAAAATGGCAATGTGTCATATTTTGCCCAAACCCCCCTGCAGTTTTCAAAATATATGAAATGTCGAAAACTTGACTCCTGAGCGTGATTTTTGAGCCGAATTGTGACTCTCTGCGCCTATTTTCGTTTCTAAATTACGATATTTTATACAGAAAACATGTCAATTACTGAAAACGGCGATGGGATACATTTAGCCCAACCCCGCCAGCAGTTTTCAAAATATATGAAAAGTCGAAAATTTGATTCCTGAGCGTGATTTTTAATCCGAATTCTGACTTTCTGCGCCTATTTTCATTTTAAAATTACGAATTTTTATACCGAAAATATGCCAATTACTGAAAATGGCGGTCGGTCATACTTTGCCCAATCCTCCCTTGTAATTTTCAAAATATCTGAAATGTCGAAAATTTAACTCCTGAGCGTGGTTTTTGAGGCGAATTCTGACTCTCTGCACATATTTTCATGTTCAAATTACGAATTTTTATACCGAAAATATGCCAATTACTAAAAACCACTATGGGTCATATTTTGCCCAAACCAACCAGCAGTTTTCAAAATATCTGAAATATCGGAAATTTGACTCCTGAGCGTGATTTGTGAGCCAAATTCTGAGTCTCTACACCAATTTTGATTTTCATATTACGACCATATATACCAAAAATATGCCAATTACCGAAAATGGCGATGTGTCAAATTTTGCCCAAACCCCCCTGCAGCTTTCAAAATATATGAAATTTCGAAAATTTGGCACCTGAGCGTAATTTTTAAGCCGAATTTTGACTCTCGGCACCTATTTTCATGTTTAAATTACGACTTTTTATACCGAAAATAGGCCAATTACTGAAAACCGCTATGGGTCATATTTTGCCCAAACCAACCAGCAGTTTTCAAAGTATCTGAAATGTTGTTAAATTGACTGCTGAGCCTGATTTTTGAGCCGAATTTTAATTCTCTGCACCTATTTTCATTTTCAAATTACGACTTTTTATACCGAAAATATGCCAATTACTGAAAACGGTGATGGATCATATTTTCCCTTAAACCCCCTCCAGTTTTCAAAATATCTGAAATGTCGAAAATTTGACTCCTGAGCGTGATTTACGAGCTGAATTCTGACTTTCTGCACCTATTTTCATTTTCAAATTTCTAATTTTTATACCGAAATATGCCAATTACTGAAAAGATTGATTAGTCAAATTTTGCCCAAATCCCCTGGAGTTTTCAGAATATTTGAAATGTGGGAAATTTTAACCCTAAGCGTGATTTTTTAGCCGAATTCTGAGTCTATGACACCCCCACAACCACACCCCCACAACCACACCCCACAACCACATCCCCACAACCACACCCCACAACCACACCCCCAAAACCACACCCCCACACAACCACATCCACACAACCACACCCCCACAACCACACCCCCACAACCACATCCTCACAACCACATCCTCACAACCACACCCCCACAACCATATCCCCACAACCACACCCCCAACAACCACACCCCCACAACCACACCCCCACAACCACACCCCCCACAACCACATCCCCACAACCACATCCCCACAACCACATCCCCACAACCACACCCCACAACCACACCCCACAACCACATCCCCACAACCACACCCCACAACCACACCCCACAACCACACCCCCACAACCACATCCTCACAACCACATCCTCACAACCACACCCCACAACCACACCCCACAACCACATCCCCACAACCACATCCCCACAACCACACCCCCACAACCACACCCCACAACCACATCCCCACAACCACATCCCCACAACCACACCCCCACAACCACATCCCCACAACCACACCCCCACAACCACACCCCCACAACCACATCCTCACAACCACATCCTCACAACCACATCCCCACAACCACACCCCACAACCACATCCCCAAAACCACACCCCCACACAACCACATCCCCACAACCACACCCCCACAACCACACCCCCACAACCACATCCTCACAACCACATCCCCACAACCACATCCCCACAACCACACCCCCACAACCACCCCCCACAACCACATCCTCACAACCACATCCTCACAACCACACCCCACAACCACACCCCACAACCACATCCCCACAACCACACCCCACAACCACACCCCCACAACCACATCCCCACAACTACACCCCCACAACCACATCCCCACAACCACATCCTCACAACCACACCCCCACAACCACATCCCCACAACCACACCCCACAACCACATCCCCAAAACCACACCCCCACACAACCACATCCCCACAACCACACCCCCACAACCACACCCCCACAACCACACCCCCACAACCACACCCCCACAACCACATCCCCACAACCACATCCCCACAACCACACCCCACAACCACACCCCACAACCACACCCCACAACCACACCCCCACAACCACACCCCCACAACCACATCCCCAAAACCACACCCCCACAACCACACCCCCACAACCACATCCTCACAACCACATCCTCACAACCACACCCCACAACCACACCCCACAACCACACCCCACAACCACATCCCCAAAACCATACCCCCACACAACCACATCCACACAACCACACCGCCAACAACCACACCCCACAACCACACCCCCACAACCACACCCCCACAACCATATCCCCACAACCACACCCCCAACAACCACACCCCCACAACCACACCCCACAACCACACCCCCACAACCATATCCCCACAAGCACACCCCACAACCACACCCCCACATCCACACCCCACAACCACACCGCCACAACCACACCCCCACAACCACACCCCCCACAACCACCTCCCCACAACCACACCCCCCCACAACCACACCCCACAAACACACCCCCACAACCACATCCCCACAACCACACCCCCACAACCACACCCCCCACAACCACACCCCCCACAACCACACCCCCACAACCACACCTCACAACCACACCCCCACAACCACACCCCCCACAATCACATCCCCACAACCACACCACCCACAACCACACCCCACAACCACACCCCACAACCACATCCCCACAACCACACCCCCACAACCACACCCCCACAAGCACATTCCCACAACCACACCCCCCACAACCACACCCCACAACCACACCCCCACAACCACATCCCCACAACCACACCCCCCATAACCACACCCTCACACCTCCACAACAACACCCCCACAACCACACCCCCACAACCACACCCCCACAACCACACCCCCACAACCACATTCCCACAACCACACCCCCACACCCACACCTCCATAACCACACCCACACCTCCATAACCACACCCACACCCCCACAACCACACCCCCACAACCACACCCCCAAAACCACACCCCCACCCCCACACCCCCACAGCCACACCCCCACAACCACACCCCCACCCCCACACACCCACATCCACACCCCCAACCCCAAACACCCACAACCACATCCCCACAACTACACCCCCACTCCCTCACACCCACAACCACAACCAACCCTCCCTCTCCCCCACCGCATTCTGACCCTGTCACCTCTCCCCTATTCTCACCATGTCCCCCCTCCCCTTTCATCCCATACCCTCCCTATCCCTCCTCCCCCCTCACTGCGTATCCTCAATGTCCCCCCTATCTCCTTAACCCACACCCTACCTGTCTCCCCTTCCCTTAAACCCCCACCCCCCACCCCAAAATCCTCTGAGACCCTGCAAACCACCTCACAGATCTTCTCACCCACGGAACAGCTTCCCACACCAGCAGAATGCTCGCCAAGAAAGGGAGAAGAAAATGAACAGAAGAAAGTGAGCTTCAAGGCAATGTACACTAACATAGATGGGATTACTAATAAAACAAGTGAACTCGGAGAATGGGCACCAGAAAACCCAGACATAATAGCACTCACAGAAACAAAGCTAACAAACACATAACAAACGCAGTGTTTCCACAGGGCTACTATGTAGTGAGGAAAGAGAGAGAAGGGAGAGGAGGAGGTGGTGTAGCTTTGCTACTAAGAGAAGGTTGGAGTTTGGAAGAGATGGTAATTCAGAACTGTGAAGGTTTCAGTGACTACATATCAGGCACCATAGCAACTGGAGGACAGAAAATTATAATAGTAGTCATATATAACCCCCCACCAAATGTCAGAAGACCCAGACAGAAATATGATAGGAACAACTTGGCCACCATCAATATAATAGAGAGTGCAGCTTCTGTGGCTAGCAGGAACGGATCTGGACTACTAATCATGGGAGACTTCAACCATGGGAGGATAGATTGGGGGAACTGAGACCCACATGGAGGCCCAGACACATGGAGAGCTAAGCTGCTGGACGTCAAGGGACCGACAAGAATGAGAGGAGGGGATGAACCAGCAATGCTTGATCTGATATTTACCCTAAATGAGTCGGATATAAGGGAAGTTAAGTTGGAAGCCCCCTTGGGAATGAGTATCCTATCCTATCCTGTTTCTGATATACGTAAATTATCTCCCAGAGGGTATAGACTGCAGGAATGGTCGAACAAATGGATGTTAGAGTTTAACCCAAGCAAATATAATGTAATGAAGATAGGTGTAGGGAACAGGAGGCCAGATTCAAGGTATCATTTGGGAGAGGAAATACTTCAAGAGTCCGAGAGAGAGATAGACCTGGGGGTTGATATCACGCCAGACCTGTCCCCTGAAGCTCATATCAAGAGGATAACATCAGCGGCATATGCCAGGCTGGCTAACATAAGAACGGCCTTTAGAAACTTGTGTAAGGAATCTTTCAGAACATTATATACCACATATGTCAGACCAATCCTGGAGTATGCGGCACCAGCATGGAGTCCATATCTAGTCAAGCATAAGACTAAACTGGAAAAGGTTCAAAGGTTTGCCACCAGACTAGTACCCGAGCTGAGAGGTATGAGCTACGAGGAGAGACTACGGGAATTAAACCTCACTTCGTTGGAAGACAGAAGAGTTAGAGGGGACATGATCACCACATACAAGATTCTCAAGGGAATCGATAGGGTAGTTAAAGACAGTCTATTTAACACAAGGGGAACACGCACAAGGGGACACAGGTGGAAACTGAGTACCCAAAAGCCACAGAGATATTAGAAAGAACTTTTTTAGTGTCAGAGTGGTTGACAAATGGAATGTATTAGGAAGTGATGTGGTGGAGGCTGACTCCATACACAGTTTCAAGTGTAGATATGATAGAGCCCAACAGGCTCAGGAACCTGTACACCTGTTGATTGACGGTTGAGAGGCGGGACCAAAGAGCCAGAGCTCAACCCCCGCAAACACAATTATGTGAGTACAACTAGGTGAGTACCTACTTGTGTGCATGTGTGTGTGCGTGTGTGTGTGCGTGTGCGTGTGCGCGTGTGTGTGCATGTGTGTGTGCGCGTGTGTGTGCACATACAATACGGGTGTTGGGGAGGTGTGTGGAGGTGTAAGGTGTACACAGCGCCAGCACTACAATAACAGGAGAATTATTACTCACCACCATCCTCACATTCACCCTAAATGCCTGTTTACCCTGTTGCTTCCTGGGCCTGCACGCCCCCCCCCTCCTCTCTCTCTCTCTCTCTCTCTCTCTCTCTCTCTCTCTCTCTCTCTCTCTCTCTCTCTCTCTCTCTCTCTCTCTCTCTCTCTCTCTCTCTCTCTCTCTCTCTCTCTCCTCCTCCCTCCCTTCCTATGTATCTGAGTGTCTCTCTCTCTCTCTCTCTCTGTCTCTCTCTCTTTCTCTCTGTCTGTCTCTCTCTCTCTGTCTCTCTGTCTCTCTGCCTCTCTCTCTCTCTCTCTCTCTCTCTCTCTCTCTCTCTCTCTCTCTCTCTCTCTCTCTCTCTCTCTCTCTCTCTCTCTCTCTCTCTCTCTCTCTCTGTCTCTCTCTCTTTCTCTCTGTCTGTCTCTCTCTCTCTGTCTCTCTGTCTCTCTGTCTCTCTCTCTCTCTCTCTCTCTCTCTCTCTCTCTCTCTCTCTCTCTCTCTCTCTCTCTCTCTCTCTCTCTCTCTCTCTCTCTCTCTCTCTCTCTCTCTCTCTCTGTCTCTCTCTCTGTCTCTCTGTCTCTGTCTCTCTCTCTCTCTCTCTCTCTCTCTCTCTCTCTCTCTCTCTCTCTCTCTCTCTCTCTCTGTCTCTCTCTCTCTCTGTCTCTCTCTCTCTCTCTGTCTCTCTCTCTCACCAGTTCTCTCTTATCAGAGAGCGAGAGAACGAGAGATTAACAACAGACGGGTGTAGGGGCACCAGTCCCCACAGAGCACACACTCAACACACCATCACTCTCTCTGCTAAATTGCTTTTAACATTTGATGTTGCTTTAAATACTCGTTTGTGGGAACGTTTTCTTTATCTCTCACAACGTTGCTGTGTCGCTGACGTTGCTCACACCTGTGCTCACATGGTGGGGGGGGGGGGGGAGGTTGAGACGTTTGTCAAGATATATCACCCATCTAACTCATTTGGATTGGTTGTTAGATCAACGGTGTCGTTTGTTTCATGTGTTTAGACACAGGTGTCATATTCATGTGTATTCACCTGGTTGTATTCACCTAGTTGTGCTTGCGGGGGGTTGAGCTCTGCTCTTTCGACCAGCCTCTCAACTGTTAATCAATCAACTGTTACTAACTACTAACTATCTAATTCTGTTTCTCTCTCTCGCACACACACACACACACACACACACACACACACACACACACACACACACACACACACCCACACACACACATACACACACACACACACACACACACACACACACACACACACACACACACACACACACACACACACACACACACACACACACACACACACACACACTTTGGCTCTGACCAAAGAGCCAAAGCTCAACCACCCCAAGCACAATTAGGTGAGTACACAGATACACACACACACACACACAAACACACACACACATACACACACACACACACACACACACACACACACACACACACACACACACACACACACACACACACACACACACACACCCAGGAAGCAGCCCGTAGCAGATATCTAACTCCCAGGTACCCACTAGGACGGTCGGGGGATTGAACGCCGACCTGCATGAAGCGAGACCGTCGCTCTACCCTCCAACCCAAGTGATTGGACAAAAATCACTAGAAGCCAGGAGGAGCAGGAGAAGGAGAAGTCTACTGAATCCTCTAGGATTTCTTAAGCTTACAATTGAAGCCCAAAGCAGGAGTTTTAAGACTTGTTCTCACTGCTCTGTGACTAATGGTCCAGTAGTTCAGCCAAACTTCTCGTCAAAGACACAATGAAGTCAGTGAGAAGGTCGGTATGAACCGCTGGGATCAGTAGGAGACTTCTACTGAATATCAGTAGGTGTCTCCTACTTAATATCAGTAGGTGTCTCCTACTGAATATCAGTAGGAGTCTCCTACTTAATATCAGTAGGTGTCTAATACTGATATTCTACTGATAAATGTTTCAAACATCCACATGACAGATCTGCTCTTAAGACTCACTATAACATCCGATAGTTTACTGTATGAACGATAAATTTCCCGTAAACTCATATCGAAAAATTTACCTGTAAACTTTGTCTCGATCCTCAACTCTGACGACTTTGTGAATCAAGTCTTGATACTAGCACTAATTATGTCCAGAAGGCGAGCACAGCTTGTTGTCGTGTGTGTGTGTTTACTAGTTGTGTTTTTGCGGGGGTTGAGCTTTGCTCTTTCGGCCCGCCTCTCAACTGTCAATCAACTGTTTACTAACTACTTTTTTTTTTTTTTTTTTTTTTTCTTTTTTTTTCCACACACCACACACACACACACACCCCAGGAAGCAGCCCGTGACAGCTGACTAACTCCCAGGTACCTATTTACTGCTAGGTAACAGGGGCACTTAGGGTGAAAGAAACTTTGCCCATTTGTTTCTGCCTCGTGCGGGAATCGAACCCGCGCCACAGAATTACGAGTCCTGCGCGCTATCCACCAGGCTACGAGGCCCCTACGAGACCATTCCTTGTGTGTGTGTGTGGGTGGGTGTGGTTGGGTGTGTGTGTGTGTGTGTGTGTGTGTGTGTGTGTGTGTGTGTGTGTGTGTGTGTGTGTGTGTGTGTGTGTGTGTGTGTGTGTGTGTGTGTGTGTACTCACCTAGTTACTCACCTAGTTGTGTTTGCGGGGGTTGAGCTCTGGCTCTTTGGTCCCGCCTCTCAACCGTCAATCAACAGGTGTACAGATTCCTGAGCCTATCGGGCTCTGTTATATCTACACTTGAAACTGTGTATGGAGTCAGCCTCCACCACATCACTTCCTAATGCATTCCATTTGTCAACCACTCTGACACTAAAAAAGTTCTTTCTAATATCTCTGTGGCTCATTTGGGCACTCAGTTTCCACCTGTGTCCCCTTGTGCGTGTTCCCCTTGTGTTAAATAGACTGTCTTTATCTACCCTATCAATCCCCTTCAGAATCTTGAATGTGGTGATCATGTCCCCCCTAACTCTTCTGTCTTCCAGCGAAGTGAGGTTTAATTCCCGTAGTCTCTCCTCGTAGCTCATACCTCTCAGCTCGGGTACTAGTCTGGTGGCAAACCTTTGAACCTTTTCCAGTTTAGTCTTATCCTTGACTAGATATGGACTCCATGCTGGGGCTGCATACTCCAGGATTGGCCTGACATATGTGGTATACAAAGTTCTGAATGATTCTTTACACAAGTTTCTGAATGCCGTTCGTATGTTGGCCAGCCTGGCATATGCCGCTGATATTATCCGCTTGATATGTGCTGCAGGAGACAGATCTGGCGTGATATCAACCCCCAAGTCTTTTTCCTTCTCTGACTCCTGAAGAATTTCCTCTCCCAGATGATACCTTGTATCTGGCCTCCTGCTCCCTACACCTATCTTCATTACATTACATTTGGTTGGGTTAAACTCTAACAACCATTTGTTCGACCATTCTTTCAGCTTGTCTAGGTCTTCTTGAAGCCTCAAGCAGTCCTCTTCTGTTTTAATCCTTCTCATAATTTTAGCATCGTCCGCAAACATTGAGAGAAATGAATCGATACCCTCCGGGAGATCATTTACATATATCAGAAACAAGATAGGACCGAGTACAGAGCCCTGTGGGACTCCACTGGTGACTTCACGCCAATCGGAGGTCTCACCCCTCACCGTAACTCTCTGCTTCCTATTGCTTAGATACTCCCTTATCCACTGGAGCACCTTACCAGCTACACCTGCCTGTCTCTCCAGCTTATGTACCAGCCTCTTATGCGGTACTGTGTCAAAGGCTTTCCGACAATCCAAGAAAATGCAGTCCGCCCAGCCCTCTCTTTCTTGCTTAATCTGTGTCACCTGATCGTAGAATTCTATCAAGCCTGTAAGGCAAGATTTACCCTCCCTGAATCCATGTTGGCGATTTGTCACGAAGTCCCTTCTCTCCAGATGTGTTACCAGGTTTTTTCTCACGATCTTCTCCATCACCTTGCATGGTATACAAGTCAAGGACACTGGCCTGTAGTTCAGTGCCTCTTGTCTGTCGCCCTTTTTGTATATTGGGACCACATTCGCCGTCTTCCATATTTCTGGTAGGTCTCCCGTCTCTAGTGACTTACTATACACTATGGAGAGTGGCAGGCAAAGTGCCTCTGCACACTCTTTCAGTACCCATGGTGAGATCCCATCTGGACCAACAGCCTTTCTAACATCCAGATCCAGCAGGTGTCTCTTGACCTCCTCTCTCGTAATTTCGAACTCCTCCAAGGCCGCCTGGTTTACCTCCCTTTCTCCTAGCACAGTGACCTCACCCTGTTCTATTGTGAAGACCTCCTGGAACCTCTTGTTGAGTTCCTCACACACCTCTCTGTCATTCTCTGTATACCTGTCCTCGCCTGTTCTAAGTTTCAATACCTGTTCTTTCACTGTTGTTTTCCTTCTTATGTGACTGTGGAGTAGCTTTGGTTCGGTCTTGGCTTTGTTTGCTATATCATTTTCAAAATTTTTCTCTGCTTCTCTTCTCACCCTGACGTACTCATTCCTGGTTCTCTGGTATCTCTCTCTGCTTTCTGGTGTTCTGTTATTCCGGAAGTTCCTCCACGCCTTTTTGTTCAGTTTCTTCGCTTCCATACATGCCCTATTATACCATGGATTCTTCTGTTGCTTCTCGGATTTTTCCCTTTGGGCCGGGATGAACCTGTTTACTGCCTCCTGACACTTTTGGGTAACATAGTCCATCATACCCTGTACAGACTTGTCTCTGAGGTCTGTGTCCCAAGGTATTTCACTTAGGAAACTTCTCATCTGTTCATAATTCCCCTTTCGGTATGCCAGCCTTTTGATTCCTAGTTCTTTTTGGGGAGAGATTAGTCCTAGCTCTACCAGGTACTCAAAGTTCAATACACTGTGGTCACTCATTCCCAAGGGCGCTTCCATCTTAACTTCCCTTATATCCCATTCATTTAGGGTAAATATCAAATCAAGCATTGCTGGTTCATCTTCTCCTCTCATTCTTGTTGGTTCTTTGGTGTGCTGGCTTAGAAAGTTTCTTGTTGCCACGTCCAGCAGCTTAGCTCTCCATGTTTCTGGTCCTCCATGCGGGTCTCTGTTCTTCCAATCTATCTTCCCATGGTTGAAGTCTCCCATAATTAGTAGTCCAGATCCATTCCTGCTAGCAACAGAAGCTGCTCTTTCTATTATGTTAATGGTGGCCATGTTGTTTCTATCATATTCCTGTCTAGGTCTTCTGTCATTTGGTGGTGGATTATATATGACTGCGACTATAATTTTTTTCCCTCCATTTGTTACAGTACCTGCTATGTAGTCACTGAAACCTTCACAGCCCTGAATATCCATCTCCTCAAAATCCCAGCCTTGTCTTACCAGCAGAGCTACACCACCCCCACCTCTTCCTTCCCTCTCTTTCCTCATAACATAATAGTCCTGTGGGAACACTGCATTTGTTATCGTTTTCGTGATCTTTGTTTCTGTGAGGGCTATTATGTCTGGGTTTTCCTCTAGTACCAGTTCTCCAAGCTCATTTGCTTTATTTGTAATTCCATCTATGTTTGTGTACATCGCTTTGAGGCTCACTTTCTTCTGTCCCTCCTCAAATCGCCTCCTTGGTGAGTGTTCTGCTGGTGGGGGAGGCTGTTCCATGGGTGTGAGGACCTGTGAGGTGGATAACAGGGTCTCAGAGGATACTGGGATGAGGGGCGGGGGATCCAGTGAAGGGGGAGGGACAGGGAGGGTATGGGGTGAAAGGGGAGGGAGGACGGGAAGGAAAGGGGGGGAGGGAGGACTCGGGAGGAGGGGAGGGGTAGAAGGGTGGGGATTGGGTGTGGGGGGAGGGAGATTTTGCTGAACATTTGAGTGGGGGCAGGGAGGGTTTGGGGTAGGGGGGTTTTCTATGCAGAGGAGGGAGGCGGGGTTGTCCTCCCTTCTGGTGTTACTGGGTAGCTGGTTGTGGGTTCCCCCCTCGCCTCTGGGGGTGTTGGGTTGGGAGCTGTGACTTCCTGGTTTTCCCCTCTCGCCCTGCGCCTCTTCCTTGCTTCTGCCGCCACGGCTCTCTCCTCCCTTGTCATGTCTCTCTGGAGGAATACATTTTTTAATTTTCCCACGTTTTTCAGGGAGCTCTTCCTTGATAGGATCTTCTCCTTTGTATTCTCGTTTGCAAACACTATCTTTATCATTCGGTCTCGGTCTTTGTTGTACCGGCCTAGCCTGAAAACCTTCTCAATGCTATGCTCAGCCCCTTCCATGTCTAGTGCCTTTAGTACTTCATTCACTGCTGCTTTGTCCTTGTCACTCCACTCTGTCCTATTAGATCCTTCCTGCTCCTTAATACCCACAGCAACCACTGATCTGTTCCTTTCCAGCAGTTGGCTAGTGGAGCGTGCCGCCTCCTGCGAGGTGGCTGCTTTCATGGCCACCTCCATCACTGCAGTCATTACTTCAGAGTTATTTTTTTTTAGTATTTCCGCAAATGTTGCTTTTATTGTGGCATTCTCATCCAGAAAACTATTACCACCTTCTCCCTGGGTGGTTTTCTGATTCTCAGCCTCGATACCATTTTCTTTGAGGGTTCTAATCTCCTCCTTTGCTGCTGTCAGCTCTCTTTTCAGGTTGCTTATTTCGTTCTTCATTTTCTGCATCATTTCTTGCATCTCACTCTTGATGTCCTGCAGAAACTGGGCGAACATTTCCTTCATCTCGTCACCTTGGCTCTTTCCTGTTCCCCTGGGACCTCTGGCTGCCATGCTTGACCCTGTTGGGATGGGGAAGGGAGAGAGAGAGAGAGAGGAAGAGAGAGAGAAAGAGAGAGAGAGAGAAAGGGAGTGATAAAGGGAGAGATAAATGGGTGGGTGGGGGGGGGATTCGACCCTTCCACTGAAGTGAGAAGAAAGTAGAAGGGGAGGGGGGGGGGAGGAGATGGAGAGAGAGGCGGGAGGGAGAGAGAGGCGGGAGGGAGAGAGTGGGTGAGGGAGAGAGCGGGTGAGGGAGAGAGTGGGTGAGGGAGAGAGCGGGTGAGGGAGAGAGCGGGTGAGGGAGAGAGCGGGTGAGGGAGAGAGGGTGGGGAGGTGTGTGTATGTGTGGGCAGAGAGGGAGGGGGAAGGAAAGAGAGGGAGGGAGAGGGGGAGGGAGGGGGAAGGAAAGAGAGGGAGGGGGAAGGAAAGATAGGGAGGGAGAGGGGGACGGAGGGAGGGAGGGAGAGAGAGAGAGAGAGAGAGAGAGAGAGAGAGAGAGAGAGAGAGAGAGAGAGAGAGAGAGAGAGAGAGAGAGAGAGAGAGAGAGAGAGAGAGAGAGAGAGAGAGCAGGAGAGAGAGAGCAGGAGAGAGAGAGCAGGAGAGAGATAGTGGGAGAGGGAGAGAGGGAGTGGGAGAGAGGGAGAGTGGGGAGGGGAAGAGTGTGTGTATGGGCGATGCGGTGTGTGAGTGTGTGTGTGTGTGTGTGTGTGTGTGTGTGTGTGTGTGTGTGTGTGTGTGTGTGTGTGTGTGTGTGTGTGTGTGTGTGTGTGAGAGAGTGTGTGTGTGTGTGTGTGTGTGTGTGTGTGTGTGTGTGTGTGTGTGTGTGTGTGTGTGTGTGTGTGAGTGTGTGTGTGTGTGTGTGTGTGTGTGTGTGTGTGTGTGTGTGTGTGTGTGTGTGAGAGTGTGTGTGTGTGTGTGTGTGTGTGTGTGTGTGTGTGTGTGTGTGTGTGTGTGTGTGTGTGAGAGAGTGTGTGTGTGTGTGTGTGTGTGTGTGTGTGTGTGTGTGTGTGTGGTGTGTGTGTGTGTGTGTGTGTGTGTGTGTGTGTGTGTGTGTGTGTGTGAGTGTGTGTGTGAGTGTGTGTGTGTGTGTGTGTGTGTGTGTGTGTGTGTGTGTGTGTGTGTGTGTGTGTGTGTGTGTGGGTGTGTGTGTGTGTGTGTGTGTGTGTGTGTGTGTGTGTGTGTGTGTGTGTGTGTGTGTGTGTGTGTGTGTGTGTGTGTGTGTGTGTGTTTGAGAGGTGTACATATAGTAGACATGATAAAGGAAAAATAGGTCATATAGTCAGTACAAAAGACAACCAATGGTTAGAAAGGCGGGGACCAAGAGCTAAGACGAAGTACGGCTGGCTGAACCATTTTGAGAGCATCTCTTCGTGATTCACGAGAGCAAGAGAGAGAGAGAGAGAGAGAGAGAGAGAGAGAGAGAGAGAGAGAGAGAGAGAGAGAGAGAGAGAGAGAGGTAGAAACAAAGTCAGAGTCAGACAGACATATACACAGTAAGTGAGGGAGATAAGAGAGAGATAAGAGGAAGTAGAAGAGTGAGAGACAAAGCTCTCCAATCTCACGAGAAGAGAATTGCCACCCAAATATAAACACACTTTGCTTTGCTTCAGAAGCAAGAAAAGTTACTTTTAGAATAACCTACAGACACTCTTCAGTATCTTTTTTCTCTCCAGGTTCCTCTTCAGGAACTTTTTTCATTTGTGAATGTCAACAATACACAACAGCTCGCAGCACAGGGTCAACATTACCACAAAATGTTTACTGTAAACTTATTTTCTAATTATTTAGACTCTAAACTTCCACGACTCTAAACTTCCACGCCAGGTATACCTCACAGTAGCCAGGTTCTGCCCATTTGGTACAGGCCATTCAAGATAAGTTTTCATTATTCATTGAAAATTACGACCATAAAAAATAAAACTGCAGGAGGCTTATTGGTCCATACGAGGCAGCTCCTATTGGTCCATACGAGGCAGCTCCCATTGGTCCATACGAGGCAGTTCCTATTGGTCCATACGAGGCAGCTCCTATTGGTCCATACGAGGCAGCTCCTACTGGTCCATACGAGGCAGCTCCTATTGGTCCATACGAGGCAGCGCCTATTGGTCCATACGAGGCAGCTCCTATTGGTCCATTCGAGGCAGCTCCTGTTGGTCCATACGAGACAGCTCCTATTGGTCCATACGAGGCAGCTCCTATTGGCCCATACGAGGCAGCTCCTATGGGTCCATACGAGGCAGCTCCTATTGGTCTATACGAGGCAGCTCCTATTGGTCCATACGAGGCAGCTCCTATTGGTCCATACGAGGCAGCTCCTATTGGCCCATACGAGTCAGCTCCTATTGGTCCATACGAGGCAGCTCCTATTGGTCCATACGAGGCAGCTCCTATTGGTCCATACGAGGCAGCTGCTATAGGTCCACACGAGGCAGCTCCTATTGGTCCACACGAGGCAGCTCCTATTGGTCCATACGAGGCAGCTGCTATTGGTCCATACGAGGCAGCTCCTATTGGTCCATACGAGGCAGCTGCTATTGGTCCATACGAGGCAGCTCCTATTAGTCCATACGAGGCAGCTCCTATTGGTCCATACGAGGCAGCTCCTATTGGTCCATACGAGGCAGCTCCTATTGGTCCATACGAGGCAGCTGCTATTGGTCCATACGAGGCAGCTGCTATTGGTCCATACGAGGCAGCTGCTATTGGTCCATACGAGGCAGCTCCTATTGGTCCATACGAGGCAGCTGCTATTGGTCCATACGAGGCAGCTCCTATTGGTCCATACGAGGCAGCTCCTATTGGTCCATACGAGGCAGCTCCTATTGGTCCATACGAGGCAGCTCCTATTGGTCCATACGAGGCAGCTCCTATTGGTCCATACGAGGCAGCTCCTATTGGTCCATACGAGGCAGCTCCTATTGGTCCATACGAGGCAGCTCCTATTGGTCCATACGAGGCAGCTCCTACGTATATCCACACATAACATATACCTCACTCCTATGGATAAGGGAACTATACATCCCTCTTCCTTAGATTTACTGAAATTTATAGTAATTTGCTCTCTTTGTTTACATTATTATATATATGATGGAATATTTAGAGGGGCAGTGATGGCTGTGGTAGACGGTGATGGCTGTGGTAGACGGTGATGGCTGTGGTAGACGGTGATGGCTGAGGTAGACGGTGATGGCTGTGGTAGACGGTGATGGCTGTGGTAGACGGTGATGGCTGTGGTAGATGGTGATGGCTGTGGTAGACGGTGATGGCTGTGGTAGACGGTGATGGCTGAGGTAGACGGTGATGGCTGAGGTAGACAGTGATGGCTGTGGTAGACGGTGATGGCTGTGGTAGACGGTGATGGCTGTGGTAGACGGTGATGGCTGTGGTAGACGGTGATGGCTGTGGTAGACGGTGATGGCTGTGGTAGACGGTGATGGCTGTGGTAGACGGTGATGGCTGTGGTAGACGGTGATGGCTGTGGTAGACGGTGATGGCTGTGGTAGACGGTGATGGCTGAGGTAGACGGTGATGGCTGTGGTAGACGGTGATGGCTGTGGTAGACGGTGATGGCTGTGGTAGATGGTGATGGCTGTGGTAGACGGTGATGGCTGTGGTAGACGGTGATGGCTGAGGTAGACGGTGATGGCTGAGGTAGACAGTGATGGCTGTGGTAGACGGTGATGGCTGTGGTAGACGGTGATGGCTGTGGTAGACGGTGATGGCTGTGGTAGACGGTGATGGCTGTGGTAGACGGTGATGGCTGTGGTAGACGGTGATGGCTGAGGTAGACGGTGATGGCTGTGGTAGACGGTGATGGCTGAGGTAGACGGTGATGGCTGTGGTAGACAGTAATGGCTGAGGTAGACAGTGATGGCTGTGGTAGACGGTGATGGCTGAGGTAGACGGTGATGGCTGTGGTAGACGGTGATGGCTGTGGTAGACGGTGATGGCTGTGGTAGACGGTGATGGCTTAGGTAGACGGTGATGGCTGAGGTAGACGGTGATGGCTGTGGTAGACGGTGATGGCTGTGGTAGACGGTGATGGCTGTGGTAGACAGTGATGACTGTGGTAGACAGTGATGGCTGTGGTAGACGGTGATGGCTGTGGTAGACGGTGATGGCTGTGGTAGACGGTGATGGCTGTGGTAGACGGTGATGGCTGAGGTAGATGGTGATGGCTGTGGTAGACGGTGATGGCTGTGGTAGACGGTGATGGCTGAGGTAGACGGTGATGGCTGAGGTAGATGGTGAAGGCTGAGGTAGACGGTGATGGCTGTGGTAGACGGTGATGGCTGAGGTAGACGGTGATGGCTGAGGTAGACAGTAATGGCTGAGGTAGACGGTGATGGCTGAGGTAGACGGTGATGGCTGTGGTGGACGGTGATGGCTGTGGTAGACGGTGATGGCTGAGGTAGACGGTAATGGCTGTGGTAGACGGTGATGGCTGTGGTAGATGGTGATGGCTGTTGTAGACGGTGATGGCTGAGGTAGACGGTGATGGCTGTGGTAGATGGTGATGGCTGAGGTAGACGGTGATGGCTGTGGTAGACGGTGATGGCTGTGTACTGTCAGTATGTCAGTACTGTGAATCACCGTAACGTTATATGTGAGAACATATCTGGAGCAGGACGGTGAGCCCAGTAGTTGCGTTGGTTGGTACGGGTACAGCCTAGATACTTAAAAGTCGTTGTTCGATTCCGCAATGATCCAAATGGTTGGGACATCATTCGTTCCGTCCAACCTGTGCCAGCTCCTTATCCTCATATCCCAGTTCGTTGTCCTCATATCCCAGCTCCTTGTCCTCATGTCCCAGTTCCTTGTCCTTATATCCCAGCTCTTTGTCCTCATATCCCAACTCCTTGTCCTCATATCCCAGCTCCTTGTCCTCATACCCCAGCTCCTTGTCCTCATATCCCAGCTCCTTGTCCTCAAATCCCAGCTCCTTGTTCTCATATCCCAACTCCTTGTCCTCATATCCCAGCTCCTTGTCCTCAAATCCCAGCTCCTTGTCCTCATACCCCAGCTCCTTGTCCTCATATCCCAGCTCCTTGTCCTCAAATCCCAGCTCCTTGTTCTCATATCCCAACTCCTTGTCCTCATATCCCAGCTCCTTGTCCTCATATCCCAGCTCCTTGTCCTCAAATCCTAGCTCCTTGTCCTCATATCCCAGCTCCTTGTCCTCATATCCCAGCTCCTTGTCCTCAAATGCCAGCTCCTTGTCCTCATATCCCAGCTCCTTGTCCTCATATCCCAGCTCCTTGTCCTCAAATCCTAGCTTCTTGTCCTCATATCCCAGCTCCTTGTCCTCATATCCCAGCTCCTTGTCCTCAAATGCCAGCTCCTTGTCCTCATATCCCAGCTCCTGGTCCTCATATCCCAATTCCTGGTCCCTGGCTGAGTGTGGTGGTGGGCTGGTCCCTGGCTGAGTGTGGTGGCCTGGTCCCTGGCTGAGTGTGGTGGTGGTGGGCTGGTCCCTGGCTGAGTGTGGTGGTGGGCTGGTCCCTGGCTGAGTGTGGTGGTGGGTCTGGTCCCAGGCTGAGTGTGGTGGTGGGCTGGTCCCTGGCTGAGTGTGGTGGTGGTGGTGGGCTGGTCCCTGGCTGAGTGTGGTGGTGGGTCTGGTCCCAGGCTGAGTGTGGTGGTGGGCTGGTCCCTGGCTGAGTGTGGTGGTGGTGGGCTGGTCCCTGGCTGAGTGTGGTGGTGGGCTGGTCCCTGGCTGAGTGTGGTGGTGGTGGGCTGGTCCCTGGCTGAGTGTGGTGGTGGGCTGGTCCCTGGCTGAGTGTGGTAGGGGGTCTGGTCCCTGGCTGAGTGTGGTGGTCTGGTCCCTGGCTGAGTGTGGTGGTAGGCTGGTCCCTGGCTGAGTGTGGTGGTGGGCTGGTCCCTGGCAGGGGTACTGGTGGCCTGGTCCCTGGCTGAGTGTGGTGGGGGGTCTGGTCCCTGGCTGAGTGTGGTGGTGGTCTGGTCCCTGGCTGAGTGTGGTGGTGGGTCTGGTCCCTGGCTGAGTGTGGTGGGGGTCTGGTCCCTGGCTGAGTGTGGTGGGGGTCTGGTCCCTGGCTGAGTGTGGTGGTGTTCTGGTCCCTGGCTGAGTGTGGTGGTGGTGGGATGGTCCCTGGCTGGGTGTGGTGGTGGTGGGATGGTCCCTGGCAGAGTGTGGTGGTGGGCTGGTCCCTGGCAGGGGTACTGGTGTCTGGTCCCTGGCTGAGTGTGGTGGGGCTGGTCCCTGGCTGAGTGTGGTGGTGGGCTGGTCCCTGGCAGGTGTACTGGTGGCCTGGTCCCTGGCTGAGTGTGGTGGTGGTCTGGTCCCTGGCTGAGTGTGGTGGGCTGGTCCCTGGCTGAGTGTGGTGGTGGTCTGGTCCCTGGCTGAGTGTAGTGGAGGTCTGGTCCCTGGCTGAGTGTGGTGGGGCTGGTCCCTGGCTGAGTGTGGTGGTGGGCTGGTCCCTGGCTGAGTGTGGTGGTGGGCTGGTCCCTGGCTGAGTGTGGTGGTGGGCTGGTCCCTGGCAGGGGTACTGGTGTCCTGGTCCCTGGCTGAGTGTGGTGGAGGTCTGGTCCCTGGCTGAGTGTGGTGGTGGGGCTGGTCCCTGGCTGAGTGTGGTGGTGGTGGCCTGGTCCCTGGCTGAGTGTGGTGGTGGGCTGGTCCCTGGCTGAGTGTGGTGATGGGCTGGTCCCTGGCTGAGTGTGGTGGTGGGCTGGTCCCTGGCTGAGTGTGGTGGTGGTCTGGTCCCTGGCTGAGTGTGGTGGGCTGGTCCCTGGCTGAGTGTGGTGGTGGTCTGGTTCCTGGCTGAGTGTGGTGGTGGTGGCCTGGTCCCTGGCTGAGTGTGGTGGTGGGCTGGTCCCTGGCTGAGTGTGGTGGTGGCCTGGTCCCTGGCTGAGTGTGGTGGTGGTCTGGTCCCTGGCTGAGTGTGGTGGTGGTGGGCTGGTCCCTGGCTGAGTGTGGTGGTGGGCTGGTCCCTGGCTGAGTGTGGTGGTGGCCTGGTCCCTGGCTGAGTGTGGTGGTGGTCTGGTCCCTGGCTGAGTGTGGTGGTGGTGGGCTGGTCCCTGGCTGAGTGTGGTGGGCTGGTCTCTGGCTGAGTGTGGTGGTGGTCTGGTCCCTGGCTGAGTGTGGTGGGCTGGTCCCTGGCTGAGTGTGGTGGTGGTCTGGTCCCTGGCTGAGTGTGGTGGTGGTGGCCTGGTCCCTGGCTGAGTTTGGTGGTGGGCTGGTCCCTGGCTGAGTGTGGTGGTGGCCTGGTCCCTGGCTGAGTGTGGTGGTGGGCTGGTCCCTGGCTGAGTGTGGTTGGCTGGTCCCTGGCTGAGTGTGGTGGTGGGCTGGTCCCTGGCTGAGTGTGGTGGTGGTGGGCTGGTCCCTGGCTGAGTGTGGTGGTGGTGGGCTGGTCCCTGGCTGAGTGTGGTGGTGGGCTGGTCCCTGGCTGAGTGTGGTGGTGGGCTGGTCCCTGGCTGAGTGTTGTGGTGGGCTGGTCCCTGGCTGAGTGTGGTGGTGGTGGGCTGGTCCCTGGCTGAGTGTGGTGGTGGGCTGGTCCCTGGCTGAGTGTGGTGGTGGTGGGCTGGTCCCTGGCTGAGTGTGGTGGGCTGGTCCCTGGCTGAGTGTGGTGGTGGTCTGGTCCCTGGCTGAGTGTGGTGTGGTGGCCTGGTCCCTGGCTGAGTGTGGTGGTGGCCTGGTCCCTGGCTGAGTGTGGTGGTGGGCTGGTCCCTGGCTGAGTGTGGTGGTGGCCTGGTCCCTGGCTGAGTGTGGTGGTGGGCTGGTCCCTGGCTGAGTGTGGTGGTGGTGGGCTGGTCCCTGGCTGAGTGTGGTGGTGGGCTGGTCCCTGGCTGAGTGTGGTGGTGGGCTGGTCCCTGGCTGAGTGTGGTGGTGGTGGGCTGGTCCCTGGCTGAGTGTGGTGGTGGTGGGCTGGTCCCTGGCTGAGTGTGGTGGTGGTGGGCTGGTCCCTGGCTGAGTGTGGTGGTAGGCTGGTCCCTGGCTGAGTGTGGTGGTGGGCTGGTCCCTGGCTGAGTGTGGTGGTGGTGGGCTGGTCCCTGGCTGAGTGTGGTGGTGGGCTGGTCCCTGGCTGAGTGTGGTGGTGGGCTGGTCCCTGGCTGAGTGTGGTGGTGGGCTGGTCCCTGGCTGAGTGTGGTGGTGGGCTGGTCCCTGGCTGAGTGTGGTGGTGGGCTGGTCCCTGGCTGAGTGTGGTGGTGGTGGGCTGGTCCCTGGCTGAGTGTGGTGGTGGTGGGCTCGTCCCTGGCTGAGTGTGGTGGTGGTGGGCTGGTCCCTGGCTGAGTGTGGTGGTGGGCTGGTCCCTGGCTGAGTGTGGTGGTGGTGGGCTGGTCCCTGGCTGAGTGTGGTGATGGGCTGGTCCCTGGCTGAGTGTGGTGGTGGGCTGGTCCCTGGCTGAGTGTGGTGGTGGGCTGGTCCCTGGCTGAGTGTGGTGATGGGCTGGTCCCTGGCTGAGTGTGGTGGTGGCCTGGTCCCTGGCTGAGTGTGGTGGTGGTCTGGTCCCTGGCTGAGTGTGGTGGTGGGTCTGGTCCCTGGCTGAGTGTGGTGGTGGGCTGGTCCCTGGCTGAGTGTGGTGGTGGGCTGGTCCCTGGCTGAGTGTGGTGGTGGTGGGCTGGTCTCTGGCTGAGTGTGGTGGTGGGCTGGTCCCTGGCTGAGTGTGGTGGTGGGCTGGTCCCTGGCTGAGTGTGGTGGTGGGCTGGTCCCTGGCTGAGTGTGGTGGTGGGCTGGTCCCTGGCTGAGTGTGGTGGTGGGCTGGTCCCTGGCTGAGTGTGGTGGTGGTCTGGTCCCTGACTGAGTGTGGTGGTAGGCTGGTCCCTGGCTGAGTGTGGTGGTGGGCTGGTCCCTGGCTGAGTGTGGTGGTTGGCTGGTCCCTGGCTGAGTGTGGTGGTGGGCTGGTCCCTGGCTGAGTGTGGTGGTGGGCTGGTCCCTGGCTGAGTGTGGTGGTGGGCTGGTCCCTGGCTGAGTGTGGTGGTGGGCTGGTCCCTGGCTGAGTGTGGTGGTGGGCTGGTCCCTGGCTGAGTGTGGTGGTGGGCTGGTCCCTGGCTGAGTGTGGTGGTGGGCTGGTCCCTGGCTGAGTGTGGTGTTGGGCTGGTCCCTGGCTGAGTGTGGTGGTGGGCTGGTCCCTGGCTGAGTGTGGTGGTGGGCTGGTCCCTGGCAGGGGTACTGGTGGGATGGTCCACCTTTAAGTCGGAGGCTCGTGTGCCTTGCGGCTATAAAGGAACAACATTCATTTTATCTCTCAGCCAAAAGAACGAACCGTTTGAACAATAAAATAATTGATAAAAATGAATTGTATGTAGGCTACAGATAACAATTAATAACTCGTTATCTATCAACATTTAACAAATACACAATTAAATTACTTGTATAACTAAATAAAACGTTATTTTAATTGTTACTTAATTATTTACATAAAAAATGTAGCAAACTTAATATCAGAGTGTCATTATACTACAATGTTTGTATATAAACGTCCAGGAGCTTCCATGTGGTTCACTATTCTATAATTTATGAGCGTAAACAGTTTTTTAATCAGAACATATATAAAAGAAGCTTTAGAATTATTAGGAAAAACTTTCAATTATATCAAATAGAATATTTATCCTAGGCTCAAGGCCAGACGCATGTGGGTAGTCTCTTCCAATTTTGCACTGTGATTGCTGTTGGGTGCGTGCCCAACGTGGCCGGATCGAGGGTCAGCACTGTTCAAAGTGCTACAGCATGGCAAGATCTGAAACTTGACCCCATGTCAATGTGACATTTGAGATTCAGCATTACTACCACGTCGCTAAGACGATTTTTATAGAGTTCAATGAGATGATAAAACTAATTCACAATGAGGTCAAGGCCGACCTGAAGGCAGACCTTAAGGATAACTTGAACGCAAATGCCAGGGCAGACGTCAAGGCAGACATCAAGGCAGACATCAAGGCAGACATCAAGGCAGACGTCAAGGCAGACATCAAGGCAGACATCAAGGCAGACATCAAGGCAGACGTCAAGGCAGACATCAAGGCAGACATCAAGGCAGACGTCAAGGCAGACATCAAGGCAGACATCAAGGCAGACGTCAAGGCAGACGTCAAGGCAGACGTCATAGCAGACGTTAGGGAAGACGTCAAGCCTTCACTTCACCTGTTCAACTAACCTGTCATGACCATCTTGGTGTATCTTGGAGACGGAAGAAGTCATCGCTTCCTCAAGCCAGACGAACTGTGGCAACATCTCTCATCTTACGGTGGCACTCCTCAGTCACAGTGACGCCTGCACGGTACTGTGACGCCTGCATGGTAGTGAGGGCCCCTTCAAGGTAGTGAGGGCCCCTACAAGGCAGTGAGGGGCCCCTACAAGGCCGTGAGGGCCCCTACAAGGCAGTGAGGGGGGCCCTACAAGACAGTAAGGGGGCCCCTACAAGACAGTGAGGGGGCCCCTACAAGACAGTGAGGGGGCCCTACAAGGCAGTGAGGGGGCCCCTACAAGACAGTGAGGGGGCCCCTACAAGACAGTGAGGGCCCCTACAAGGCAGTGAGGGCCCCTACAAGACAGTGAGGGGGCCCCTACAAGACAGTGAGGGCCCCTACAAGACAGTGAGGGCCCCTACAAGGCAGTGAGGGCCCCTACAAGACAGTGAGGGGGGCCCCTACAAGACAGTGAGGGCCCCTACAAGACAGTGAGGGCCCCTACAAGACAGTGAGGGAGCCCCTACAAGACAGTGAGGGAGCCCCTACAAGACAGTGAGGGCCCCTACAAGACAGTGAGGGGGCCCCTACAAGACAGTGAAAGGGCCCCTACAAGACAGTGAGGGGGCCCCTACAAAACAGTGAGGGGGCCCCTACAAGACAGTGAGGGGGCCCCTACAAGACAGTGAGGGGACCCTACAAGACAGTGAGGGGGCC
The DNA here is from genome assembly GCF_040958095.1 of Procambarus clarkii. NCBI lineage: Eukaryota > Metazoa > Arthropoda > Malacostraca > Decapoda > Cambaridae > Procambarus > Procambarus clarkii. Next base: position 13,784,871 of record NC_091218.1, on the reverse strand, counting down.
CCTACAAGACAGTGAGGGCCCCTACAAGACAGTGAGGGGGCCCCTACAAGACAGTGAGGGGGCCCCTACAAGACAGTGAGGGGGCCCCTACAAGACAGTGAGGGGGGCCCTACAAGACAGTGAGGGGGCCCTTACAAGACAGTGAGGGGCCCCTACAAAACAGTGAGGGCCCCTACAAGACAGTGAGGGGGCCCCTACAAGACAGTGAGGGGCCCCTACAAGACAGTGAGGGGCCCCTACAAAACAGTGAGGGGCCCCTACAAGACAGTGAGGGGGCCCCTACAAGGCAGTGAGGGCCCCTACAAGACAGTGAGGGGGCCCCTACAAGACAGTGAGGGGGCCCCTACAAGACAGTGAGGGGGCCCCTACAAGACAGTGAAGGGCCCCTACAAAACAGTGAGGGCCCCTACAAGACAGTGAGGGGGGCCCCTACAAAACAGTGAGGGGCCCCTACAAGACAGTGAGGGGGCCCCTACAAAACAGTGAGGGGGCCCCTACAAGACAGTGAGGGCCCCCTACAAGGCCGTGAGGGCCCCTACAAGACAGTGAGGGGGCCCCTACAAGACAGTGAGGGGGGGCCCCTACAAGGCAGTGAGGGGCCCCTACAAGGCAGTGAGGGGGGCCCTACAAGACAATGAGGGCCCCCTACAAGGCCGTGAGGGGCCCCTACAAGGCAGTGAGGGCCCCCTGCAAGGCAGTGAGGGGCCCCTACAATGCAGTGAGGGGCCCCTACAAGGCAGTGAGGGGCCCCTACAAGGCAGTGAGGGCCCCCTACAAGGCCGTGAGGGGGCCCCTACAAGACAGTGAGGGGCCCCTACAAGACAGTGAGGGCCCCCTACAAGACAGTGAGGGGCCCCTACAAGGCAGTGAGGGGCCCCTACAAGACAGTGAGGGGGCCCCTACAAGACAGTGAGGGCCCCCTACAAGGCCGTGAGGGCCCCTACAAGACAGTGAGGGGGCCCCTACAAGACAGTGAGGGGGGCCCCTACAAGGCAGTGAGGGGCCCCTACAAGGCAGTGAGGGGGGCCCTACAAGACAGTGAGGGCCCCCTACAAGGCCGTGAGGGGCCCCTACAAGGCAGTGAGGGCCCCCTGCAAGGCAGTGAGGGGCCCCTACAATGCAGTGAGGGGCCCCTACAAGGCAGTGAGGGGCCCCTACAAGGCAGTGAGGGCCCCCTACAAGGCCGTGAGGGGGCCCCTACAAGACAGTGAGGGGCCCCTACAAGACAGTGAGGGCCCCCTACAAGACAGTGAGGGGCCCCTACAAGGCAGTGAGGGGCCCTACAATGCAGTGAGGGGCCCCTACAATGCAGTGAGGGGCCCCTACAAGGCAGTGAGGGCCCCCTACAAGGCCGTGAGGGGGCCCCTACAAGGCAGTGAGGGCCCCCTACAAGGCAGTGAGGGCCCCCTACAAGGCAGTGAGGGCCCCCAGTGAGGGCCCCCTACAAGGCAGTGAGGGCCCCTTCACCGCTGCTCCTCCACCATCGACCGTACGGTCACACTCCCCATCGATCATTTAAAGCAGGCTCGCTTCCCATGTCAGTATCTCCCACGTCGTCCTCTGGGCGTTCCCAGGGTCTCGAACCCCGTGGCAAGGTGGCTACAGCCACGACCTCGCTTCGTGCAGGTCGGCGTTCGATCCCCCGATGGTCCATAGGTACAACTCCGCCTCTTTGCTAGGATCATTTGGTGTACTCCTTGGGTTATGGAGTTTACAAGGTTGTAAAAATGATTTATTAACGTAAACAAAGTCGCCGTGGTTAAGGAAAGATGTAAAGGTTTCGTTAGTTGGTTGAGGAATCCTGGCTCAGGTTCGACACATTCTCCAGCAGACTCTGCCTTAACTCCTGTGTTATTGCTCTTGTAACAAGGGGACTAAACTTCTGCTCAACAGTCACTGCTCAGGCGGCAGACATTGTGCAGACTCTCTGCTCTTCTGCCTGCATGTGTCTGCTCTTGCAGCCCCTCAAGTTGCAGACCTGTGTCTTATGTGTCTGCGTCTGCAGACTCGAGGCCAGGCGCGGCTACAGTGTGTGTTCCGCCAAGTATGTGTCCGTCACTGCTCAGACGCTGTGTGCAGGATACTTTCCTGGTGAGAATTGAAAATTTTAACGCTCTCTCTCTCTAGCTCTCGATCTCGCTCTTTATTTTTCTCCCTCACGCTCTCTCTTTTTCTCCTTCACGCTCTCTCTTTTTCTCCCTCACGCTCTCTCTTTTTCTCCTTCACGCTCTCTCTTTTTCTCCTTCACGCTCTCTCTTTTTATTTCTCACGCTCTCTCTAGCATTCTCTCTTACTCTTACTACCAATGAGAGTAAGGCCGGACGTGGAGAGGTCTCTCTGTGGTCCAGTCTCCTGGTCCACTACGAGGCCCATCACCCCAGCTGTGGACCAGTCCCCTGGTCTACTACGAGGCCCATCACCCCAGCTGTGGACCAGTCCCCTGGTCCACTACGAGGCCCATCACCCCAGCTGTGGACCAGTCTCCTGGTCCACTACGAGGCCCATCACCCAAGCTATGGACCAGTCTCCTGGTCCACCACGAGGCCCATCACCCCAGCTGTGGACCAGTCCCCTGGTCCACCACGAGGCCCATCACCCAAGCTGTGGACCAGTCTCCTGGTCCACCACGAGGCCCATCACCCCAGCTGTGGACCAGTCCCCTGGTCCACCACTAGGCCCATCACCCAAGCGTACCATAATGTCATGTCAAATGCGCACATTGCACAAGTATTAATTGGACAGTTGAAAACATTGCAGACTTAATGTTGCTCAATTCTTAAAGAAGAATGACGGGTTAATTGGTGATTAATGTAATAATAACATGTTAATTAACATCTCCAGAGATCACCACCATGTTCCAACGTCTCTTAGTGGTCAGAGGATATGTGATAGACTAAGAGTGGTCCATCCGATATATATTAGCCCTGTGATTCTTTTTGAACACAAATCTATTTTTCTCACGCCCTTCTTTCGGATGACAAAGAACTCATAATGGCGTGATAAGTAAATGAATAAATAAATTTGAGGCAATGGGGGATGACCTGAACACCTGGAAGAGGTGCATACAGCAGGTGTGTGGGACTACACATGTGTATCCACCTTCTCTGACACCTGTGTACACCTGGGTGCTGATCAAGCAGGTGGTGGTGCTGCCAACCTCAGCGAAACCGAAAAATTAATCACGTACAGACACCTGAACACCTTTGTTCCTATAGCATCTGAGACGCTGGCGCCCCCTATGGGCTCACCATAGCCCGTGCTACTTGAAACTTTGTGTTCCAGGTAGCAAATCTAGAACAACAACAGCTCGGCCCCGGGGGCAAGAGTGCCCTGGACCTCCTCTAAGAACTGGGTCCCAGGTTCTTCCGGAAGTGACCCAAGAACTGCCAGTGTCTTGTTTCAGCGCCTCAGTGTGGCGATCCAGAGGGGAGACGCCTGATGGATCCTCGGTTCCTGCCCTGAAGCGGAGCAGCTCCACAACTGGTAACCTTTCATTGAATTCACCAATGTACATCTTACAAGTTTTAAGTAACTAATAGACTAAGACAGCACACAACAGCAGGGGGGGGGGGTGGTAGGTAGGATAACAGATTATATATACTGTATTTCGAGGGGACCTAAAAATTCCCCTTTAATGCGTTGTTTTTCTCCTAGGCTATTGGTCCCCCCGTCTACCCTATATATATATATATATATATATATATATATATATATATATATATATATATATACATATATATATATATATATATATATATATATATATATATATATATATATATATATATATATATATATATATGCAATTGACGATCACAAAACACTGATCATTTTATGCGGAAAATCCACAGAGAAATATGAAATGAGGTGAACGTTTCGGCTTTGTTAAAGCCTTTGTCAACACCAGACTGAGTCTGGTGTTGACAAATATATATATATATATATATATATATATATATATATATATATATATATATATATATGAACCATGAAACACAACTCTTAGTTTGTCTCATATCCTCTGGCCAGAAATGTGTTAATTTAATGAGTAAACACTGCTACGAGACAGGATCAGAGGTAGTTGAAAGTCGGGTGGTAGAACCCGTAGAGTTATTATCCTGCACCTTGTACTCCCAAAGTACTAGTATAAAAAGCTATGATTTGTTCAGATCTGAAACCTACATCTATGGGCAGCACAAAACGTCCACTAGACTGTGCGACACAGTGGTTGCCAGGAGCAGGTTGGGTTACCGTTACCTGTGGCAGGTGGCTGCAGGTGACGGGTCTCCCAATCCTGAGCACTCCAGTTGCAAACTCTGTGAGCAGGAACTACGGCATGATCTCCCACAATACATCACTGAATGCCCAGTTATTAGACCTTTCAGACCAGTTGGCATGAGGTACCTGGAGCTTTGCAATTGCTTTATTCACTCTCGTATTCTTGAAGATATCATCACAGTATACCCAAAATTTGCCAGTGCAGGCTATTAAACACATGGCTCTGTATGACTAACCATCCTGCGAGATGGGGACTTGTATTACCACTGCTGCCTTATTCACTCTTGTGTTGATGATATCCTCAAAATGCATCTGGAGTCTGCCAGTGCAGACTACTTATCACATGTCTCTGTATGACTAACCATCCTGTGTGATGGGGATATTTTAGCATCACATAGTTAGCTTTTTTGACACACTGTACTCCACTTCATGTAGTCTACGGCAGCTGCACTAATGCACATGTACCTCATGTATTAATAAAAAAAATACGAACAGGGGGAAGACACCAACGAAAAGAAAGAAGTCTACCAAGAATGAAGAACGAAGAATGAAGCCAGAATTCTCTACACAGCCCCAAATACAAGACCAGGACTAGTGGACCAGCCTCTCATGTGTCTACCCCACCTCCTCAAGCCCTTCAGCTGGGGTTAGCCCAAACGCTTCCACTCCAAAACTGTTCTTGAGCTGTACCCTTTCATCCCCTGGGGATCTTCTCCTCTACATCCTCGCAAGTTAGACATTACAACATATATATACACTACCAACCCAAACGTAAAAAAGATGACTGATTAACGAGACACCACCGTAATATCAACGTTTCCTCGCACTACTAGTTCACCCGGGCTGACAAAGTGCCAACACTAATAGTCAGATAAACCCACGACAAATCTGATGCATGTCAACGTGTGATAAAAATACCTAATCATGTATTTAAATGCACAAACACACATAGTGCATAAATTTACATATTTTGCCACACGAATACGTCATCAAATCACCGAATTGGCATCGAATATAATTACGTTGTAACATTCACCAATCAGGAAATAGGTATTAATAGAAATGGGAATAAAATCCATTATAACACAAGGATGTAAAGATTGCTTTACTTCCTTGACATCTACAGACTCAATAATGATATTATCTGATCACCAGTTGCCAAGTTTGTCTTACAACAATTCTTAAAATTCCTTAATTACTGCTATCTTAGGTTTTCCTATAATCATCAGCGGAGCTCAACTATCATCGATAAGGGATAATGAACATGATAGTGCCACAGACATGACCCACAGACATGAGGCTCACCCAGCCACAGACACGAGGCTCACCCAGCCACAGACTCAAGGTTCAGCCAGCCACAGACACAAGGCTCAGCCAGCCACAGACACGAGGCTCATCCAGCCACAGACACGAGGCTCACTCAGCCACAGACACGAGGCTCACTCAGCCACAGACATGAGGCTCACCCAGCCACAGACACAAGGCTCACCTAGCCACAGACATGAGGCTCACCCAGCCACAGACACGAGGCTCACCCAGCCACAGACATGAGGCTCACCCAGCCACAGACACGAGGCTCACCCAGCCACAGACATGAGGCTCACTCAGCCACAGACATGAGGCTCACCCAGCCACAGACACAAGGCTCACCTAGCCACAGACATGAGGCTCACCCAGCCACAGACACGAGGCTCACCCAGCCACAGACATGAGCCTCATCCACCCACAGACACAAGGCTCACCCAGCCACAGACACAAGGCTCACCCAGCCACAGACACGAGGCTCACCCAGCCACAGACACAAGGCTCACCCAGCCACAGACACGAGGCTCACCCAGCCACAGACACAAGGCTCACCCAGCCACAGACACAAGGCTCACCCAGCCACAGACATGAGGCTCACCCAGCCACAGACATGAGGCTCACCCAGCCTCAGACACGAGGCTCACCCAGCCACAGACACGAGGCTCACCCAGCCACAGACAAGAGGCTCACTCAGCCACAGACACGAGGCTCACCCAGCCACAGACAAGAGGCTCACTCAGCCACAGACACGAGGCTCACCCAGCCACAGACAAGAGGTTCACCCAGCCACAGACAAGAGACAAACCTAAGATTTGAACCACAATTGAACTACTGAAACACAAATGAACCTCTGAAGTACAATTAAATCATTGAACCACGATTGAACCACTACCCCACGTGTGAACCACTGCCTCAAGAATGAACCACTGAACACTGAGTGAACCACTGAACCACCAGCAAACCACAAGTGAACCACCGAAGCAGTACAAGTAAACCATTAACAGTCTTAACTGCCACATTTGCGGCTACACAGGCCCTAATTACCTGCCAGGAACACTGTAAACCGCCTCGTTAATCATCCCATGTAAACTCGAATTGCCATTAACGTCTCATGCATATTGCAATACATATTGCTCGTTCATACGAGGCAGCGCCAATTGGCCCATATAAAGCAGCTCCTATTGGCCCATACGAGGCAGCTCCTATTGGTCCATACGAGGCAGCTCCTATTGGTCCATACGAGGCAGCTCCTATTGGTCCATACGAGGCAGCTCCTATTGGTCCATACGAGGCAGCTCCTATTGGTCCATACGAAGCAGCTCCTATTGGCCCATACGAGGCAGCTCCTATTGGTCCATACGAGGCAGCTCCTATTGGTCCATACGAGGCAGCTCCTATTGGTCCATGCGAGGCAGCTCCTATTGGTCCATACGAGGCAGCGCCTATTGGCCCATACGAGGCTGTTCCTATTGGTCCATACGAGGTAGCTCCTATTGGTCCATACGAGGCAGCTTCTATTGGTCCATACGAGGCAGCGCCTATTGGCCCATACGAGGCTGCTCCTATTGGCCTATACGAGGCAGCTCCTATTGGTCCATACAAGGCAGCTCCTATTGGTCCATACGAGGCAGCTCCTATTGGCCCATACGAGGCAGCTCCTATTGGCCCATACGAGGCAGCTCCTAATGGTCCATACGAGGCAGCTCCTATTGGTCCATACGAGGCAGCTCCTATTGGTCCATACGAGGCAGCTCCTATTGGTCCATACGAGGCAGCGCCTATTGGCCCATACGAGGCTGCTCCTATTGGTCCATACGAGGCAGCTCCTATTGGTCCATACGAGGCAGCTTCTATTGGTCCATACGAGGCAGCTCCTATTGGTCCATACAAGGCAGCTCCTATTGGTCCATACGAGGCAGCTCCTATTGGTCCATACGAAGCAGCTCCTATTGGTCCATACAAAGCAGCTCCTATTGGTCCATACGAGGCAGCTCCTATTGGTCCATACGAGGCAGCTCCTATTGGTCCATACGAGGCTGCTCCTATTGGTCCATACGAAGCAGTTCCTATTGGTCCATACGAGGCAGCTCCTATTTATATCCACCCAATCTCATTCATATATATGTCTAATCTACGCTAGAAACAATCAAGAGATCCTACTTCTATTATGTTACGCGGTAATTGGTTCCACAAATCAACAACCCTGTTACCGAACCAGTATTGACCCAGGTCTTTCCTAAATCTAAATTTATACAATTTACACCCATTGTTTTGTGTTTTATTGTGTGTTGATACTTTTAATACCCCTAATAATATCCCCCCTTTGTTAGGGGGGATGAATTAACCTTTGTCAATCTCTCTTCATATGACAGGTTCGCAATTTGGGGGATTAACCATGTCATCCTACGCTGAACTAACCTAACCTTACATAACCTAACCTAACATAACCTAACCTCTCCTAACCTAACCTCACCTAACCTAACCTCTCCTAACCTAACCTAACCTAACCTAACATAACCTAACCTCTCCTAACCTAACCTAACCTCTCCTAACCTAACCTCACCTAACCTAACCTCTCCTAACCTAACCTAACCTAACCTCACCTAACCTCACCTAACGTAACCTCTCCTAACCTAACCTAACCTAACCTAACTGCCGGTCGGCCGAGCAGGGAGCCGGTCGGCCGAGCGGACTGCACGCTGGACTTGTGATCCTGTGGTCCTGGGTTCGATCCCAGGCGCCGGCGAGAAACAATGGGCAGAATTTCTTTCACCCTATGGCCCTGTTACCTAGCAGTAAAATAGGTACCTGGGTGTTAGTCAGCTGTCACGGGCTGCTTCCTGGGGGTGGAGGCCTCGTCGAGGACCGGGCCGCGGGGACACTAAAGCCCCGAAATCATCTCAAGATAACCTCAAGATAACCTAACCTAACCTAACCTAATCTAACCTAACCTAACCTAACCTAACCTAATCTAACCTAACCTAACCTAATCTAACCTAACCTAATCTAACTTAACCTAACCTAACCTAATCTAACCTAACCTAACCTAATCTAACCTAATCTAACCTAACCTA
>NC_091218.1:13746214-13768714 GCF_040958095.1 Procambarus clarkii | reverse complement strand
TTTCAAATGTTCGGATGATTAACAGATGCAGTTTAATGCTGACAAATGTAAGGTTGTGAGATTGTCTTACATCTGACATATGTAAGACTTGTGAATGGTCCAGGACGGACCGAAACGTCGTCGTCCCTTCACCTTCTAGTGTGTGGTCTGGTAAACGTACTTCAGCCACGTTATTGTGACTCTTCGCCTGCACAAGATTGTGAGGCTTGGTAATAATGATAGTTACTATATGTCAGCTGAGAGGTGTTGAATATGTCTAGTCGGATTGCAAAAGGGATCTAGGAGTTATGATTAGTATTAATTTTAAGCCAAAAAATCAATGCATAAATATTAAAAATATGACAAATAAGGACACTGAGATTTATTTCTCGAAGCGTTAGCATTAAAACACCTTGTGTTATTCTTCAGCTATAGCTAAGAAAACTGGTTCAGTGAAAAGGCCTGGGTAAATACTAGTTCGGTAACCGGGTAGTTGATTTGTGGAACCAATTACCGCATAACATAATAGAAATAGGATCCCCTTGATTGTTTCAAGCGTAGGTTTGACATATATATGAATAAGTTTGGGTTGATATTAAAAGGAGCTGTCGCATGTGGGCCAATAGGCCTTCTGCAGTTACTTCCATTCTTCTGTTCTTATGTTATCTTGCTCTAGTTAGGCCCCATTTAGATTATGCAACACAGTTTTGGTCGCCATACTATAGAATGGATATAAATTCACTTATGGGAGTCCGGGATGCAGTTAACGCGTCTTTAAAAGGCCGTATGTAACATATACACGGGGAAAACAATTACAAGCTAAACAAACCACAATGTATCTTCTTGAGGTTATCTTGAGATGATTTCGGGGCTTTAGTGTCCCCGCGGCCCGGTCCTCGACCAGGCCTCCACCCCCAGGAAGCAGCCCGTGACAGCTGACTAACTCCCAGGTACCTATTTACTGCTAGGTAACAGGGGCATTCAGGGTGAAAGAAACTTTGCCCATTTGTTTCTGCCTCGTGCGGGAATCGAACCCGCGCCACAGAATTACGAGTCCTGCGCGCTATCCACCAGGCTACAAGGCCCCTTAGAAGGCCAGGCCAGAAGGCCTTCCAGTAGGCCAGAAAACAGAACTGTTTTTTTTTCACCATAAGGTTATAAACCCATGGAACCGCCTACCCGCTATGGCCGTAAATGCCTAAACTTTGCTATCATTCGAAATCCGGCTGGATAAAATTATCAGGACAAATGGGCGAGCCTTTGACAAGCCAACGGCTTCCTGTCCTCGTCGAAGCCACAACTTATATAGTGGCCTCAGGTGAATACAGGTAAATTCAGGTATGGAACAATAAGCCTACTGTACTTTCTTTCATTCTTATCTTATAGAAATTTAACCCTATAATTAAAAGTTATAGCAAAGGTTTTCACTTTTTTAATCTGTTGCCGGCGTCTCCTGGGGGGTGGGGGGGGGCGTCTCCTGAGGGGTGGGGAGGCGTCTCCTGGGAGGTGGGGGGGGGGGGCGTCTCCTGGGGGTGGGGGGGGTCGTCTCCTGGGGGTGGGGGGAGGCGTCTCCTGGGGTGGGGGGGGGGGCGTCTCCTGGGGGTGGGGAGGCGTCTCCTGAGGGGAGGGGGTCGTCTCCTGGGGGTGGGGGGAGGCGTCTCCTGGGGTGGGGGGGGCGTCTCCTGGGGTGGGGGGGGGCGTCTCCTGGGTGTTGCCGGCGTCTCCTGGGTGGGGCCGGCGTCTCCTGGACGGGGCCGGCGCCTCCTGGGTGTTGCCGGCGTCTCCTGGACGGGGCCGGCGTCTCCTGGGTGGGGCCGGCGTCTCCTGGGTGGGGCAGGCGTCTCCTGGGTGGGGCCGGCGTCTCCTGGACGGGGCGTGGGGCTGGACACCTCTATGTTGACTGTGATGAAGAGGTTCACAGGGGACATAACCCAACCTACACCGGAAATTGCACTAATGTGAGGTGGTTTAGACCCTTATGTGACGACACGTAAGTCCGTCTTGGATCCTTATTATTGTCACGATAAGGCTTCAGGAGGGAGGAAAACATGTCCAGTCTAACTGCCCCACTGGTAGAAATGATTACCAGTGGTGCACAGTTACACTTACGCCTCGTTAACTGATGCTCTTTATGTGAGGATGAATTTATTGATGCGCTCAGGAGCAGACGACTGCTGACTCCTGTTAGCTGGCTGAGAGCTTTCCCTTCCCATAGCTCATGGTAAGCCTTACCCTACTAGTTTTACACACAGGAGGGTACAGGAGCAGACGACTGCTGACTCCTGTTAGCTGGCTGAGAGCTTTCCCTTCCCATAGCTCATGGTAAGCCTTACCCTACTAGTTTTACACACAGGAGGGTACAGGAGCAGACGACTGCTGACTCCTGTTAGCTGGCTGAGAGCTTTCCCTTCCCATAGCTCATGGTAAGCCTTACCCTACTAGTTTTACACACAGGTGGGTACAGGAGCAGACGACTGCTGACTCCTGTTAGCTGGCTGAGAGCTTTCCCTTCCCATAGCTCATGGTAAGCCTTACCCTACTAGTTTTACACACAGGTGGGTACAGGAGCAGACGACTGCTGACTCCTGTTAGCAGGCTGAGAGCTTTCCCTTCCCATAGCTCATGGTAAGCCTTACCCTACTAGTTTTACACTCAGGTGGGTACAGGAGCAGACGACTGCTGACTCCTGTTAGCTGGCTGAGAGCTTTCCCTTCCCATAGCTCATGGTAAGCCTTACCCTACTAGTTTTACACACAGGTGGGTACAGGAGCAGACGACTGCTGACTCCTGTTAGCTGGCTGAGAGCTTTCCCTTCCCATAGCTCATGGTAAGCCTTACCCTACTAGTTTTACACACAGGTGGGTACAGGAGCAGACGACTGCTGACTCCTGTTAGCTGGCTGAGAGCTTTCCCTTCCCATAGTTCATGGTAAGCCTTACCCTACTAGTTTTACACACAGGTGGGTACAGGAGCAGACGACTGCTGACTCCTGTTAGCTGGCTGAGAGCTTTCCCTTCCCATAGTTCATGGTAAGCCTTACCCTACTAGTTTTACACACAGGAGGGTACAGGAGCAGACGACTGCTGACTCCTGTTAGCTGGCTAAGAGCTTTCCCTTCCCATAGCTCATGGTAAGCCTTACCCTACTAGTTTTACACACAGGAGGGTACAGGAGCAGACGACTGCTGACTCCTGTTAGCTGGCTGAGAGCTTTCCCTTCCCATAGCTCATGGTAAGCCTTACCCTACTAGTTTTACACACAGGAGGGTACAGGAGCAGACGACTGCTGACTCCTGTTAGCTGGCTGAGAGCTTTCCCTTCCCATAGCTCATGGTAAGCCTTACCCTACTAGTTTTACACACAGGTGGGTACAGGAGGAGACGACTGCTGACTCCTGTTAGCTGACTGAGAGCTTTCCCTTCCGACTGAGCTGACTGAGAGCTCATGGTAAGCCTTACCCTACTAGTTTTACACACAGGTGGGTACAGGAGGAGACGACTGCTGACTCCTGTTAGCTGACTGAGAGCTTTCCCTTCCCATAGCTCATGGTAAGCCTTACCCTACTAGTTTTACACACAGGAGGGTACAGGAGCAGACGACTGCTGACTCCTGTTAGCTGGCTGAGAGCTTTCCCTTCCCATAGCTCATGGTAAGCCTTACCCTACTAGTTTTACACACAGGTGGGTACAGGAGCAGACGACTGCTGACTCCTGTTAGCTGGCTGAGAGCTTTCCCTTCCCATAGCTCATGGTAAGCCTTACCCTACTAGTTTTACACACAGGTGGGTACAGGAGGAGACGACTGCTGACTCCTGTTAGCTGACTGAGAGCTTTCCCTTCCCATAGCTCATGGTAAGCCTTACCCTACTAGTTTTACACACAGGAGGGTACAGGAGCAGACGACTGCTGACTCCTGTTAGCTGGCTGAGAGCTTTCCCTTCCCATAGCTCATGGTAAGCCTTACCCTACTAGTTTTACACACAGGTGGGTACAGGAGCAGACGACTGCTGACTCCTGTTAGCAGGCTGAGAGATTTCCCTTCCCATAGCTCATGGTAAGCCTTACCCTACTAGTTTTACACACAGGTGGGTACAGGAGCAGACGACTGCTGACTCCTGTTAGCTGGCTGAGAGCTTTCCCTTCCCATAGCTCATGGTAAGCCTTACCCTACTAGTTTTACACACAGGTGGGTACAGGAGCAGACGACTGCTGACTCCTGTTAGCTGGCTGAGAGCTTTCCCTTCCCATAGCTCATGGTAAGCCTTACCCTACTAGTTTTACACACAGGTGGGTACAGGAGCAGACGACTGCTGACCCCTGTTAGCTGGCTTAGAGCTTTCCATTCCCATAGCTCATGGTAAGCCTTGCCCTACTAGTTTTACACACAGGTGGGTACAGGAGCAGACGACTGCTGACTCCTGTTAGCTGGCTGAGAGCTTTCCCTTCCCATAGCTCATGGTAAGCCTTACCCTACTAGTTTTACACACAGGTGGGTACAGGAGCAGACGACTGCTGACTCCTGTTAGCTGGCTTAGAGCTTTCCATTCCCATAGCTCATGGTAAGCCTTACCCTACTAGTTTTACACACAGGTGGGTACAGGAGCAGACGACTGCTGACTCCTGTTAGCTGGCTGAGAGCTTTCCCTTCCCATAGCTCATGGTAAGCCTTACGGTACTGGTTATCCCTGGAACAAGACCGACCAATCAGCTTATATTCCCCAATTACTGTTGGCTGTGACTTCTCCTCAGACTCGCGCTCGTTCAAGCGGCGCCTGATCCCAAAGGTGAAATTATTTATAATTGCAGTTCGTGTGTGGATAAGATAAGAGACCTGCTGATAACACAAGAGGAGAACGAAGCATTGATGGAGAAAAGTTCGAGCGTAACAATTTGTTAGTCATTTGCAGCAGTCCATCCTTATCAATAGTGGCTGCCCATCCTTATCAATAGTGGCAGCCCATCCTTATCAATAGTGGCAGTCCATCCTTATCAATAGTGGCAGCCCATCCTTATCAATAGTGGCTGCCCATCCTTATCAATAGTGGCAGTCCATCCTTATCAATAGTGGCTGCCCATCCTTATCAATAGTGGCTGCCCATCCTTATCAATAGTGGCTGCCCATCCTCATCAATAGTGGCAGCCCATCCTCATCAATAGTGGCAGCCCATCCTCATCAATAGTGGCAGCCCATCCTTATCAATAGTGGCAGCCCATCCTTATCAATAGTGGCTGCCCATCCTTATCAATAGTGGCAGTCCATCCTTATCAATAGTGGCAGCCCATCCTTATCAATAGTGGCAGTCCATCCTTATCAATAGTGGCAGTCCATCCTTATCAATAGTGGCAGCCCATCCTTATCAATAGTGGCAGTCCATCCTTATCAATAGTGGCAGTCCATCCTTATCAATAGTGGCAGTCCATTCTCATCAATAGTGGCAGCCCATCCTTATCAATAGTGGCAGCCCATCCTTATCAATAGTGGCAGTCCATCCTTATCAATAGTGGCAGTCCATCCTTATCAATAGTGGCAGTCCATCCTTATCAATAGTGGCAGCCCATCCTTATCAATAGTGGCTGCCCATCCTTATCAATAGTGGCAGTCCATCCTTATCAATAGTGGCTGCCCATCCTTATCAATAGTGGCTGCCCATCCTTATCAATAGTGGCTGCCCATCCTTATCAATAGTGGCTGCCCATCCTCATCAATAGTGGCAGCCCATCCTCATCAATAGTGGCAGCCCATCCTCATCAATAGTGGCAGCCCATCCTTATCAATAGTGGCAGTCCATCCTTATCAATAGTGGCAGTCCATCCATATCAATAGTGGCAGTCCATCCTTATCAATAGTGGCTGCCCATCCTTATCAATAGTGGCAGTCCATCCTTATCAATAGTGGCAGCCCATCCTCATCAATAGTGGCAGTCCATCCTTATCAATAGTGGCTGCCCATCCTCATCAATAGTGGCAGTCCATCCTCATCAATAGTGGCTGCCCATCCTCATCAATAGTGGCAGCCCATCCTTATCAATAGTGGCTGCCCATCCTCATCAATAGTGGCAGTCCATCCTCATCAATAGTGGCTGCCCATCCTCATCAATAGTGGCAGCCCATCCTTATCAATAGTGGCTGCCCATCCTCATCAATAGTGGCAGACCATCCTCATCAATAAAGGCAGCCCCTGCTCATCAATAAAGGCAGCCCATCCTCATCAATAGTGGCAGCTCCTGCTCATCAATAAAGGCAGCCCCTGATCATCAATAAAGGCTGCCCCTGATCATCAATAAAGGCAGCCCATCCTCATCAATAAAGGCAGCCCCTGATCATCAATAAAGGCAGCCCCTGATCATCAATAAAGGCAGCCCATCCTCATCAATAAAGGCAGCCCATCCTCATCAATAGTGACAGCCCCTGATCATCAATAAAGGCAGCCCCTGATCATCAATAAAGGCAGCCCCTGATCATCAATAAAGGCAGCCCCTGATCATCAATAAAGGCAGCCCCTGATCAGCAATAAAGGCAGCCCCTGATCATCAATAAAGGCAGCCCATCCTCATCAATAGTGGCAGCTCCTGCTCATCAATAAAGGCAGCCCCTAATCATCAATAAAGGCAGCTCCTGGTCATCAATAAAGGCAGCCCCTGATCATCAATAAAGGCAGCCCCTGATCATCAATAAATGCAGCCCCTGATCATCAATAAAGGCAGCCCCTGACCATCAATAAAGGCAGCCCCTGCTCATCAATAAAGGCAGCCCCTGCTCATCAATAAAGGCAGCCCCTGAGCATCAATAAAGGCAGCCCCTGATCATCAATAAAGGCAGCCCCTGATCATCAATAAAGGCAGCCCCTGCTCATCAATAAAGGCAGCCCCTGAGCATCAATAAAGGCAGCCCCTGATCATCAATAAAGGCAGCCCCTGATCATCAATAAAGGCAGCCCATCCTCATCAATAAAGGCAGCCCATCCTCATCAATAAAGGCAGCCCATCCTCATGAATAAAGGCAGCCCATCCTCATCAATAAAGGCAGCCCATCCTCATCAAAAAAGGCAGCCAATGCACATCAATAAAGGCAGCCCATCCTCATCAATAAAGGCAGCCAATCCTCATCAATAAAGGCAGCCCATCCTCATCAATAAAGGCAGCCCATCCTCATCAATAAAGGCAGCCCATCCTCATCAATAAAGGCAGCCCATCCTCATCAATAAAGGCAGCCACTGCACATCAATAAAGGCAGCCACTGCTCATCAATAAAGGCAGCCCATCCTCATCAATACAGGCAGCCACTGCACATCAATAAAGGCAGCCCATCCTCATCAATAAAGGCAGCCACTGCTCATCAATAAAGGCAGCCCATCCTCATCAATAAAGGCAGCCCCTGATCATCAATAAAGCCCAAATACTCATCAATCCGGCCGCCAAACTCCCTGTTTATGATACAAAACACTTTACACACCATCCAGAACTGATGTCGATATTTCCTCGAGCTGTGCGTCGCTGACGACCGCTGTTCGAGCCCTCACACCGTAAGTGCTTCACCCACGTGCTACCACTCCCAAAAATCACCAACAGTGCCTAAACAACTATCCTAACCTATGCCTAACCTAACCTAACCTAACCTAACCTGACCTATGCCTAACCTAACCTAACCTAACCTAACCTGACCTATGCCTAACCTAACCTAACCTATGCCTAACCTAACCTAACCTAACCTAACCTAACCTAACCTAACCTAACCTAACCTAACCTAACCTGACCTAACCTAACCTATGCCTAACCTAACCTAACCTAACCTAACCTAACCTAACCTAACCTAACCTATGCCTAACCTAACCTGACCTAACCTAACCTATGCCTAACCTAACCTAACCTAGCCTAACCTAACCTAACCTATGCCTAACCTAACCTAACCTAACCTAACCTAACCTAACCTAACCTAACCTAACCTAACCTAACCTAACCTATGCCTAACCTAACCTGACCTAACCTAACCTATGCCTAACCTAACCTAACCTAACCTAACCTAACCTAACCTGACCTAACCTAACCTATGCCTAACCTAACCTGACCTAACCTAACCTATGCCTAACCTAACCTAACCTAACCTGACCTAACCTAACCTGACCTAACCTAACCTAACCTAACCTAACCTAACCTAACCTAACCTGACCTAACCTAACCTATGCCTAACCTAACCTAACCTAACCTAACCTAACCTAACCTAACCTAACCTAACCTATGCCTAACTATACACAGAACGCCAATACTTAATAATATTACTCTTTATATGAGAATTTGTTAAAATACATCGTTCAAATTGATTAATGCAGCTTTGAGGTCGACGGCTGCTTTAACGAGCCTTGCATGAAGACATGATGTTCTGCATTTTGTATGGGCACAAGGGCACATCTTCTGTCCAAGGTTCGAATCCTGTCGAAATCGCTGGCAAGGCTATGAGCGAGCCTACTGCCACTACGCCACTGGTCTCAAGACATTCTAAT
Organism: Procambarus clarkii; assembly: GCF_040958095.1. Lineage (NCBI taxonomy): Eukaryota > Metazoa > Arthropoda > Malacostraca > Decapoda > Cambaridae > Procambarus > Procambarus clarkii. Next base: position 13,760,240 of record NC_091218.1, on the reverse strand, counting down.
ATAACAGAAGAATATAAGGCAGCGTCTGGGAACCTCTCGGACGTAGGTTCGAATCCTCGTCACGGCCCATGTGGATTTGTTCACGTTCTTATATAGTTGTAACATTATGCACATTGGGACAAGGTTGTAGTTAAGTGTTTGCAGGGAGGTCCCATCCACCCTTCAGCCAGACGGGGTCAGGCATTAACCTAACATTATGCACATTGGGACAAGGTTGTAGTTAAGTGTTTGCTGGGAGGTCCCATCCACCCTTCAGCCAGACGGGGTCAGGCATTAACCTAACATTATGCACATTGGGACAAGGTTGTAGTTAAGTGTTTGCTGGGAGGTCCCATCCACCCTTCAGCCAGACGGGGTCAGGCATTAACCTAATAACTAACATTAATAAACCTTTGACCAACACACAGATAAATTAAGCCCCGGAACTCGGTTCCTCTAGGGGAAGATGGATGCAATCTTCACCTGTTTAACCTGTTCACCTGCTCTACTCTATCGTGACTATAAATACAATTTTTCTCCCCAGGTTCAAGTTTACGGGTTATTCATGCCCGTGCCACCTTTTGAGTGGCATAATCTTCATCAATCAATCAGTTTGAAGTCATCAGCGCGTGTTCCACACCTCCAGAGCCGGGATCTGAACCATTATTCCCCAACAACTTATACAAATCCTTATCACTCTGGCTGGAGACTAAACAGGCCTAAATCACCTTACAATCAGCCTAAATCACCTTACAATCATTACAATTAGGCCCTGAAAATAGTCGAGGCCGGTCGGCCAAGCGGACAGCACACTGGACTTGTGATCCTGTGGTCCTGGGTTCGATCCCTGGCACCGGCGAGAAACAATGGGCAGAGTTTCTTTCACCCTATGCCCCTGTTACCTAGGAGTAAAATAGGTACCTGGGTGTTAGTCAGCTGTCATGGGCTGCTTCCTGGGGGTGGAGGCCTGGTCGAGGACCGGGCCGCGGGGACTCTAAAGCCCCGAAATCATCTCAAGATAACCTCAAGATAGGCCTAAAGTAAACTTTTGTTATATATATATACAACTAGAGATCGAGTATACCTCTCGGTGTATACATCCCTTGTTGTTGTTGTTGTTTAAGATTCAATACCAGGAACAAAAAGTTCCAAGTAGCACGGGCTATGGTGATCCCGTAGTGGACTTACCTGGCACAGGAGCGGGGCAAGTAGCACGGGCTATGGTGAGCCCGTAGTGGACTTACCCGGCACAGGAGCGGGGCAAGTAGCACGGGCTATGGTGAGCCCGTAGTGGACTTACCTGGCACAGGAGCGGGGCAAGTAGCACGGGCTATGGTGAGCCCGTAGTGGACTTACCTGGCACAGGAGCGGGGCAAGTAGCACGGGCTATGGTGAGCCCGTAGTGGACTTACCTGGCACAGGAGCGGGGCAAGTAGCACGGGCTATGGTGAGCCCGTAGTGGACTTACCTGGCACAGGAGCGGTGCAAGTAGCACGGGCTATGGTGAGCCCGTAGTGGACTTACCTGGCACAGGAGCGGGGCAAGTAGCACGGGCTATGGTGAGCCCGTAGTGGACTTACCTGGCACAGGAGCGGTGCAAGTAGCACGGGCTATGGTGAGCCCGTAGTGGACTTACCTGGCACAGGAGCGGGGCAAGTAACACGGGCTATGGTGAGCCCGTAGTGGACTTACCTGGCACAGGAGCGGGGCAAGTAGCACGGGCTATGGTGAGCCCGTAGTGGACTTACCTGGCACAGGAGCGGGGCAAGTAGCACGGGCTATGGCGAGCCCGTAATGAACTTTCTTCCTCATCCCCTTTCCCCTTGTAAAGATAACGCGGTGATCCCAATGAATCGACTCAACGTGTGACCCAAATGGCCCATGATGAAATTACATGTCACAGAGCCGCGGAGGGCAATTGGGCCCTTAATCAATTATAAAGGCAATTACAGTTAACTGTTCCGCTGGCGACGTTGTCTTGGCACGATGGGGGGGGGGGGGGGGGCGGAACATAGCCCCTGGTTAGCATTAATTTTCTTCAAAATTCTGGTTTTTTTTTTCAAGCCCGAAATTAATGGGTTCGGATGGAGAGGAATATCATGGAAATATTGTTTCTATGTGGTATGTGGACCTGAACAATGTATTGTTTGTATGTGGTATGTGGACCTGAACAATGTATTGTTTGTATGTGGTATGTGGACCTGGACAATATATTGTTTTTATGTGGTATGTGGACCTGGACAATGTATTGTTTGTATGTGGTATGTGGATCTGAACAATGTATTGCTTCTATGTGGTATGTTGACCTGGACAAAATATTGCTTCTATGTGGTATGTTGACCTGGACAAAATATTGCTTCTATGTGGTATGTTGACCTGGACAAAATATTGCTTCTATGTGGTATGTTGACCTGGACAATATATTGCTTCTATGTAGTATGTGGACCTGGACAAAATATTGCTTCTATGTGGTATGTTGACCTGGACAATATATTGCTTCTATGTGGTATGTTGACCTGGACAATATATTGCTTCTATGTGGTATGTTGACCTGGACAAAATATTACCTTTATGTGGAATGTCAACCTACACGATATACAAACAAAACCAGATTTTGTTAATAAGTTGTTTTCAATTCATTAACAGTTAATAGGAGATTAACTATTGGAATAGGTTAGAAATAATTTCCCATTATCGACGTTCCCTAAGATAGCGATTGCATATTGCACAGGATGCAACCCACAACAGTTAACTAACTCCATGTATTTACTGCTAGATGAACATAAATTTAAGATAAATGGAAAAAGTGTCTCGCTGTAACCGGGAATCGAACCCGGAACCAGTTGGTTATGAGCAGCCTCCGCCAATCACTTCGATGTTAATACCTGAGTATTGCAAGTTTTCATTATTTTCTTTGAAAGTGACTTGTGAATCAAGCAATAAAGTGAAAATAGTTGTCAGAATAATGGTTTAACTATACATAGGGTTGTTAGCCTCGCCATGTATAGTATCTATACATGCATCTATACATCCTGGATACCTATACTCGTTCCTGTTTGTGGTATTTTCTATAACAATTTACAGTGAAATCACGAGAGAACATTTTATAGAATTTATTAAATACTTTATCACTCACGAAGGTTTATAAGACTGTTAACAACAATAATAACCTTGAATCTCGCCGCGTTTTCAAGCTTGTAAGCCGACTAATAAATACAAACTAAGCCGCTATGATCGAGTAAAGATGTACAGGTTTCGTAAGTGGACACATCAGCTCGATGAATTCTACCCCGAGGCATTCGTCTTCATCTCTGGTTATATGGGGTCTCGAGAAAAAGTACGAGTATCAAAGGCTTTCCAAAGACAGCACGCTGGGCTTCTGATCCTGTGGTCCCGGGTTCGATCCTAGGCACCGGCGAGAAACAATGGGTAGAGTTTCTTTCACTCTATGCCCCTGTTACCTAGCAGTAAAATAGGTACCTGGGTGAAAGAACGGTGCCCATCCCCCTTTTGGATCATCGGGGATCGAACGCCGACCTGCACGAAACGAGACGATTGCTGAACCGACCGGTTCAAACGACATTATATGCTCATAGTCTCCAGCCTAAATGTTTACATTGAGACAATGTGAACACTGCATCCTCCGAAGGCACTTTACCCATAAACAATGAATATTGCAAAGATAATTGCAAAAGCAATTTGCAATCAATTTAAGTAACTGTATGAAGGTGTTAGCAATTATTCAGGATAATTACTGAAAAGTGAAGCAACAGGGAGGAGAGTTATAGGAAATTATAGCACGGGATAATTCTGGGACACAACTGAACACAACTAGCTTCTATATTTTCATTTTTGAGCTATCAATATTATCTGCTAATATTTTTGTTGGCCCATACGAGGCAGGTTCTATTGGCCCATACGAGGCAGCTGCTGTTGGCCCATACGAGTCAGCTCCTATTGGTCCATACGAGGCAGCTCCTATTGGCCCATACGAGGCAGCTCCTATTGGTACATACGAGGCAGCTCCTATTGGTCCATACGAGGCAGCTCCTATTGGTCCATACGAGGCAGCTCCTATTGGTCCATACGAGGCAGCTCCTATTGGCCCATACGAGGCAGCTCCTATTGGTCCATACGAGGCAGCTGCTATTGGTACATACGAGGCAGCTCCTATTGGTCCATACGAGGCAGCTCCTATTGGTCCATACGAGGCAGCTGCTATTGGTCCATACGAGGCAGCTCCTATTGGTCCATACGAGGCAGCTCCTATTGGTCCATACGAGGCAGCTGCTATTGGTCCATACGAGGCAGCTCCTATTGGCCCATACGAGGCAGCTCCTATTGGTCCATACGAGGCAGCTCCTATTGGTCCATACGAGGCAGCTGCTATTGGTCCATACGAGGTAGCTGCTATTGGTACATACGAGGCAGCTGCTATTGGTCCATACGAGGCAGCTCCTATTGGTCCATACGAGGCAGCTCCTATTGGTCCATACGAGGCAGCTGCTATTGGTCCATACGAGGCAGCTCCTATTGGCCCATACGAGGCAGCTCCTATTGGTACATACGAGGCAGCTCCTATTGGTCCATACGAGGCAGCTGCTATTGGCCCATACGAGGCAGCTGCTATTGGCCCATACGAGGCAGCTCCTATTGGTACATACGAGGCAGCTCCTATTGGTCCATACGAGGCAGCTCCTATTGGTCCATACGAGGCAGCTGCTATTGGTCCATACGAGGTAGCTGCTATTGGTACATACGAGGCAGCTCCTATTGGTCCATACGAGGCAGCTCCTATTGGTCCATACGAGGCAGCTCCTATTGGCCCATACGAGGCAGCTGCTATTGGTACATACGAGGCAGCTCCTATTGGTCCATACGAGGCAGCTCCTATTGGTCCATACGAGGCAGCTCCTATTGGTCCATACGAGGCAGCTCCTATTGGCCCATACGAGGCAGCTGCTATTGGTACATACGAGGCAGCTCCTATTGGTCCACACGAGGCAGCTCCTATTGGTCCATACGAGGCAGCTCCTATTGGTCCATACGAGGCAGCTCCTATTGGCCCATACGAGGCAGCTGCTATTGGTACATACGAGGCAGCTCCTATTGGTCCATACGAGGCAGCTCCTATTGGTCCATACGAGGCAGCTCCTATTGGTCCATACGAGGCAGCTCCTATTGGTCCATACGAGGCAGTTCCTATTGGTCCATACGAGGCAGCTCCTATTGGTCCATACGAGGCAGCTCCTATTTATATCCACCCAAACTCACACATATATGTGTGTAACCTACGCTTGAAATAATCCAGGGATCTGGCGTGTATTATGTTACCCAATAATTTGTTCCATAATGTTTGTATTGTGGAAGAGCTGGGCAAGCAAGATAAATACAAGCAAGACCCAGGTCTTGCCTGTATTTACCCAGGTCTTGCCTGTATTTACCCAGGTCATGCCTGTATTTACCCAGGTCTTGCCTGTATTTACCCAAGTCTTGCCTGTATTAACCCAGGTCTTGCCTGTATTTACCCAGGTCTTGCCTGTATTTACCCAGGTCTTGCCTGTATTTACCCATGTCCTGCCTGCATTTACCCAGTTCATGCCATATTCTCGTAGTCTTGTGGTCTTATAAGAAACTACAGTGAATATGCGACAACTCTTAATCTGTCTCATATCAGTTACGAGTTCTATATAGATATATATAAACTCTTAGTCTGTCTCATATCCTTACCTAGTGCTATATTGAGACATCACAGATCTTAGTCTATTTCATTTCGTTTCCAAGTAGTAGATAGTCTTTTTGGACTAGTGATTTCTCTTGACAATTGTCGTGGATTACTTTTTACATGTTCGGCGTCCGATTCTTGACAGTCGAAGGTGTTGGGCACTCTCCCAGTTCCTTGTCCCTCATATCCCAGCTCCTTGGCCTCATATCCCAGCCCCTTGGCCTCATATCCCAGCTCCTTGGCCTCATATCCCAGCTCCTTGGCCTCATATCCCAGCTCCTTGTCCTCATATCCCAGCTCCTTGTCCTCATATCCCAGCTCATTGTCCTCATATCTCAGCTCCTTGTCTTCATATCCCAGCTCCTTGTCCTCATATCCCAGCTCCTTGTCCTCATATCACAGCTCCTTGTCCTCATATCCCAGCTCCTTGTCCTCATATACCAGCTCCTTGTCCCTCATATCCCAACCCATTGTCCTCATATCCCAGCTCTGACCTCATATCCCAGCTCCTTGTCCCCATACCCCAGCTTCTTGTCCTCATATCCCAGCTCCTTGTCCTCATATCCCAGCTCCTTGTCCCCATACCCCAGCTTCTTGTCCTCATATCCCAGCTCCTTGCCCTCATATCTCAGCTCCTTGTCCTCATATCCCAGCTCCTTGTAATCATATCCCAGCTCATTGTCCTCATATCTCAGCTCCTTGTCCTCATATCCCAGCTCCTTGTCCTCATATCCCAGCTCCTTGTCCTCATATCACAGTTCCTTGTCCTCATATCCAAGCTCTTTGGCCTCATATCCCAGCTCCTTGTCCTCATATCTCAGTTCCTTGTCCTTATATCTCAGCTTCTTGTCCTCATATCCCAGCTCCTTGGCCTCATATCCCAGTTCCTTGTTCTCATATCCCAGCTCCTTGTCCTCATATCTCAGCTCCTTGTCCTCATATCTCAGCTCCTTGTCCTTATATCTCAGCTTCTTGTCCTCATATCCCAGCTCCTTGGCCTCATATCCCAGTTCCTTGTTCTCATATCCCAGCTCCTTGTCCTCCTATCTGAGCTCCTGGTCCTCATATCCCAGCTCCTTGTCCTCGTATCCCAGCTCTTTGTCCTCATATCCCAGCTCCTTGTCCTTATATTTCAGCTCCTTGTCCTCATATCCCACCTCCTTATCCTCATATCCCAGCTAGCTCCTTGACCTCATATCCCACCTCCTTGTCCTCATATCCCAGCTCTTTAACCTCATATCCCAGCTCTTTAACCTCATATCCCACCTCCTTATGCTCATATCCCAGTTCTTCGTGCTCCTATCCCAACTTCTTGCCATATATCCCAGCACACATTATAGGTGCGACATAATCACAGAGGCTTAGATCTCCCCTCTATTCGTAAGTGCTTCCCAAGTGTCACTTACGAAGCACTCATTGAGTGCTTCATAAGTGTCCCTTTTGAAATGCTTCTCGTCACTGGCTTCCCCCCGTCAGCAGCGGTAGTAGAGCTGAGAGCTTCCCTCCTAGCTGCCCAGCAGCTAGGAAGCCTAGGAGGAGGAGGAGGAGGAGTCTGTCTCCGGGTGACGGGTCTGTCTACCGTGCAGCGGTGCTGTGATTGACAGCCTGATTTACAGTATGCAAATTTTAAGCACCGTGAGCATCCTGGTTCATGTTTATAGTTCTCCCGAGAGACTGAGGTGGCTCCTAGCGCCAGGGGTGTTGCTGGGAGGTGGTGAGGTGGCTCCTAGCTCCGGGAGGGTTGCTGGGAGGTGGTGAGATGGCTCCTAGCGCCAGGGGTGTTGCTGGGAGGTGGTGAGGTGACTCCTAGCTCCGGGAGTGTTGCTGGGAGGTGGTGAGGTGACTCCTAGCTCCGGGAGTGTTGCTGGGAGGTGGCTCCTAGCTCCGGGAGTGTTGCTGGGAGGTGGCTCCTAGCTCCGGGAGGGTTGCTGGGAGGTGGTGAGGTGACTCCTAGCTCCAGGGGTGTTGCTGGGAGGTGGTGAGATGGCTCCTAGCTCCGGGAGGGTTGCTGGGAGATGGTGAGGTGGCTCCTAGCTCCGGGAGGGTTGCTGGGAGGTGGTGAGATGGCTCCTAGCTCCGGGAGGGTTGCTGGGAGGTGGTGAGATGGCTCCTAGCTCCGGGAGGGTTGCTGGGAGGTGGTGAGGTGGCTCCTAGCTCCAGGAGGGTTGCTGGGAGATGGTGAGGTGGCTCCTAGCTCCGGGAGGGTTGCTGGGAGGTGGTGAGGTGACTCCTAGCTCCGGCAGTGTTGCTGGGAGGTGGTGAGGTGACTCCTAGCTCCGGGAGTGTTGCTGGGAGGTGGCTCCTAGCTCCAGGAGGGTTGCTGGGAGGTGGTGAGGTGGCTCCTAACTCCAGCTGGGATGCCATTGTCATGTACAGAAGGCCAAATAGAGTCCTAGCTCAGTCCTAGCCCAGATCCCAGCCCTACAACAGTTGTCATATCCTGGGAAAATAGTTACTACCAGGTGAACAGAGGTATCAGGCGATAGAATATATGTTTACACATCTCTGCCCTGTGTGAGAATCGAACCCCTGTTTATTTTGAGTAACATCGTTCCAAATCAATCTTCATCGTTCTTAATCAATCCTCAGCGTTCTTAATCAATCCTCAGCGTTCTTAATCAATCCTCAGCGTTCTTAATCAATCCTCAGCATTCTTAATCAATCCTCAGCGTTCTTAATCAATCCTCAGTGTTCTTAATCAATCCTCAGCGTTCTTAATCAATCCTCAGTGTTCTTAATCAATCCTCAGCGTTCTTAATCAATCCTCAGCATTCTTAATCAATCCTCAGCGTTCTTAATCAATCCTCAGCATTCTTAATCAATCCTCAGCGTTCTTAATCAGTCCTCAGCACTGATAATTTTTTTACTAAATAACACGGTTTAACCCAGAGTAGTCGAAATACCTGTGTGGTTTATAGTGTTTTCCAGTACCTATGTGTTGTACCAAAGGTGTTGTACTGGAACAACACCTTTGTGTTGTTGCAGAACAATATATCCGAGCGTTACCAATATTGAAATTCTATAGCAGTGATATACCGTGTCTATACCGCTACAGCTGTTCCTGTTTCAGCATATATGAATGGAGACGAGCAAGGGGAGTTAACTCATGCACTCCAGGTGCTCTTCATATATACCTGCTTGATGGGGTTCTGGGAGTTCTTCTACTCCCCTTGTGAGAGTTTGGTCCACCAGGCTGTTGCTTGGAGCGGCCCGCAGGCCCACATACCCACCACAGCCCGGTTGGTCCGGCACTTCTTGGAGGAAACTATCTAGTTTTCTCTTGAAGATGTCCACGGTTGTTCCGGCAATATTTCTTATGCTCGCTGGGAGGACGTTGAACAACCGCGGACCTCTGATGTTTATACAGTGTTCTCTGATTGTGCCTATGGCACCTCTGCTCTTCACTGGACCTCTGATGTTTATACAGTGTTCTCTGATTGTGCCTATGGCACCTCTGCTCTTCACTACTTCTATTCTGCATTTTCTTCCATATCGTTCACTCCAGTACGTTGTTATTTTACTGTGAAGATTTGGGACCTGGCCCTCCAGTATCTTCCACGTGTATATTATTTGGTATCTCTCTCGTCTCCTTTCTAGTGAGTACATTTGGAGAGCTTTGAGACGATCCCAATAATTTAGGTGCTTTATCTCGTCTATGCGAGCCGTATATGTTCTCTGTATTCCCTCTATTTCAGCAATCTCTCCTGGTCTGAAAGGGGAAGTGAGTACTGAGCAGTACTCAAGACGGGACAATACAAGTGATTTGAAGAGTACAACCATTGTGATGGGATCTGGATTTGAAAGTTCTCGTAATCCATCCTATCATTTGTATGGCTGACACCACATCTGCATTCATTTCATTATAAATATTGAACTCCATGAGTCTGGCCCCGGAGTTGAATGCATGGGCATATTGTTAATTTTTCTTTCAAAATCTGTCACGCTCGTGTTGATATCAGTTATATATACAGGGGTTTGGATATCACGCATAAAGAAGTTGTCCGGATCTTCCACTTTCATGCTGAGTATCGGAGTGCTAAACATGTCCTCATACTGATTTTTTAGGATTTCACTAATTTCTTTGTCATCCTCAGTGTATGAACCTTCACTAATACGAATAGGTCCAATACTGGCAGTGGTTTTCCTTTTAATTCAGTATATGTGAAGAAATATTTTGGGTTTTTCTCTATTTCTTGAATTGCTCTCTGTTCTAGTTGCCTTTCTTCAGTCTGATAGGAATGCTTATGTCTCTGTTCGATTTCTTCAATCTCCTTCTTTGTATGGAGAGTCGTGTCTGCTTAAGCATTTCCAATTATTTTTTACTTCTTTTGTAATGTCGTCCGCGTTCTCTTTCTACATTGGACCTCTTTCTGGCTTTCCTCAAAGGAACATGTTTCAGACAGGCGATGAGTCACAATAACGTGGCTGAAGTATGTTGACCAGACCACACACTAGAAATTGAAGGGACGACGACGTTTCGGTGCGTCCTGGACCGAATCGACTTGAGAATGGTCCAGGACGGACCGAAACGTCGTCGTCCCTTCAATTTCTAGTGTGTGGTCTGGTCAACATGTTTCAGACAGACTTCATAGGCTTCAGAAATAAGTTTTCGTATTTTTTGTGAAGGATTTTTATTACTTAGAAAATTTTCCCATTGAATGTTTGTCAGTTCCCTGTTTATTTTCACCCAGTCTATCCTTTTATTATTAAAATTTAATTTTACGTAAATTCGCGTAATTTACGGATTTTACGGAATAAAATTATTATTTACTTCAGGTGTTTGACATATGCAAACCACTCCAAGTGCCTCTCATATACACACTCTAAGTCCTTGTCTGGGAAGTGTATCTGGGGACAGGCTCACAGTCACACACACTCATACTCACCAAGTATAAGTGTGTGTGTGTGTGAGGACTAGGTATAAGTGGATGTCTGGGGATTGTGGCCAAGAATAAGTGGGATTCTGCATGGGGGCTGTAGGCAGGTATAAGTGGGTGTCTAGGGAAGTGTGGCCAAGTATAAGTGGGTGCCTGGCATTAACCACACCTCGGGGAGTAACAGGGCCCTCACCCACAAGGGGACCTGAAGGCTTACACTTATAACTTTTCCACTTGGCGCCCGTGACGCTAAAGTTTTAATGAAGTCTTCAAGTATGTCCCGCTCTGGAGGCCGTGCCCTGGAGGCCGTGCCCTGGAGGCCGTGCCCTGGTGGCCGTGCCCCTGGAGGTCGTGCCCTGGAGGCCGTGCCCTAGTGGCCGTGCCCTGGTGGCCGTGCCCCTGGAGGTCGTGCCCTGGAGGCCGTGCCCTGGAGGCCGTGCCCTGGAGGCCGGGCTCTGGAGGCCGTGCCCTGGAGGCCGTGCCCTGGAGGCCGTGCCCTGGAGGCCGTGCCCTGGAGGCCGGGCTCTGGAGGTCATGCCCTGGAGGCCGTGCCCTGGAGGCCGTGCCCTGGAGGCCGGGCTCTGGAGGTCATGCCCTGGAGGCCGTGAACTGGTGGCCGTGCCCTGGAGGCCGTGCCCTGGAGGCCGGGCTCTGGAGGCCGTGCCCTGGAGGCCGTGCCCTGGAGGCCGTGCCCTGGAGGCCGTGCCCTGGAGGCCGGGCTCTGGAGGTCATGCCCTGGAGGCCGTGAACTGGTGGCCGTGCCCCTGGAGGCCGTGCCCTGGAGGCCGTGCCCTGGAGGCCGTGCCCTGGAGGCCTTGCCCTGGAGGTCATGCCCTGGAGGCCGTGCCCTGGAGGCCGTGGCCTGGAGGCCGTGCCCTGGAGGCCGTGCCCTGGAGGTCATGCCCTGGTGGTCATGCCCTGGAGGCCGTACCCTGGAGGTCATGCCCTAGAGGCCGTGCCCCTGGTGGCCGTGCCATGGAGGCCTTGCCCTGGAGGCCGTGCCCCGGAGGCCGTGCCCCTGGTGGCCGTGCCCTGGAGGCCGTGCCCTGGAGGTCGTGCCCTGGGAAAACACCTGAAGGAACAGGTGTTACGGTGTTACAAACCGCAATTTTATTAAATTTTCAAAGAAACTCGAAATAATTTCTCGAATAAATATGTTTATCGCGTTAATGTGAACCAATTTATAAACAAATAAATAAAGTAATTTTATTGATTCAAAATTCAATATTTTTTTTAATAATCAACAATAAAAAAATATTATTTTTAATATTTAATAATAAATAAAATATTATTTTTTAATATTTAACAATAAATATAATAATATTATTTAATAAAGGAGAAAATCAGGCAATCCAAAGATTCAAAGATAATTTGCTTGAAGCTTAGTATTAAAAGACGGATTAGGAGGTGAAGGGGATTAGTCACTCCTAAAGCTTCGTAGCTGGGGACTCCTATATGACTCAAGGTTATATATGAGGGTTTTATCTTTATCTTAAGATTATCTTGAGATGATTTCGGGGCTTTTTTAGTGTCCCCGCGGCCCGGTCCTCGACCAGGCCTCCACCCCCAGGAAGCAGCCCGAGACAGCTGACTAACACCCAGGTGCCTATTTTACTAACAGGGGCATCAGGGTGGTAAGAGGAACTAGTTAATATAGAAGTCTTTATGTGATTTGCCTTATAAGGATGAGTGCTCTTGGAGAAGATTTCTCTAGATACACCTATTGCTTCACTCACTACCGCCTCATACACTCTCTTTCCTCATACACTCAACTCTTCCTCACACACTCAACTCTTCCTCACACACTCAACTCTCCCTCACACACTCAACTCTTCCTCACACACTCAACTCTCCCTCACACACTGTAAATACATTTACAGTATATTGGAGATAATCCAGAGCTGTCAGATAGCAGAGGAAATTGCCTATAAATCTTTTGATGGTTTTAAGGTCGTTTCTGACACCTGGAGACCCAGGGTTCGACTCCCCCGAAGCTGAAATGCTGCTCCGAGCTTCACAACAGTGACTACCTGTTCCATTACCTGTGGACCATATCTAGGGTTCTACGTCCCCAGCCTCGTCTGTGGACGTGTTTCTCTGAGCCCGGATTATTAATTAAGACGAAGCCTGTACATCTTTGCTTGTATTTATTTGTTAGTTGTTGTATATATTCGTTTCGTTTATAGATGTTGTATATAATTCTGTGCCACTGAGGACGGAAATGAGGCAGTTTATGAGGCAGTTTATGAGGCAGTTTATGAGACAGTTTATGAGGCAGCTTATGAGGCAGTTTATGAGGCAGCTTATGAGGCAGTTTATGAGGCAGTTTATGAGGCAGTTTATGAGGCAGTTTATGAGGCAGCTTATGAGGCAGCTTATGAGGCAGTTTATGAGACAGTTTATGAGGCAGCTTATGAGGCAGTTTATGAGGCAGCTTATGAGGCAGTTTATGAGGCAGCTTATGAGGCAGCTTATGAGGCAGCTTATGAGGCAGTTTATGAGACAGTTTATGAGGCAGCTTATGAGGCAGTTTATGAGGCAGCTTATGAGGCAGTTTATGAGGCAGTTTATGAGGCAGTTTATGAGGCAGCTTATGAGGCAGTTTATGAGGCAGCTTATGAGGCAGTTTATGAGGCAGCTTATGAGGCAGTTTATGAGGCAGTTTATGAGGCAGCTTATGGGGCAGCTTATGAGGCAGTTTATGAGGCAGCTTATGATGCAGTTTATGAGGCAGTTAATGTGGCAGTTTATGAGGCAGTTTATGAGGCAGCTTATGAGGCAGTTTATGAGGCAGCTTATGATGCAGTTTATGAGGCAGTTTATGAGGCAGTTTATGAGGCAGCTTACGAGACAGCTTATGAGGCAGTTTAGGCCAACATGAAGCAGCTTTTGAGGTCCATTACCGAAGACCAACGCCAAGACAGGTCTGGGGAGACCTAAAGACTGGTCCTTCGCCTCCAGACCCAAATGACATGGAAAAGAGGGGAGGTGGAGGGGGGGGGGGGGGAAGGATGAGTAGTAGAAATTGTAGAAGAGGATGAGGATGGTGGATGAGGATGGTGGATGAGGTGGGTAAAGGATTGGGTGACCTATCCACCGCGGGTTGGACTCAAGTGTTTTTCTCTTGGTTTAATTATCTTGTGTTTTTGTGGGGGGGGGGGGGTGGTAGGCTGGGGGGTGGGGTGGTAGGCTGGGGGGTGGGGTGGTAGGCTGGTGGGTGGGGTGGTAGGCTGGGGGGTGGGGTGGTAGGCTGGGGGGTGGGGTGGTAGGCTGGGGGGTGGGGTGGTAGGCTGGGGGGTGGGGTGGTAGGCTGGTGGGTGGGGTGGTAGGCTGGGGGGTGGGGTGGTAGGCTGGGGGTGGGGTGGTAGGCTGGGGGGTGGGATGGTAGGCTAGGGGGGTGGGATGGTAGGCTGGGGGGTGGGGTGGTAGGCTGGGGGGTGGGGTG
>NC_091218.1:13723714-13743714 GCF_040958095.1 Procambarus clarkii | reverse complement strand
CAGGGACGCCCTGCCTATCCCCCCAGAGACAGGGACGTCCTGCCTATCCCCCCAGAGACAGGGACGCCCTGCCTATCCCCCCAGAGACACGGACGTCCTGCCTATCCCCTAAGAGACAGGGACGCCCTGCCTATCCCCCCAGAGACAGGGACGCCCTGCCTATCCCCCCAGAGACACGGACGTCCTGCCTATCCCCCCAGAGACAGGGACGCCCTGCCTATCCCCCCAGAGACAGGGACGTCCTGCCTATCCCCCCAGAGACAGGGACGTCCTGCCTATCCCCCCAGAGACAGGGACGTCCTGCCTATCCCCCCAGAGACAGGGACGTCCTGCCTATCCCCCCAGAGACAGGGACGTCCTGCCTATCCCCCCAGAGACACGGACGTCCTGCCTATCCCCCCAGAGACAGGGACGCCCTGCCTATCCCCCTAGAGACAGGGACGCCCTGCCTATCCCTCCAGAGAGACACGGACGCCCTGCCTATCCCCCCAAAAGACAGGGATGTCCTGCCTATCCCCCCAAAAGACAGGGACGTCCTGCCTATCCCCCAAGAGACAGGGACGCCCTCTCTATCCCCCCAGAGAGACAAGGACGCCCTGTCTATCCCCCCAGAGAGACAGGGACGCCCTGCCTATCCCCCCAAAGAGACACGGACGCCCTGCCTATCCCCCCAAAAGACAGGGACGTCCTGCCTATCCCCCCAGAGACAGGGACGCCCTGCCTATCCCCCCAGAGACACGGACGTCCTGCCTATCTCCCCCAGAGAGACAGGGACGCCCTGCCTATCCCCCCTAAGAGACAGGGACGTCCTACCTCTCCCCTAAGAGACAGGGACGCCCTGTCTATCCCCCCAGAGAGACAGGGACGTCCTGCCTATCCCCCCAGAGAGACAGGAATGTCCTGCCTCTCCCCTAAGAGACAGGGACGCCCTGCCTATCCCCTCAGAGACAGGGACGCCCTCTCTATCCCCCCAGAGAGCCGGAGGCCACCAGCAGAGGCAGTAAGCAGGCCAGGGGGGGGGGGGTGGACTTAGAAAAGTCCAGTAAGGAGAATGAGGTTACGGCCAATAAGGAGGAGACTTGGGGCCTCCGCCACTAAAAGGAGGAATAAAGCCCAACAGGCTCCGTGTTGGCCGCGTTTATTGTGTCTTTATCATGCCAGCTGCTCTTTACTGAGACGGTCATTATTTTGTTGGTTTCTAGCGATGTCTATCCCACTGTTGCTTTTGTACGTCAGGAGAAAACTGGCGTGGACTATATCTAAGATATCTAAGATATTATCTAAGATAATATCTAAGAGTATCCAAGACTATCCAAGAACAGTTGCATCTTATTGTTGTTCAATAAACAAGAAACTTAACCTCAAGACACTAAATATTAAAAAATAATGACGAAAATCATTGATAAAATGTAATGATATATTGACCTTATCTCAATATTTTTATCCTTTGATCCAGGTTTGGTTTATTAAGAAATTATAAGTTGGTCATCGATTCTTATCGTATTTTTTCGTTCACTTGAGAACCTTTCTGGCGTTCAGGAATCCGAAGATCCGACTGAGGCTTCCTGGTGTCTTGGGTACGACATGAGCGCTGAGCACATGTTAGTGTTCGTCTGTGCTCAGGTAGGGGGGCTGTTTTGTGTACATGTAGGAGACTGTTTTGTGCACAGGTAGGGGGACTGTTTTGTGCTCAGGTAGGGGGCTGTTTTGTGTGAAAGTAGGGGGCTGTTTTGTGTACAGGTAAGGGGGCTGTTTTGTGCACAGGTAGGGGGCTGTTTTGTGTACAGGTAGGGGGCTGTTTTGTGTACAGGTAGGGGGCTGTTTTGTGTACAGGTAGGGGTCCTGTTTTGTGTACAGGTAGGGGGCTGTTTTGTGTACAGGTAGGGGGCTGTTTTGTGTACAGGTAGGGGGCTGTTTTGTGTACAGGTAGGGGGGCTGTTTTGTGTACAGGTAGGGGGCTGTTTTGTGTACAGGTAGGGGGCTGCAACACCTCGTACTCCAGAAACTGTGAGACAGTTCAAAGGTCTTGAACTGTCTCAAGACAGTTCAAGACTTTATTGACTTTATCGTTCATTTATTGCTGGATTCTCTATTATAGCCGCTCCACTTTACAAGTTGCAAAGAAAAGATGAATCATTTGTTTGGGAAGAAGCCCAGGAACAGTCTTTCAGAAAGCTCAATGCAGCATTGATCTCGTCACCTGTCCATAGGTACCCAGATCTTTCTAAAACTTTTACGATGGTCACAGATGCTAGTGATGTAAGCTTAGGTGCTTCATTACTTCTAACAGAAGGTCACGGAGATCAAACAATGATAATAATAATAATAATAATAATAATAATAATAATAATAATAATAATAATAATAATAATAATAATTTTTATTTAGGTAGGGTACATACATAAAGAGATTTTACAAAGTTTGTTGGCTTTATAGATAGAGCTAGTACATACAATGCCTAAAGCCACTATTACGCAAAGCGTTTCGGGCAGGCAATAGCTTATGCGAGCCGTACATTATCTTAGGAAGAGAAATTTTATAATGCAACAGAGTGTGAAGTCTTGGCAGTTGTATGGGCCCTTAAACATTTCAGGGATACAATTTACAATTACCCAGTTCATGTTCTTACAGATCATCAACCATTAACTCCTTTGTTCAAGAATAAGAATCCTGTCGGAAAATCTGCTAGATATTTACTCACAATTTAAGAGATCAGTTACACATTTGGTTATATACCAGGAAAACAAAATGTTGTAGTTGATGTGTTTTCTGAACAAGTAGCTGCAATCAAGTTAAATTACCCAGCATTAGATGCTACAGTAGTAGAGGCCGAACAAAGACAAGACCCCATAAGGGTGCCTGGCATTAAGTTTTTGACTATCTTGAGGTTATCTTGAGATGATTTCGGGGCTTTTAGTGTCCCCGCGGCCCAGTCCTCGACCAGGCCTCCACCCCCAGGAAGCAGCCCGTGACAGCTGGCTAACACCCAGGTACCTATTTTACTGCTAGGTAACAGGGGGCATAGGATGAAAGAAACTCTGCCCATTCTTTCTCGCCGGCGCCTGGGATCGAACCCAGGACCACAGGATCACAAGTCCCGCGTGCTGTCCGTTCGGCCGACCGACCGACTAAGCAAGATACTCGTTAGATTCACAAACCTCCAGTACCATTGAAAGAACTAGCGACGTTAGACAATGTACTGTGTAGGGACACCCCTACAGGGTGTCCCTACACTGACACTAGGGACACCCTGAGGAAGTCTAGGGACACCCTGAGGACACCCTGAGGTAAAGCTAGGGACACCCTGAGGAAGTCTAGGGACACCCTGAGGTAAAGCTAGGGACACCCTGAGGAAGTCTAAGGACACCCTGAGGACACCCTGAGGTAAAGCTAGGGACACCCTGAGGACACCCTGAGGTAAAGCTAGGGACACCCTGAGGAAGTGTTGTCAGTTCTTCCAGCTGTCTTCCCTGGAAACACAAACCGAAACTGTCTCTATTTTCCGCTTATTACAACTTGTAATAAAGTTGTTACATCTTGGCTTAACGTGTTTATGACGTATTAGAACTTTGTTACAACTTGGTATATTGGTTGTTATAACTGGTTAGGAGGTGTTAAAACTTGTTCGAACGTTGTACCAACGTCGTAGTTTCGGTGTGTGTTTGGCGGGTTGGTACCAACTGTGTTTAGATTATCCACGATGCTCCCACAAGTGCACATCCAGGGAAGGATCGTACACTCCAGCGAGGTCGATTGAAGTATTTTTGGCCCAAAATGGCTAAGGAGATTGCCCATTGTTTTTTGAGATATATAGAAGAGTTGTTACATTCTTGTAGAGCCACTAGTACGCGTAGCGTTTCGGGCAAGTCCTTAATCCTATGGTCCCTGGAATACGATCCCCTGCCGCGAAGAATCGTTTTTTCATCCAAGTACACATTTTACTGTTGCGTTAAACAGAGGCTACAGTTAAGGAATTGCGCCCAGTAAATCCTCCCCGGCCAGGATACGAACCCATGACATAGCGCTCGCGGAACGCCAGGCCAGTGTCTTACCACTACACCACGGAGACTGTTAAATGTCATTGTGTTGACAGATGTTTCACCTACTTACAGCACAAGGCTCATGTTGTGGGACCTAACCGTATTCAGGTGTACCCGGCGACTAAAGCTCCATAGGAACGAATATCAATGGATTTGTTGACAAATTTTGCAGAAACTGATAAGGGGGAACAAATAATTTGTAGATATAGTAAGCCAAAAGTTCTATCTATCCTATCATATCTTTCTCTCTCTCTCTCTCTCTCTCTCTCTCTCTCTCTCTCTCTCTCTCTCTCTCTCTCTCTCTCTCGTTTACTCCTCCTTTATCACTCTCTGGGCTTCTCGCTCCCTCTCTCTCTTGCCCTCACACACTCCGCGGGACTCTTGGCTCACGTTACAGCTTCCTCAGATGTGGACGCCTGCAAAAATATCTGTCGAGTTTCTTTGGCCTCCTGTGAGCTTCGTCCGTCCCCTGAGGTACTTCATCACCTCACCTGTCTCTCTTCTCTAAGGGCTTATATTTCTCCGTGCACTGCCAGCCTGAAAGGGTGAGACTGAAGGATGGTTGTAAGGACAGAACTTTATTTTTGTGGTGTTCTGGTGTAGGACAGGCTGGTGTAGGACAGGCTGGTGTAGGACAGGTTGGTGTAGGTCAGGCTGGTGTAGGACAGGTTGGTGTAGGACAGGCTGGTGTAGGACAGGCTGGTGTAGGACATGTTGGTGTAGGACAGGCTGGTGTAGGACAGGCTGGTGTAGGACAGGCTGGTGTAGGACAGGCTGGTGTAGGACAGGTTGGTGTAGGACAGGTTGGTGTAGGACAGGCTGGTGTAGGTTAGGCTGGTGTAGGTCAGGCTGGTGTAGGACAGGTTGGTGTAGGACAGGCTGGTGTAGGACAGGCTGGTGTAAGACAGGTTGGTGTAGGACAGGTTGGTGTAGGACAGGTTGGTGTAGGACAGGCTGGTGTAGGACAGGTTGGTGTAGGACAGGTTGGTGTAGGACAGGTTGGTGTAGGACAGGTTGGTGTAGGACAGGCTGGTGTAGGACAGGTTGTGTAGGACAGGCTGGTGTAGGACAGGTTGGTGTAGGACAGGTTGGTGTAGGACAGGCTGGTGTAGGTCAGGCTGGTGTAGGACAGGTTGGTGTAGGACAGGCTGGTGTAGGTCAGGCTGGTGTAGGACAGGTTGGTGTAGGACAGGCTGGTGTAGGTCAGGCTGGTGTAGGACAGGCTGGTGTAGGTCAGGCTGGTGTAGGTCAGGCTGGTGTAGGTCAGGCTGGTGTAGGACAGGTTGGTGTAGGACAGGCTGGTGTAGGTCAGGCTGGTGTAGGACAGGTTGGTGTAGGACAGGCTGGTGTAGGTCAGGCTGGTGTAGGACAGGCTGGTGTAGGTCAGGCTGGTGTAGGTCAGGCTGGTGTAGGTCAGGCTGGTGTAGGACAGGTTGGTGTAGGACAGGCTGGTGTAGGTCAGGCTGGTGTAGGTCAGGCTGGTGTAGGTCAGGCTGGTGTAGGACAGGTTGGTGTAGGACAGGTTGGTGTAGGACAGGCTGGTGTAGGTCAGGCTGGTGTAGGTCAGGCTGGTGTAGGACAGGTTGGTGTAGGACAGGTTGGTGTAGGACAGGTTGGTGTAGGACAGGTTGGTGTAGGACAGGTTGGTGTAGGACAGGTTGGTGTAGGTCAGGCTGGTGTAGGACAGGTTGGTGTAGGACAGGTTGGTGTAGGACAGGTTGGTGTAGGACAGGTTGGTGTAGGACAGGCTGGTGTAGGTCAGGCTGGTGTAGGTGAGGCTGGTGTAGGTCAGGCTGGTGTAGGACAGGTTGGTGTAGGTGAGGCTGGTGTAGGTCAGGCTGGTGTAGGACAGGTTGGTGTAGGACAGGTTGGTGTATGACAGGTTGGTGTAGGACAGGTTGGTGTAAGACAGGTTGGTGTAGGACAGGTTGGTGTAGGACAGGCTGGTGTAGGTCAGGCTGGTGTAGGTCAGGCTGGTGTAGGACAGGTTGGTGTAGGACAGGTTGGTGTAGGTGAGGCTGGTGTAGGTCAGGCTGGTGTAGGACAGGTTGGTGTAGGACAGGTTGGTGTAGGACAGGTTGGTGTAGGTGAGGCTGGTGTAGGTCAGGCTGGTGTAGGACAGGTTGGTGTAGGACAGGTTGGTGTAGGTCAGGCTGGTGTAGGACAGGCTGGTGTAGAACAGGCTGGTGTAGGACAGGTTGGTGTAGGTCAGGCTGGTGTTGGTCAGGCTGGTGTAGGCTAGGCTGGTGTAGGTCAGGCTGGTGTAGGTCAGGCTGGTGTAGGTTAGGCTGGTGTAGAACAGGTTGGTGTAGGACAGGCTGGTGTAGGACAGGCTGGTGTAAGACAGGCTGGTGTAGGTCAGGCTGGTGTAGGGACAGGTTGGTGTAGGACAGGCTGGTGTAGGACAGGCTGGTGTAAGACAGGCTGGTGTAGGACAGGCTGGTGTAGGTCAGGCTGGTGTAGGACAGGTTGGTGTAGGACAGGCTGGTGTAGGACAGGCTGGTGTAAGACAGGCTGGTGTAGGACAGGCTGGTGTAGGACAGGTTGGTGTTGGACAGGCTGGTGTAGGACAGGTTGGTGTAGGACAGGTTGGTGTAGGACAGGTTGGTGTAGGACAGGCTGGTGTAGGTCAGGCTGGTGTAGGACAGGCTGGTGTAGGACAGGTTGGTGTAGGACAGGCTGGTGTAGGACAGGTTGGTGTAGGACAGGCTGGTGTAGGACAGGCTGGTGTAGGACAGGTTGGTGTAGGTCAGGCTGGTGTAGAACAGGCTGGTGTAGACCAGGCTAGTGTAGGACAGGCTGGTGTAGGTCAGGCTGGTGTAGGACAGGCTGGTGTAGGACAGGTTGGTGTAGGTCAGGCTGGTGTAGGTCAGGCTGGTGTAGGTCAGGCTGGTGTAGGTCAGGCTGGTGTAGGACAGGCTGGTGTAGGACAGGTTGGTGTAGGTCAGGCTGGTGTAGGTCAGGCTGGTGTAGGACAGGCTGGTGTAGGACAGGTTGGTGTAGGTCAGGCTGGTGTAAGACAGGCTGGTGTAGGACAGGCTGGTTTAGACCAGACTGGTGTAGACCAGGCTGGTGTAGGACAGGCTGGTGTAGGTCAGGCTGGTGTAGACCAGGCTAGTGTAGGACAGGCTGGTGTAGGACAGGCTGGTGTAGGTCAGGCTGGTGTAGGTCAGGCTGGTGTAGACCAGGCTGGTGTAGACCAGGCTGGTGTAGGACAGGCTGGTGTAGGACAGGCTGGTGTAGACCAGGCTGGTGTAGGCCAGGCTGGTGTAGACCAGGCTGGTGTAGACCAGGCTGGTGTAGACCAGGCTGGTGTAGGCCAGGCTGGTGTAGGCCAGGCTGGTGTAGGCCAGGCTGGTGTAGACCAGACTAGTGTAGACCAGCCTGGTGTAATGATCTGTACAGGCCAACCTTCCCCTTGTCGCCGTGCTCCTGTGTGGTCAGTCTTCCCTCCTTTTCGCTGTTTCCTGCCATAAACTGGAGTCAACTTACCCTTAGGCAGTGGGACCATAGCAAGTCACTTGGCCCCCTCCTGTTCCCCCAATCCTATTTCTCTAATCCCTTCCTCTAATCTTCGTCACCAATCTTCTTTTCAATCCCTCTTCCCCTCTCTTTTCATGTCCGCTCCATAACCATTGACAGGTTTAGGGCCAGTACAACTCTAGGACCATAACATTCATCCTCTCAAGTTTCCTTTTGATGGTCAGGCCGGCTTATGCCCACGAGAAGGGTCGTTACTGCCTAGTTCCAGTTTCTGGGAGAGGACCGAAATGGGCAAGAGTCTGGCTTTTCATTGGCCAAGGGCAAGTGGAGTGGGCTCAAGTGATTGGTCTGAAGTCTCAAGAGGCGGAATCCTCCAGGGTAGGACAGGTACCACTAGCCAAGCCTCCAGAGCACCCAGTCTTGGTTCAAACCGATTGTCTCCTAGCCTGTAGCCAAGCGCGTGAGAGCAACAATAGGCCTCTCTGGGGTAGTGAAAATATATGGTAGTCAGTGTGTCTTGGGGCTCCACTGGGGGTATAGGTCACCCCTGTTACCTAGCAGTAAATAGGTACCTGGGAGTTAGTCAGCTGTCACGGGCTGCTTCCTGGGGGTGGAGGCCTGGTCGAGGACCGGGCCGCGGGGACACTAAAGCCCCGAAATCATCTCAAGATAACCTCAAGATAACCTAGAGGGCAAGCCATTCAACATCTTTGGCCGATAGCAGTATTAACTTATTGTGTCACTTGAGTATTTCATGTATAATCAGTATTTCAGTTCATTGCCTGTAGGATGCTTTATTAGAGTAGGATTCATTTCAGTTTGATATAAATTTACGTGTTTGTTTCAGTAAAAGTGAATATTTTGATCTAGTGGCATTTACTTAATTCCCTCTTTTGGTTACTAATGCTGTGTTATTCCTTTTATATGTAGTATTTATGTGCTGAATTTGAAATCCCTCTATTCTCAATAAATTTAGTAAAGGTTACATGTTTTACTCCCTAATCAATTATATTTACCAAGATTCTATTGCCCCTTGAGTTCATGATTATTGAGTTCTGTCCTCCTGGGAGATGAGTAATCTAGACACGTACAGGTAAGTTAGTGGGAAGGTGGTGGCAGTGTTTAGTGAGTTTATATTCCTTATTTTTTGAACTAATAAATCCTTCATTTGTTGCTCCCCCTCATTTATTATTTCAGTCTTAATATCAACGGGTAGTTCATTGAGGGTCAGAGCGACCTGCAAGCAGGGTTGAGCTGGTGTAGGTCAGGCTGGTGTATACCAGGCTGGTGTAGGTCAGGCTGGTGTAGACCAGGCTGGTGTAGGTCAGGCTGGTGTAGGCCAGGCTGGTGTAGACCAGGCTGGTGTAGGCCAGGCTGGTGTAGACCAGGCTGGTGTAGACCAGGCTGGTGTAGGTCAGGCTGGTGTAGACCAGGCTGGTGTAGACCAGGCTGGTGTAGACCAGGCTGGTGTAGACCAGCCTGGTGTAGACCAGGCTTGTGTAGACCAGGCTGGTGTAGGTCAGGCTGGTGTAGACCAGGCTGGTGTAGACCAGGCTGGTGTAGACCAGGCTGGTGTAGACCAGCCTGGTGTAGACCAGGCTGGTGTAGACCAGGCTGGTGTAGACCAGGCTGGTGTAGACCAGACTGGTGTAGACCAGGCTGGTGTAGACCAGACTGGTGTAGACCAGACTGGTGTAGACCAGGCTGGTGTAGACCAGGCTGGTGTAGACCAGGCTGGTGTAGACCAGACTGGTGTAGACCAGGCAGCAACAATCTTCAACCCTTCACAACCAACAAGGGCTGCCGGGGACGGTGTCACCTCTGGAGGGGACGGTGTCACCTCTGGAGGGGACGGTGTCACCTCTGGAGGGGACGGTGTCACCTCTGGAAGAGGAACCAATGCAATTTCTCCGAGAATTGTCACTTTCTCCACCTTCCTAAAAGCCGAGAATACGATCCATGAAATTGAAATCGAAGTCGTCTTTCTTGTGCAAGATTTCACATTATCAATCTCACACATAAAGCAATTGTCAGTGTTGCCAAGTGTGGCTGCAGCAAGAGGCAGAATACATATACCCTTGAGTGTCTACAAGTATCCTAACTACAACCCTGGAAACACAAACCGAAACTGTCTCTATTTTCCGCTTGTTACAACTTGTAATAAAGTTGTTACATCTTGGCTTAACGTGTTTATGACGTATTAGAACGTTGTTACAACTTGATATATTGGTTGTTATAACTGGTTAGGAAGTGTTAAAACTTGTTCGAACGTTGTATGAACGTCGTAGTTTCGGTGTGTGTTTGGCGGGTTCCCTCTGGTAAATGCTCCATGTACTTTATCTGGCTGATAAAGTACATTAAAGGACCTCAGCACAAAATAGAACGCGAAGCAGTGGATGCAAATTGGATATGCTTAGAGTCTGGAGAGACCTGGGTAAATACTGGAAAGACCTGGGTAAATACTGGCAAGACTTGGGTAAATACTGGAAAGACGTGGGTAAATACTGGAAAGACGTGGGTAAATACTGGCAAGACCTGAGTAAATACTGAAAGGCGTGGGTAAATACTGGAAAGACCTGGGTAAATACTGGCAAGACTTGGGTAAATACTGAAAGGCGTGGGTAAATACTGGAAAGACGTGGGTAAATACTGGAAAGACTTGGGTAAATACTGGAAGGACCTTGGTAAATAATGGGTAAATACTTCAAAGACCTTGGTAAATACTGGAAAGACCTGGGTCCCGCCTCTCAACTGTCAATCAACAGGTGTACAGGTTCCTGAGCCTACTGGGCTCTATCATATCTACACTTGAAACTGTGTATGGAGTCAGCCTCCACCACATCACTGCCTAATGCATTCCACCTGTTAACTACTCTGACACTGAAAAAAATCTTCCTAATGTATTTATGGCTCATTTGGGCACTCATTTTCCACCTGTGTCCCCTAGTGCGTGTGCCCCTTGTGTTAAATTACCTTTGTCTATCCCATCAATTCCTTTGAGAATCTTGTATGAGGTGATCATGTCCCCCCAACTCTCCTGTCTTCTAGTGACGTGACGTTTAATTCCCGTAGTCTCTCCTCATAGATCATGCCCCCTCAGTTCGATCACTAGTCTGGTGGCAAACCTCTATGTAAAGGAACAGAACCTGTGCCCGCTTAGATCATCGGGAATCGAACCCCGACTCTGTAAAAAGCAAGGTTATTGCAGCCCGTAAAAAAGAAATTGGCTAAAGTCCCTTAGCCTCAATGACAAATAAAGCCTTTAACGGTATTGTGGTGGTCTTAATAACCCTCCAGAGGTTGATAGGTCTTAAGTCCAACACCAAACTTGCTGGTTGGTCAGTAAGGTATTGTGGTGGTCTTAATAACCCTCCAGAGGTTGATAGGTCTTAAGTCCAACACCAAACTTGCTGGTTGGTCAGTAAGGTATTGTGGTGGTCTTAATAACCCTCCAGAGGTTGATAGGTCTTAAGTCCAACACCAAACTTGCTGGTTGGCCAGTAAGGTATTGTGGTGGTCTTAATAACCCTCCAGAGGTTGATAGGTCTTAAGTCCAACACCAAACTTGCTGGTTGGTCAGTAAGGTATTGTGGTGGTCTTAATAACCCTCCAGAGGTTGATAGGTCTTAAGTCCAACACCAAACTTGCTGGTTGGTCAGTAAGGTGTTGTGGTGGTCTTAATAACCCTCCAGAGGTTGATAGGTCTTAAGCCCAACATTCGTTTTAAAGCTCTAAACCCAATAACAAAACAAATGGGCCCGAGTCGTCCCCTTGTGTCCGAAGATAAATTGTACACTCCCCCACCCCCACAAAAAAAAAAAGCTCTCTTTGTTAAATGGAAACAAAAATATCCGTTTGCCCTGAGTTGGAAACTCAATTGATTTGTATTCAAAGCTATATAATGTATATTTCATTTTAGTGTCCGGCTTTTGCTTTCATTAATTGGTGGGGTTTTTAATATCAGGCTGTAGTGATTGTATTTTTATTGTATTAATTGATAGTTGTTATGTAGATAATTTTGAATAGGATCCCGCCAAACACACACCGAAACTACGACGTTGGTACAACGTTTGAACAAGTTTTAACACCACCTAACCAGTTATAACAACCAATATAGCAAGTTGTAACAACGTTCTAATACGTCATAAACACGTTAAGCCAAGATGTAACAACTTTATTACAAGTTGTAACAAGCGGAAAATAGAGACAGTTACGGTTTGTGTTTCCAGGGGCGGACCTGGTCCAGGAGGCGACACAGCACAAGTTCTAAACATCATAAATATATTGAGGACTGTTCTCATGGGAGCTTCAACTCTCACCGTTCAGTTCCATCGCATTGATCTCTAGTTTTAAAGTGATGCTTTCATTATATTGTTATTGGGGAGAGGGAGAGAGAGAGGGAGAGAGGGAGAGAGAGAGAGAGAGAGGGAGAGGGAGAGGGAGAGGGAGAGGGAGAGAGAGAGAGAGAGAGAGAGAGAGAGAGAGAGAGAGAGAGAGAGAGAGAGAGAGAGAGAGAGAGAGAGAGAGAGGGAGAGAGGGAGAGGGAGAGGGAGAGAGGGAGAGGGAGAGAGGGAGAGGGAGGGAGAGAGAGAGAGAGAGAGAGAGAGAGAGAGAGAGAGAGAGAGAGAGAGAGAGAGAGAGAGAGAGAGAGAGAGAGAGAGAGAGAGAGAGAGAGAGAGACAGACAGACAGAGACAGACAGACAGAGACAGACAGAGACAGACAGATAGATATTGAAAGACAGGAATAGAAAGAAAGCAGCAAATTCTCATGTTAAAAAGTTTAGAAGTTCTTGTGAAAGTTGACTGAACACAATTGTCAAAAGTATTATCACCAAAGTTGCACAAACTTTCTAAACCTTTTTATAAAAATCCCCCAAAACGTAAATATTTTCCCTATTTATCACATAAATGCTTAAGAAAATCACCTATTATATTATGTAAGAAAAAAACGCTATGCTTATAATTTCCAGAAAAACCGGCCTTATATCAAGACGCCATAGAGACGAGTTTGGTCTGCTCCGGGAGAGATTTAACGCTCGCTCGATTCCCCAACTCCCTAAAAAAAAAAAAAAAGTGTTTTACCTAACCAGAAACGTATAAACCCAACCAACCCACCCAACCCTATTGAGGCCGATGCATAGAAAACGGCAATAAAAGGTTGCTTGAATTTGTACCAATACGTCACATTTCAGTGGATTGGTCAAATCCGTTAAGATCGCGACGAATCAGGTGGGAGGACAGGGTGAGGGGGGTCTGCTGTCTGCGGGAACATAGAGGACAAAAATAAATGTTTCCTGTAGTAAGTTACGAGAAGCAGCCTCGTAGCCTGGTGGATAGCGCGCAGGACTCGTAATTCTGTGGCGCGGGTTCGATTCCCGCACGAGGCAGAAACAAATGGGCAAAGTTTCTTTCACCCTGAATGCCCCTGTTACCTAGCAGTAAATAGGTACCTGGGAGTTAGTCAGCTGTCACGAGCTGCTTCCTTGGGGGTGGAGGCCTGGTCGAGGACTGGGCCGCGGGGACACTAAAAAGCCCCGAAATCATCTCAAGAGAAGCAAAACACAGAAAACCAGTTACCGGAGAAGAATGAGACCGGGACACGAACCCTGGCCTTAACACTTCCCATATTTTGAGCGGCTTCGACAAGTTCCTCTGAAAAAAGGTGACGAATTACTCGTAGTGTCTGGTGAAGTGTAAAGTGAAGAAGTCCGTTGTCTCCAGCTTATTCCGGACAAACAGGAATTATTCCGGACAAACAGGAATTATTCCGGGCAAACAGGAATTATTCCGGGCAAACAGGAATTATTCCGGACAAACAGGAATTATTCCGGGCAAACAGGAATTATTCCGGACAAACAGGAATTATTCCGGACAAACAGGAATTATTCCGGACAAACAGGAATTATTCCGGGCAAACAGGAATTATTCCGGACAAACAGGAATTATTCCGGACAAACAGGAATTATTCCGGACAAACAGGAATTATTCCGGACAAACAGGAATTATTCCGGACAAACAGGAATTATTCCGGGCAAACAGGAATTATTCCGGACAAACAGGAATTATTCCGGGCAAACAGGAATTATTCCGGACAAACAGGAATTATTCCGGACAAACAGGAATTATTCCGGACAAACAGGAATTATTCCGGACAAACAGGAATTACGTGACCGGTGGTCCAGGTGTACACAAGAGGGTGGAGGTGTACACAAGAGGATCCAGGTGTACACAAGAGGATCCAGGTGTACACAAGAGGATCCAGGTGTACACAAGAGGTGTACACAAGAGGATCCAGGTGTACACAAGAGGTGTACACAAGAGGATCCAGGTGTACACAAGAGGTGAACACAAGAGGGTGAAGGTATACACAAGAGGTGTACACAAGAGGGTGAAGGTATACACAAGAGGGTGAAGGTGTACACAAGAGGGTGAAGGTATACACAAGAAGGTGAAGGTGTACACAAGAGGGTGAAGGTGTACACAAGAGGGTGAAGGTGTACACAAGAGGGTGGAGGTGTACACAAGAGAGTGGAGGTGTACACAAAAGGGTGAAGGTGTACACAAGAGGGTGGAGGTGTACACAAGAGAGTGGAGGTGTACACAAGAGGGTGAAGGTGTACACAAGAGAGTGGAGGTGTACACAAGAGAGTGGAGGTGTACACAAGAGGGTGGAGGTGTACACAAGAGGGTGAAGGTGTACACAAGAGGGTGAAGGTGTACACAAGAGGGTGAAGGTGTACACAAGAGGGTGAAGGTGTACACAAGAGGGTGGAGGTGTACACAAGAGGGTGAAGGTGTACACAAGAGGGTGGAGGTGTACACAAGAGGGTGAAGGTGTACACAAGAGGGTGAAGGTGTACACAAGAAGGTGGAGGTGTACACAAGAGGGTGAAGGTGTACACAAGAGGGTGGAGGTGTACACAAGAGGGTGGAGGTGTACACAAGAGGGTGGAGGTGTACACAAGAGGGTGGAGGTGTACACAAGAGGGTGAAGGTGTACACAAGAGGGTGGAGGTGTACACAAGAGGGTGAAGGTGTACACAAGAGGGTGGAGGTGTACACAAGAGGGTGAAGGTGTACACAAGAGGGTGGAGGTGTACACAAGAGGATCCAGGTGTACACAAGAGGGTGAAGGTGTACACAAGAGGGTGGAGGTGTACACAAGAGGGTGGAGGTGTACACAAGAGGGTGGAGGTGTACACAAGAGGGTGAAGGTGTACACAAGAGGGTGGAGGTGTACACAAGAGGATCCAGGTGTACACAAGAGGGTGGAGGTGTACACAAGAGAGTGGAGGTGTACACAAGAGGGTGGAGGTGTACACAAGAGGGTGAAGGTGTACACAAGAGGGTGAAGGTGTACACAAGAGGGTGAAGGTGTACACAAGAGGGTGAAGGTGTACACAAGAGGGTGGAGGTGTACACAAGAGGGTGGAGGTGTACACAAGAGGGTGAAGGTGTACACAAGTGGGTGGAGGTGTACACAAGAGGGTGGAGGTGTACACAAGAGGGTGAAGGTGTACACAAGAAGGTGGAGGTGTACACAAGAGGGTGAAGGTGTACACAAGAGGGTGGAGGTGTACACAAGAGGGTGGAGGTGTACACAAGAGGGTGAAGGTGTACACAAGAGGGTGGAGGTGTACACAAGAGGGTGGAGGTGTACACAAGAGGGTGGAGGTGTACACAAGAGGGTGAAGGTGTACACAAGAGGGTGGAGGTGTACACAAGAGGATCCAGGTGTACACAAGAGGGTGGAGGTGTACACAAGAGGGTGGAGGTGTACACAAGAGGGTGAAGGTGTACACAAGAAGGTGGAGGTGTACACAAGAGGATCCAGGTGTACACAAGAGGGTGGAGGTGTACACAAGAGGGTGGAGGTGTACACAAGAAGGTGGAGGTGTACACAAGAGGATCCAGGTGTACACAAGAGGGTGGAGGTGTACACAAGAGGGTGGAGGTGTACACAAGAGGGTGAAGGTGTACACAAGAGGGTGAAGGTGTACACAAGAGGGTGAAGGTGTACACAAGAGGGTGGAGGTGTACACAAGAGGGTGGAGGTGTACACAAGAGGGTGGAGGTGTACACAAGAGGGTGGAGGTGTACACAAGAGGGTGAAGGTGTACACAAGAGGGTGGAGGTGTACACAAGAGGGTGGAGGTGTACACAAGAGGGTGAAGGTGTACACAAGAGGGTGGAGGTGTACACAAGAGGGTGGAGGTGTACACAAGAGGGTGAAGGTGTACACAAGAGGGTGGAGGTGTACACAAGAGGATCCAGGTGTACACAAGAGGGTGGAGGTGTACACAAGAGGGTGAAGGTGTACATAAGAGGGTGGTGGTGTACACAAGAGGGTGAAGGTGTACACAAGAGGGTGAAGGTGTACACAAGAGGGTGAAGGTGTACACAAGAGGGTGAAGGTGTACACAAGAGGGTGGAGGTGTACACAAGAGGATCCAGGTGTACACAAGAGGGTGAAGGTGTACACAAGAGGGTGGAGGTGTACACAAGAGGATCCAGGTGTACACAAGAGGGTGGAGGTGTACACAAGAGGGTGAAGGTGTACATAAGAGGGTGGTGGTGTACACAAGAGGGTGAAGGTGTACACAAGAGGGTGAAGGTGTACACAAGAGGGTGAAGGTGTACACAAGAGGGTGGAGGTGTACACAAGAGGGTGAAGGTGTACACAAGAGGGTGAAGGTGTACACAAGAGGGTGGAGGTGTACACAAGAGGATCCAGGTGTACACAAGAGGGTGAAGGTGTACACAAGAGGGTGCAGGTGTACACAAGAGGGTGAAGGTGTACACAAGAGGGTGAAGGTGTACACAAGAGGGTGGAGGTGTACACAAGAGGGTGAAGGTGTACACAAGAGGGTGAAGGTGTACACAAGAGGGTGGAGGTGTACACAAGAGGGTGAAGGTGTACACAAGAGGGTGGAGGTGTACACAAGAGGGTGAAGGTGTACACAAGAGGGTGGAGGTGTACACAAGAGGGTGAAGGTGTACACAAGAGGATCCAGGTGTACACAAGAGGGTGGAGGTGTACACAAGAGGGTGAAGGTGTACACAAGAGGGTGGAGGTGTACACAAGAGGGTGGAGGTGTACACAAGAGGGTGGAGGTGTACACAAGAGGGTGAAGGTGTACACAAGAGGGTGGAGGTGTACACAAGAGGGTGGAGGTGTACACAAGAGGGTGAAGGTGTACACAAGAGGGTGGAGGTGTACACAAGAGGATCCAGGTGTACACAAGAGGGTGAAGGTGTACACAAGAGGATCCAAGTGTACACAAGAGGGTGAAGGTGTACACAAGAGGGTGAAGGTGTACACAAGAGGGTGGAGGTGTACACAAGAGGGTGAAGGTGTACACAAGAGGGTGAAGGTGTACACAAGAAGGTGGAGGTGTACACAAGAGGATCCAGGTGTACACAAGAGGGTGAAGGTGTACACAAGAGGATCCAGGTGTACACAAGAGGGTGAAGGTGTACACAAGAGGGTGAAGGTGTACACAAGAGGGTGGAGGTGTACACAAGAGGGTGAAGGTGTACACAAGAGGGTGGAGGTGTACACAAGAGGGTGAAGGTGTACACAAGAGGGTGGAGGTGTACACAAGAGGGTGAAGGTGTACACAAGAGGGTGGAGGTGTACACAAGAGGGTGAAGGTGTACACAAGAGGGTGGAGGTGTACACAAGTGGGTGGAGGTGTACACAAGAGGGTGAAGGTGTACACAAGAGGGTGAAGGTGTACACAAGAGGGTGGAGGTGTACACAAGAGGGTGAAGGTGTACACAAGAGGGTGAAGGTGTACACAAGAGGGTGAAGGTGTACACAAGAGGATCCAGGTGTACACAAGAGGATCCAGGTGTACACAAGAGGATCCAGGTGTACACAAGAGGTGTACACAAGAGGGTGAAGGTGTACACAAGAGGGTGGAGGTGTACACAAGAGGGTGGAGTTGTACACAAGAGGGTGAAGGTGTACACAAGAGGGTGAAGGTGTACACAAGAGGGTGAAGGTGTACACAAGAGGGTGAAGGTATACACAAGAGGGTGAAGGTGTACACAAGAGGGTGAAGGTGTACACAAGAGGATACGGTTAAACTTGCGGTCGACGGATACTTATCAACTGGGTGCCAAGTCATGTGGGAATAATAGGAAATGACATTACAGATGAAGCTGCAAAACTTCCAACTAAGAGAAGAAATGTAGACATTTACATACCACAGAGTCTATCACAGATTAAGAAAGTAATTAGAAACAGAGCAATGCAAAAGATGTACAGTGACCACAACACAGCAGTTGCAACATCAGGATCTGCGGGTTGGTACAAGAATTCAACCAACTACGAACCACTTAGTGTGATGAAAGGGAGCAGTAGAGCAACGGAAGTACACTTATATCGCATCAGGCTTGGTTACCCATGTGCATGGGAAATAGGCTTACAGGTTCCGGAAGATGAGAGGAAATGTCAGCACTGTGGAGAAATGCCCGACAGACTACTGAAACATTATCTAACACAGTGCACAGTTACAGCCACAACAGACCACTGGAACATTATCTAACACAGTGCACAGTTACAACCACAACAGACCACTGGAACATTATCTAACACAGTGCACAGTTACACCCACAACAGACCACTGGAACATTATCAAACACAGTGCACAGTTACACCCACAACAGACCACTAGAACATTATCTAACACAGTACACAGTTACAACCACAACAGACCACTAGAACATTATCTAACACAGTACACAGTTGCAACCACAACAGACCACTGGAACATTATCTAACACAGTGCACAGTTACACCCACAACAGACCACTAGAACATTATCTAACACAGTACACAGTTACACCCACAACAGACCACTGGAACATTAACACAGTGCACAGTTACACCCACAACAGACCACTGGAACATTATCTAACACAGTGCACAGTTACACCCACAACAGACCACTGGAACATTATCTAACACAGTGCACAGTTACACCCACAACAGACCACTGGAACATTATCTAACACAGTGCACAGTTACACCCACAACAGACCACTAGAACATTATCTAACACAGTGCACAGTTACACCCACAACAGACCACTGGAACATTATCTAACACAGTACACAGTTACAACCACAACAGACCACTGGAACATTATCAAACACAGTGCACAATTACAGCTACAACAGACCACTGGAACATTATCTAACACAGTACACAGTTACACCCACAACAGACCACTGGAACATTAACACAGTGCACAGTTACACCCACAACAGACCACTGGAACATTAACACAGTGCACAGTTACACCCACAACAGACCACTGGAACATTATCTAACAAGGTGCACAGTTACAACCACAACAGACCACTAGAACATTATCTAACACAGTACACAGTTACACCCACAACAGACCACTGGAACATTAACACAGTGCACAGTTACACCCACAACAGACCACTGGAACATTAACACAGTGCACAGTTACACCCACAACAGACCACTGGAACATTAACACAGTACACAGTTACACCCACAACAGACCACTGGAACATTATCTAACACAGTGCACAGTTACACCCACAACAGACCACTGGAACATTAACACAGTGCACAGTTACAACCACAACAGACCACTGGAACATTAACACAGTGCACAGTTACACCCACAACAGACCACTGGAACATTAACACAGTACACAGTTACAACCACAACAGACCACTGGAACATTAACACAGTACACAGTTACAAACCCAACAAGAATTCTACTTAGATTCAACAGAGCAGAAGTTGTTAAACACATGGGACAAAATCTTACTGAAGCGACCATACGAGTCATTAATACTCACTCACCACTTAACTTAGACAGAAACTAGAAACAAGCAACACTTAGTGGGCCAGCCAGAGGCTTAGGGCCCAAGCAAGCATATCACAGCAAAAAATTAAGCTTGCTTTCTGTGTGTTAAACCGGTTAGGCTTTGTTAGGCTTGGTTGGGTTAGGTTTGGTTGGTTAGGTTTGGATTAGTTGGTTAATTGGAAAGGTTAGACTTGGTTGGTTAGGTTAGGTTAGGTTAGGTTAGGTTAGGTTAGGTTAGGTTAGGTTTGTACTATCATTTGTTAATGAGAGAGTACAACACAAATGCACCAGATTCACGCGTACAAACTTTGATGTAACCACTAGAGCGCCAGAACCACAAGGTTCTGGCGCACCTTAACTCGCCGGAACAACAGGGGGCCAGATTCACGAAGCAGTTACGCAAGTACTTACGAACGTGTACATCTTTTCTCAATCTTTGGCGGCTTTGTTTACAGTTATTAAACAGTTACTGTGCTCCGAAGCACCAGGAGGCTGTTTATAACAATAACAGCAGTTGTTTGGCAAGTTTTCATGCTTTTAAACTGTTTAATAAATGTAACCAAAGGCGTCGAAGATTGAGGAAAGATGTACAGGTTCGTAAGTACTTGCGTAGCTGC
>NC_091218.1:13671214-13718714 GCF_040958095.1 Procambarus clarkii | reverse complement strand
TCAGAATACAACAGGTACTGTCAACCAGATCAGAATACAACAGGTACTGTCAACCACGCTAGAATACAACAGGTACTGTCAGCGAGGTCAGAATATAACAGGTACTGTCAACCACGCTAAAATACAACAGGTACTGTCAACCAGATCAGAATACAACAGGTACTGTCAACCACGCTAAAATACAACAGGTACTGTCAACCAGATCAGAATACAACAGGTACTGTCAACCAGGCCAGAATACAACAGGTACTGTCAACCACGCTAGAATACAACAGGTACTGTCAACCACGCTAGAATACAACAGGTACTGTCAACGAGATCAGAATACAACAGGTACTGTCAACCAAGTCACAATACAACAGGTACTGTCAACCAGGCCAGAATACAACGGGTGGCAGGAGACAGACGGGGGAGAATACAATTACTGTAGTCAGAAAGGCTTGAATACAAATGGAATGTTTCATCTTGAATTTATTAATACAATATGAGATTACGGAACATGCAGTTGTATTTGTTGACCTGTTTTCCTTCCCTTTGTCTCTTTGTCTTGTTAGTTCTCGCTGTGTGTGTTCGGATGAGCTGCAGGTGTTCGGATGAGCTGCAGGTGTTCGAATGAGCTGCAGGTGTTCGGATGGCGTGCAGGTGTTCGGATGAGCTGCTGGTGTTCTGATTAGCTACAGGTGTTCAGATGAGCTGCAGGTGTTCGGATGGCGTGCAGGTGTTCTGATTAGCTACAGGTGTTCGGATGACCTCTAGGTGTTCGGATGACCTCTAGGTGTTCGGATGACCTGCAGGTGTTCGGATGACCTCTAGGTGTTCGGATGACCTCTAGGTGTTCGGATGACCTCTAGGTGTTCGGATGACCTGCAGGTGTTCGGATGACATGCAGGTGTTCGGATGACCTCTAGGTGTTCGGATGACCTCTAGGTGTTCGGATGACCTGTAGGTGTTCGGATGACCTGCTGGTGTTCGGATGACCTCTAGGTGTTCGAATGACCTCTAGGTGTTCGGATGACCTCTAGGTGTTCGGATGACCTCTAGGTGTTCGAATGACCTCTAGGTGTTCGGATGACCTCTAGGTGTTCGGATGACCTCTAGGTGTTCGGATGACCTCTAGGTGTTCGGATGACCTCTAGGTGTTCGGATGACCTCTAGGTGTTCGGATGACCTTCAGGTGTTTGGATGACCTCTAGGTGTTCGGATGACCTCTAGGTGTTCGGATGACCTGCAGGTGTTCGGATGACCTCTAGGTGTTCGGATGACCTCTAGGTGTTCGGATGACCTGTAGGTGTTCGGATGTCCTGCAGGTGTTCGGATGACCTATAGGTGTTCGGAAGAGCTGCTGGTGTTCGGATGACATTCAGGTGTTCGGATGACCTGCAGGTGTTCGGATGACCTCTAGGTGTTCGGATGACCTCTAGGTGTTCGGATGACCTCTAGGTGTTCGGATGACCTCTAGGTGTTCGGATGACCTATAGGTGTTCGGAAGAGCTGCAGGTGTTCGAATGACCTGTAGGTGTTCGAATGACCTACAAGTGTTCGGACAAGCAACAGGTGTTCGAATGACCTACAAGTGTTCGGACAAGCAACAGGTGTTCGAATGACCTGCAGGTGTTCGAATGACCTACAAGTGTTCGGACAAGCAACAGGTGTTCGAATGACCTGATGGGTGTTCGAATAAGAGCCCATTCCTCCCATGAAGGTTGCAGCGCTATCAATATTGCAGCGTCTTGACCCCTGCACCAGGGGTCAAGACGGTCCCTTAACCTTCACTGGCTACCAAACACACCAGTTACCACGAAACCTTTACATCTTTCCTTAACCTATGGCAGCGTTGTTTACACGTATTTCGGTTGTTTACGTAATTGTAAATTTCACAACCCGAAGTTGTTGTTGTTGTAAACAGCCTCGTAGGGCTTCTGACCTAGTAAACAGAGCCGCTATGGTCGTTGAATGATGTAAAGGTTTCGTCAATGGGATGACAGAGGCGGGAGTCGTCGCTATACTGGCCACTCTGTCTACGGAGTGACACGATACCAATAGATCACGATACCAATAGACACGATACCAATATATCACGATACCAATAGACACGATACCAATAGACACGATACCAATAGATCACGATACCAATAGACACGATGCCAATAGATCACGATACCAATAGACACGATACCAATAGATCACGATACCAATAGACACGATACCAATAGATCACGATACCAATAGACACGATACCAATAGACACGATACCAATAGACACGATACCAATAGACACGATACCAATAGATCACGATACCAATAGACACGATACCAATAGATCACGATACCAATAGACACGATACCAATAGATCACGATACCAATAGACACGATACCAATAGATCACGATACCAATAGACACGATACCAATAGACACGATACCAATAGACACGATACCAATAGACACGATGCCAATAGATCACGATACCAATAGATCACGATACCAATAGACACGATACCAATAGACACGATGCCAATAGACACGATACCAATAGACACGATGCCAATAGACACGATGCCAATAGACACGATACCAACAGACACGATACCAATAGACACGATGCCAATAGACACGATACCAATAGACACGATACCAATAGACACGATACCAATAGACACGATGCCAATAGACACGATACCAATAGACACGATGCCAATAGACACGATGCCAATAGACACGATACCAATAGACACGATGCCAATAGACACGATGCCAATAGACACGATGCCAATAGACACGATACCAATAGACACGATGCCAATAGACACGATGCCAATAGATCAATATACCAATAGATCACGATACCAATAGACACGATGCCAATAGACACGATACCAATAGACACGATGCCAATAGACACGATGCCAATAGACACGATACCAATAGACACGATGCCAATAGACACGATGCCAATAGACACGATACCAATAGACACGATGCCAATAGACACGATGCCAATAGACACGATACCAATAGACACGATGCCAATAGACACGATGCCAATAGATCAATATACCAATAGATCACGATGCCAATAGACACGATGCCAATAGACACGATACCCATAGACACGATACCAATAGACACGATGCCAATAGACACGATACCAATAGACACGATACCAATAGACACGATGCCAATAGACACGATACCAATAGACACGATACCAATAGACACGATACCAATAGACACGATGCCAATAGATCACGATGCCAATAGACACGATGCCAATAGATCAATATACCAATAGATCTCGATACCAATAGACACGATACCAATAGATCACGATACCAATAGACACGATGCCAATAGACACGATGCCAATAGACACGATACCCATAGACACGATACCAATAGACACGATGCCAATAGACACGATACCAATAGACACGATACCAATAGACACGATACCAATAGACACGATACCAATAGACACGATGCCAATAGACACGATACCAATAGACACGATACCAATAGATCACGATACCAATAGACACGATGCCAATAGACACGATGCCAATAGATCAATATACCAATAGATCTCGATACCAATAGACACGATACCAATAGATCACGATACCAATAGACACGATGCCAATAGACACGATGCCAATAGATCAATATACCAATAGACACGATACCAATAGATCACGATACCAATAGACACGATACCAATAGATCACGATGCCAATAGACACGATGCCAATAGATCAATATACCAATAGACACGATACCAATAGACACGATACCAATAGACACGATGCCAATAGATCACGATACCAATAGACACGATACCAATAGACACGATACCAATAGACACGATACCAATAGACACGATGCCAATAGATCACGATACCAATGGACACGATACCAATAGACACGATACCAATAGACACGATACCAATAGACACGATACCAATAGACACGATACCAATAGACACGATACCAATAGACACGATACCAATAGACACGATACCAATAGACACGATGCCAATAGACACGATACCAATAGACTCGATACCAATAGACACGATACCAATAGACACGATACCAATAGACACGATACCAATAGACACGATGCCAATAGACACGATGCCAATAGATCACGATACTAATAGATCACGATACCAATAAACACGATACCAATAGACACGATGCCAATAGACACGATACCAATAGACACGATACCAATAGACACGATACCAATAGACACGATACCAATAGACACGATACCAATAGACACGATACCAATAGACACGATACCAATAGACACGATGCCAATAGACACGATGCCAATAGATCACGATACCAATAAACACGATACAAATAGACACGATGCCAATAGACACGATACCAATAGACACGATACCAATAGACACGATACCAATAGACACGATACCAATAGACACGATACCAATAGACACGATACCAATAGACACGATACCAATAGACACGATACCAATAGACACGATACCAATAGACACGATACCAATAGACACGATACCAATAGACACCATACCAATAGACACAATACCAATAGATCACGATACCAATTAATAATCGCTTCATTTTATTAATGAGGCGATATTTAAAGATAACAAATGATAATTAAAGATCATAAGGGATAGTGGATGTATTTTTATTAGCAATAAAGTTTAAAAAATCGTTAAATTTAATGAAAATTAAAATTCTGAATTCCTAAACTGGGTTTATGATATAACATAATTTAATGATGACCTTTACTGACCTTTAATGACCTTTACTGGAATAGGCCTAAAAACCAAAAAAATCAACTTGTCAACTTTATTGAACTCCATTATTGACGCTATTGGGCAATTTCTTAATATTCTGGGGGAAACGTTGATAAAAACAGTCTTAAAATTTAATTTTTTTGGTACGAATGGGCAAGACTATTTTGAGTTTTTTGGTACGAATGGGCAAGATTATTTTGAGTTTTTTGGTACGAATGGGCAAGACTATTTTGAGTTTTTTGGTACGAATGGGCAAGACTATTTTGAGTTTTTTGGTACGAATGGGCAAGATTATTTTGAGTTTTTTGGTACGAATGGGCAAGACTATTTTGAGTTTTTTGGTACGAATGGGCAAGACTATTTTGAGTTTTTTGGTACGAATGGGCAAGATTATTTTGAGTTTTTTGGTATGAACGAGCAAGATTATTGTCTTTTTTGGTACGAATGGGCAAGATTATTTCGACTTTTTTGGTACGAATGGGCAAGATTATTTTGAGTTTTTAGGTACGAATGGGCAAAATTATTTTGAGTTTTTAGGTACGAATGAGCTTGATTTTTTTGGAGTTTTTCTGGTACGAATGAGCAAGACTATATAGGGTAGCTTACGCTTCTGGTGAGTCAATACCACTTGAAATTTAACGCTTGACGCATCACACGAACGGAGTGAAATTTCACAGTTAAAATTTAATTCATGTTTTTCACAGGTGGGTGGAGGCGTGGGCGGCTCCGGGGTCCTGGTTAACGAGGCTTCCTGGTCGATTTTAATCACCGTCAACTTGACAACCACTTGACCAAAGTCCTCCAGGGCCGCCAACTTTAATTATCACTTTCTTGAGAGCCAACCGGACCAAAACTTCATGGTTCGTCGACCTTTATTACCGACACAGTAAGAGCCACTCTGCTTCACGTCTTGTGGGCAGGTCTTCACTGATCTTTACGCCCCTATAGCACTCATGTATATTATATATATATATATATATATATATATATATATATATATATATATATATATATATATATATATATATATATATATATATATATATATATATATATATATATATATATATATATACATATACACACCAGATATAGGTGTATTTGCGGCGAGGTGGTGGCTGACAGGTACGGCCACCATGACCTACTCTGCCAAAGCACACGGGGATGGCACTCGAGGCACAGTGAAGTTAACGATATCATCAAGAGGAGCCTCACCACAGCTGGATGCCCAGCTGAGAGAGAGCCCCGTTACCTAACGCCCCGTAACTCTGATGCTCTTATTGGTCGCCCGGATGGTATCACAGTGAACCCCTGGAAGAATGGCAAGCAGTTGGTATGGGACTACACGTGCGTATCAACCCTGGCTAACACCTACATTAACCTCAGTGTTGCACAACCAGGTGGCGCTGCCACCCACAGGGAAGCAGCCGAATCCCGTAAGTACAGAGAACCGGATCTGCTTCTGAGACACTCGGCGCCTGGGGTAAGAGTGCCACCAGTTTTGTGAAGGAACTGGGTTCTAGGCTCATTGAAACAACAAGGGACCCTAGAGCTGCCAGCTTTCTTTTCCAGCGCCTCAGCGTGGCGATACAGAGGGGAAATGCGCACTGCATCCAGGGTTCCTGCCCGCCATCGGAGGAGCTGGAGGAACTCGACAACCTATGATAACCATCTTTGTACCCAATATGTAACTCTTCTTTTATAACAAAGTTTAAATAAAACAAATATATATGTATATACAAAACAATGAAGGGGGGGGGGGAGTAGGAGAAGAAAATATTAGTGTTCAGTGAGAATCCATAAGTCTTCTTTGAATACTCTTTATTTTCTTCTCTGAGGCTATGGGTCCCTACACTTGCACCAAAGGTGGTACCCTCACAACTTTATATATATATATATATATATATATATATATATATATATATATATATATATATATATATATATATATATATATATATATATATATATATATATATATTTTAAGGAAATTCCTGTTTCATTTTCCTCCGTGGTCTGACATTGTCACATTCTTAATCACGTGTTTATTTTCGTGATATACACACACACACACACACACACACATATATATATATATATATATATATATATATATATATATATATATATATATATATATATATATATATATATATATATATATATATATATATATATATAAAGAAAATGTGTAGTAACCGCGTTCCTTGGGGTATTTCCTTAAGACCAGAGGGGACAAAACAAACCTATACTCCCCAAATAAATGAAATGTTTCTTCAAATTAGTTTTCTGTTTCAAGGAATTTAGTTTCCTGTTGTCGTGAGCCCAGGAAGGGGGGGGGGTGTCAGGTGAGGAGACCCCAGGGGTCTTGTGGGAGGACCCCAGGGGTCAGGTAAGATGACCCCGGGGGTCAGGTGGGGTCAGCCAGCCCCAGTGACACTGGACGATGGAGGAGTCGTTCATGAAAGGTGGCAGTTACTTGTCTCCTGTACCTGCACTTCACTTGGTTGATGGAGCTCACTTTGTGTGTGTTTCAAGCCTATATACACAGTGTATGTGTGTGTATATATACACAGTGTATGTGTATACACCTCCACAACATCTCCCCTCCACAACACCACCCTCCACAACACCTCCCTCCACAACACCTCCCTCCACAACACCACCCTCCACAACACCTCCCTCCACAACACCACCCTCCACAACACCTCCCCTCCACAACACCACCCTCCACAACACCACCCTCCACAACACCACCCTTCACAACACCTCCCTCCACAACACCTCCCCTCCACAACACCACCCTCCACAACACCACTCTCCACAACACCACCCTCCACAACACCACCCTCCACAACACCTCCCTCCACAACACCTCCCCTCCACAACACCACCCTCCACAACACCTCCCTCCACAACACCCCCCTCCACAACACCACCCTCCACAACACCTCCCTCCACAACACCTCCCTCCACAACACCTCCCTCCACAACACCTCCCTCCGCAACACCACCCTCCACAACACCACCCTCCACAACACCACCCTCCACAACACCACCCTCCACAACACCACCCTCCACAACACCACCCTCCACAACACCACCCTCCACAACACCTCCCTCCACAACACCTCCCCTCCACAACACCACCCTCCACAACACCACCCTCCACAACACCCCCCTCCACAACACCACCCTCCACAACACCACCCTCCACAACACCACCCTCCACAACACCACCCCTCCACAACACCTCCCTCCACAACACCTCCCTCCACAACACCTCCCTCCACAACACCACCCTCCACAACACCCCCCTCCACAACACCACCCTCCACAACACCTCCCTCCACAACACCACCCTCCACAACACCACCCTCCACAACACCACCCTCCACAACACCTCCCTCCACAACACCTCCCTCCACAACACCACCCTCCACAACACCTCCCTCCACAACACCTCCCTCCACAACACCTCCCTCCACAACACCTCCCTCCACAACACCACCCTCCACAACACCACCCTCCACAACACCACCCTCCACAACACCACCCTCCACAACACCACCCTCCACAACACCACCCTCCACAACACCACCCTCCACAACACCTCCCTCCACAACACCTCCCTCCACAACACCACCCTCCACAACACCTCCCTCCATAACACCACCCTCCACAACACCTCCCTCCACAACACCTCCCTCCACAACACCACCCTCCACAACACCACCCTCCACAA
This sequence comes from Procambarus clarkii, assembly GCF_040958095.1. NCBI lineage: Eukaryota > Metazoa > Arthropoda > Malacostraca > Decapoda > Cambaridae > Procambarus > Procambarus clarkii. Next base: position 13,710,177 of record NC_091218.1, on the reverse strand, counting down.
CACCTCCCTCCACAACACCACCCTCCACAACACCACCCTCCACAACACCACCCTCCACAACACCTCCCTCCACAACACCACCCTCCACAACACCACCCTCCACAACACCCCCCTCCACAACACCACCCTCCACAACACCACCCTCCACAACACCACCCTCCACAACACCACCCTCCACAACACCACCCTCCACAACACCTCCCTCCACAACACCTCCCCTCCACAACACCACCCTCCACAACACCACCCTCCACAACACCTCCCTCCACAACACCACCCTCCACAACACCTCCCTCCACAACACCCCCCTCCACAACACCCTCCACAACACCCCCCCCTCCACAACACCACCCTCCACAACACCACCCTCCACAACACCACCCTCCACAACACCTCCCTCCACAACACCTCCCTCCACAACACCACCCTCCACAACACCACCCTCCACAACACCACCCTCCACAACACCCTCCACAACACCCCCCCCTCCACAACACCACCCTCCACAACACCACCCTCCACAACACCACCCTCCACAACACCTCCCTCCACAACACCTCCCTCCACAACACCACCCTCCACAACACCTCCCTCCACAACACCACCCTCCACAACACCACCCTCCACAACACCCCCCTCCACAACACCACCCTCCACAACACCACCCTCCACAACACCTCCCTCCACAACACCCTCCACAACACCCTCCACAACACCCTCCACAACACCACCCTCCACAACACCCTCCACAACACCTCCCTCCACAACACCACCCTCCACAACACCACCCTCCACAACACCACCCTCCACAACACCACCCTCCACAACACCTCCCTCCACAACACCTCCCTCCACAACACCACCCTCCACAACACCACCCTCCACAACACCTCCCTCCACAACACCCTCCACAACACCACCCTCCACAACACCCTCCACAACACCCCCCCCCTCCACAACACCACCCTCCACAACACCTCCCTCCACAACACCACCCTCCACAACACCACCCTCCACAACACCCTCCACAACACCACCCTCCACAACACCTCCCTCCACAACACCTCCCTCCACAACACCTCCCTCCACAACACCACCCTCCACAACACCCTCCACAACACCACCCTCCACAACACCACCCTCCACAACACCTCCCTCCACAACACCTCCCTCCACAACACCACCCTCCACAACACCTCCCTCCACAACACCACCCTCCACAACACCACCCTCCACAACACCCCCCTCCACAACACCACCCTCCACAACACCACCCTCCACAACACCTCCCTCCACAACACCCTCCACAACACCCTCCACAACACCCTCCACAACACCACCCTCCACAACACCTCCCTCCACAACACCTCCCTCCACAACACCACCCTCCACAACACCACCCTCCACAACACCTCCCTCCACAACACCCTCCACAACACCACCCTCCACAACACCCTCCACAACACCCCCCCCCTCCACAACACCACCCTCCACAACACCTCCCTCCACAACACCACCCTCCACAACACCACCCTCCACAACACCCTCCACAACACCACCCTCCACAACACCTCCCTCCACAACACCACCCTCCACAACACCCTCCACAACACCACCCTCCACAACACCTCCCTCCACAACACCCTACACAACACCACCCTCCACAACACCCTCCACAACACCACCCTCCACAACACCTCCCTCCATAACACCACCCTCCACAACACCACCCTCCACAACACCTCCCTCCACAACACCCTCCACAACACCCCCCCCTCCACAACACCACCCTCCACAACACCTCCCTCCATAACACCACCCTCCACAACACCTCCCTCCACAACACCTCCCTCCACAACACCACCCTCCACAACACCACCCTCCACAACACCCTCCACAACACCCCCCCCTCCACAACACCACCCTCCACAACACCACCCTCCACAACACCACCCTCCACAACACCCTCCACAACACCTCCCTCCACAACACCACCCTCCACAACACCACCCTCCACAACACCACCCTCCACAACACCTCCCTCCACAACACCACCCTCCACAACACCACCCTCCACAACACCACCCTCCACAACACCTCCCTCCACAACACCTCCCTCCACAACACCACCCTCTACAACACCACCCTCCACAACACCTCCCTCCACAACACCACCCTCCACAACACCACCCTCCACAACACCACCCTCCACAACACCCCCCTCCACAACATAAGTGAAAGGGTCGCCTCACAAGATTAGTCTTCTCGTGCAATGGAATTTAATTTAAGCCTTGAGACGCCCGACTCTACAGGACCCAGCGTCACTGTCGACAGTGACTGGTCTCTACAGGACCCCGGCGTCACTGTCGACAGTGACTGGTCTCCACAGGACCCAGTGTCACTGTTGACAGTGACTGGTCTCTACAGGACCCAGCGTCATTGTCAACAGTGACTGGTCTCCACAGGACCCAGCGTCACTGTCGACAGTGACTGGTCTCCACAGGACCCAGCGTCACTGTCGACAGTTACTGGTCTCTACAGGACCCCGGTGTCACTGTCGACAGTGGCAGGTCTCCACAGGACCCAGCGTCACTGTCGACAGTGGCAGGTCTCCACAGGACCCAGCGTCACTGTCGACAGTGGCAGGTCTCCACAGGACCCAGCGTCACTGTTGACAGTGACTGGTCTCCACAGGACCCAGCGTCACTGTTGACAGTGACTGGTCTCCACAGGACCCAGCGTCACTGTTGACAGTGACTGGTCTCCACAGGACCCAGCGTCACTGTTGACAGTGACTGGTCTCTACAGGACCCCGGCGTCACTGTCGACAGTGACTGGTCTCCACAGGACCCAGCGTCACTGTTGACAGTGACTGGTCTCTACAGGACCCAGCGTCATTGTCAACAGTGACTGGTCTCCACAGGACCCAGCGTCACTGTCGACAGTGACTGGTCTCCACAGGACCCAGCGTCACTGTCGACAGTTACTGGTCTCTACAGGACCCCGGTGTCACTGTCGACAGTGGCAGGTCTCCACAGGACCCAGCGTCACTGTCGACAGTGACAGGTCTCCACAGGACCCAGCGTCACTGTTGACAGTGACAGGTCTCCACAGGACCCAGCGTCACTGCTGACAGTGACAGGTCTCCACAGGACCCAGCGTCACTGCTGACAGTGACAGGTCTCCACAGGACCCAGCGTCACTGTCGACAATAGCGTGATGCTTAACGCTGATGGTCCTGTCATATCGCTTATTAAATACAGTGAAATTAAGGTAATTTATGAGGTGAAAGGTAAGTTAATTATAAAGATAATAGTAAGGTAATTATGAGGAGAAAGCTAAGGTAATTATGAGGAGAAAGCTAAGGTAATTATGAGGAGAAAGCTAAGGTAATTATGAGGAGAAAGCTAAGGTAATTATGAGGAGAAAGGTAAGTTAATTATAAAGAGAATAGTAAGGTAAGTATGAAAATAAATGACTGAAAAAACTGACCCCCATATACCTATTCTTTAATACAATATATAACTAATTGCATTCCTGATCTTGTATTAATCCATCAACCAATACTAACGCAAAGTAACTTAGTTTCTCATTCAAAGAAAACGAGATTAGAGTGGAAATTCCCCCATTAACAAAACATATTATTGCCACGCCATTAACATATATACATTCAATATAAATCCATTATATGAAGCCTCCAGTCTTGCACTAGATTCAACAAAAAAATAATTTTACACGACTGGATTAAACAAATTATTAAATAAAATCAATGCCTCGCGAGGAAGCATTCTACCTTGAGGTTACCTTGAGGTGCTTCCGGGGCTTAGCGTCCCCGCGGTCCGGTCGTCGACCAGGCCTCCTGGTTGCTGGACTGATCAACCAGGCTGTTGGACGCGGCTGCTCGCAGCCTGACGTATGAGTCACAGCCTGGTTGATCAGGTAAGCATTCTAGGCAGCATCTTTAATACTGGTAACCCGAGCCAGCATTCAGTTCTTCAGCTGCCTGAAGAAACTGAACATTACTGGAGTACCGTGTTTAAAATTTTCAAATAATTATAAATTTCTTAAAGATCTCTCCTCAACGATTGTAAGTAATTATGAGAAAGCATTAGAGCAGAATGGGTAGGACGTATATAGCAAGGAGTTGGGATATGAGGACAAGGAGCTGGGATATGAGGACAAGGAGCTGGGATATGAGGACAAGGAGCTGGGATATGAAGACAAGGAGCTGGGATATGAGGACAAGGAGCTGGGATATGAGGACAAAGAGCTGGGATATGAGGACAAGGAGCTGGGATATGAGGACAAGGAGCTGGGATATGAGGATAAGGAACTGGGATATGAGGACAAGGAACTGGGATATGAGGACAAGGAACTGGGATATGAGGACAAGGAGCTGGGATATGAGGACAAGGAGCTGGGATATGAAGACAAGGAGCTGGGATATGAGGACAAGGAGCTGGGATATGAGGACAAGGAGCTGGGATATGAGGACAAGGAACTGGGATATGAGGACAAGGAGCTGGGATATGAGGACAAGGAACTGGGATATGAGGACAAGGAGCTGGGATATGAGGACAAGGAGCTGGGATATGAAGACAAGGAGCTGGGATATGAGGACAAGGAGCTGGGATATGAGGACAAGGAGCTGGGATATGAGGACAAGAAGCTGGAATATGAAGACAAGGAGCTGGGATATGAAGACAAGGAGCTGGGATATGAAGACAAGGAGCTGGGATATGAGGACAAGGAGCTGGGATATGAAGACAAGGAGCTGGGATATGAAGACAAGGAGCTGGGATATGGGGACAAAGAGCTGGGATATGAGAACAAGGAGCTGGGATAGATCAGAATAAAACAATGGTGTCCAACCACTTGAACCGTCGCGTATCTGACACCAAACCCCACCCACAACAGTTAGCTAGCTCCCAGGATCCATTAGACCATTAGATAAGCTCAGCCACCAGGCGAAGGGAATATATTGCGAGCCCTACCCGTCTCTCTCCAACCCGTTCTCGCAAATTCGTAAAGTCAATATTGACTTATTAAATATGTGCATAGGTGATATACTAAACATAATAGATACCCTTAAAAAGATTCATAGAAAACACCGACCTTACCTAACCTTGTTAGTATCTTAAGATAAGCATCTTATTGCTTCGTAATTACAATTATTACTTAACCTATACCTATTATAGGTTAGGTAATAATTGTAATTACGAAGCAATAAGATGCTTATCTTAACATACTAAGTAGGTTAGGTAAGGTCGGTGTTTTCTATGAATCTTTTTAAGGGTATCTATTATGTTAAGTATGTCACCTATGCACATATTTAATAAGTCAATATTGACTTATTAAATTTGCAGAACGGGTTGCTCTCTCGCGCATCGAACCCAGGACTCTCGGTTGTGAGCCAATAACGCAGCCCACTGCGCCACACAACTCATGACGTAGTTATGACGTCACTAACCGCTTGTTCTTAAGTACTCCGTAAAATGCGGCGAAATTGTTTACCTCTTCAAAGGGACAGAAAATGAAAGAGAAAATATCTCCCCAAAAAAGCAGGAGCTGTCACAAAAGACTTTTTTTTTTATTATGGAGAAGGAGAACAATAGATGAACAGTTCAGGATTTATGTTTCAGTGTTGTGGAGGGATTTGTTTATTTACCAAACTTTTAAGGGACAAAAAAAGGTGCCTTTTTAAGTTCATGGATTGAAATGGAATATATGTAATGGCCGTGCATACTGCTGTATTATACATCTCTGCATACTGCTGTATTATACATCCCTGCATACTGCTGTATTATACATCTCTGCATACTGTATGGTACTGTATTATACATCCCTGCATACTGCTGTATTATACATCTCTGCATACTGCATGGTGCTGTATTATACATCCCTGCATACTGCATACTGCTGTATTATACATCCCTGCATACTGCATGGTGCTGTATTATACATCTCTGCATACTGCATGGTACTGTATTATACATCCCTGCATACTGCATGGTGCTGTATTAGACATCTCTGCATACTGCATGGTGCTGTATTATACATCTCTGCATACTGCATGGTGCTGTATTATACATCCCTGCATACTGCATGGTGCTGTATTATACATCTCTGCATACTGCATGGTACTGTATTATACATCCCTGCATACTGCATGGTGCTGTATTATACATCTCTGCATACTGCATGGTACTGTATTATACATCCCTGCATACTGCATGGTGCTGTATTATACATCTCTGCATACTGCATGGTACTGTATTATACAACCCTGCATACTGCATGGTGCTGTATTATACATCTCTGCATACTGCATGGTACTGTATTATACATCCCTGCATACTGCCTGGTGCTGTATTATACATCTCTGCATACTGCTGTATTATACATCTCTGCATACTGCATGGTACTGTATTATACATCCCTGCATACTGCATGGTGCTGTATTATACATCTCTGCATACTGCATGGTACTGTATTATACATCCCTGCATACTGCCTGGTGCTGTATTATACATCTCTGCATACTGCATGGTGCTGTATTATACACCCCTGCATACTGCATGGTGCTGTATTATACACCCCTGCCTACTGCATGGTGCTGTATTATACACCCCTGCCTACTGCATGGTGCTGTATTATACACCCCTGCATACTGCATGGTGCTGTATTATCCCAGCCCTGCATATTGCATGGTACTGTACCTTGTGTTTGGCCTCCTGCGCCCTATGCCTGTCTTCGTCACTTTGCACTTGCTCAAGTTTAACTCTAGTAGCCATTTATTGGACCATTCCTTGAGTCTCTCAAGGTCATCCTGTAGCCTCTTTCTGTCCTCCTCTGTCATTTAATCCTTCTCATAATTTTGGCGTCGTCAGCAAACATTGAGAGGAATGAGTCTATACCTTCTGGAAGATCATTTACGCATATCAGAAACAGGACAGGTCCGAGTACGGAGCCCTGTGGGACTCCACTGGTTAGTGTGTATTCACGTATTTGTACTCAACTATTGGTGCTTGCGGGGGTGGAGCTCTGGCTCTTTGGTCCCGCCTCTCAACTGTCAATCAACTGGTGTGTGTGTGTGTGTGTGTGTGTGTGTGTGTGTGTGTGTGTGTGTGTGTGTGTGTGTGTGTGTGTGTGTGTGTGTGTGTGTGTGTGTACTTACCTAGTTGTACTCACCTAGTTGTGTTTGCGGGGGTTGAGCTCTGGCTCTTTGGTCCCGCCTCTCAACTGTCAATCAACTGGTGTACAGATTCCTGAGCCTACTGGGCTCTGTCATATCTACACTTGAAACTGTGTATGGAGTCAGCCTCCACCACAACACTACTTAATGCATTCCATTTGTTAACTACTCTGACACTGAAAAATTCTTTCTAACGTCTCTGTGGCTCATCTGGGTACTAAGTTTCCACCTGTGTCCCTTTGTTCGTGTTCCACCCGTGCTAAAGAGTATGTCTTTGTCCACCCTGTCAATTCCCCTGAGAACTTTGTAGGTGGTTATCATGTCTCCCTTTACTCTTCTGTTTTCCAGGGATGTGAGGTTCAGCTCCCTTAGCCTTTCCTCGTAACTCATTCCTCTCAGTTCCGGGACAAGTCTGGTAGCATACCTCTGAATCTTCTCTAACTTCGTCTTCTGTTTAACTAGGTATGGATCTAGGCTGGAGCTGCATACTCCAGGATTGGTCTTACATAAGTGGTATACAGGGTCCTGAACGATTCTTTACACAAGTTTCTGAAGGCAGTTCTTATATTGGCCAGTCTAGCATATGCCGCTGATGATATCCTTTTGATGTGGGCCTCTGGGGACAGGTTCGGCGTGATATCAACCCCCAGATCTTTCTCTCTATTTGACTTATGCAGGATTTCACCTCCCAGATGGTACCTTGTGTTCAGCCTTCTGCTCCCTTCGCCTAATTTCATTACTTTACACTTTCCTGAGTTAAACTTTAGCAGCCATTTTCTAGACCATTCCTCCAGTTTGTCCAGGTCGTCCTGTAGTCTCTGTCTATCTTCATCGGTCTTGATTCTTCTCATAATTTTTGCATCATCAGCAAACATCGAGAGGAACGAGTCTATACCCTCTGGAAGATCGTTTACATATATTAGAAACAGGATGGGTCCGAGTACTGAGCCCTGTGGGACCCCGCTGGTGACATCTCGCCACTCTGATGTCTTCCCCCTCACCGTTACTCGCTGTTTCCTGTTGCTTAGATACTCCCTTATCCACTGGAGCACCTTCCCTTTTACTCCTGCCTGCTGCTCCAACTTTTGTAACAACCTTTTGTGAAGTACTGTGTCAAAGGCTTTCTGACAGTCCAAGAAAATGCAGTCTGCCCACCCTTCTCTTTCCTGCCTAATTTGTGTTGCTTGGTCTTAGAATTCTATTAGGCCTGTGAGGCACGATTTACCATCCCTGAACCCATGTTGGTGGCGCGTTACAAAGCTGTTTCCCTCCAGATGCTCTACGAGCCTTTTCCTCGCGATCTTCACCATCACCTTGCATGGTATACAAGTTAGGGAAACTAGCCTGTAGTTCAGTGCCTCTTGCCTGTCACCCTTTTTGTATATTGGGACTACATTAGCTGTCTTCCAACTTTCTGGCTTTCTGGTAAGTCTCCCGTTTAAAGTGACCTGTTATACACCATAGAGAGTGGCACACTTAGTGCTTCTGCACCTTCCTTTAGTATCCACGGTGAGATTCTGTCAGACCCAACAGCCTTTGACACATCCAGCTCCAGCAGACACCTTTTGACCTCATCACTGGTGAGGTCAAATTCCTCCAAGGCTGCTTGGTTTGCCTCCTCATTTAGTGCAGGGGCCTCTCCTTATTCTATTGTGAAGACCTCCTGGAATCTCTTGTTGAGTTCTTCACACACCTCCTTGTCATTCTCTGTGTATCTGTTCTCCCCTTCTCTCAGTTTCATCACTTGTTCCTTCACTGCTGTTTTCCTCCTGAAGTGGCTGTGGAGCAGCTTTGGTTGGGTCTTGGCTTTACTCGCGATGTCATTTTCAAACTGTCTCTCTGCTTCCCTCCTCACTCTGAGGTACTCATTTCTGGCCCTCTGGTATCTCTCCCTGCTCTCTGGTGTTCTGTTATTCCTGTAGTTTCTCCATGTTCCTTTACTCAATTGCTTCACTGCCGCACATTCCTGATTGAACCATGGATTCTTCTGTTGCTTTTAATTTTTCACTTTTTGGACTGGGATAAACCTGTCTGCAGCTTCCTGGCACTTCTGGGTGACATAATCCATCATATCCTGTACAGTCTTCTCTCTGAGTTTTGTTTCCCATGGTATTCCCATTAGGAAGTTACTCATCTCGTCATATTTTCCTCTTCGGTAATTTAGTCTTTTCCCTTCCGATCCCATCCCAGGATAGGTTATCCCTACCTCCACCAGATACTCAAAGGTCAGTACACTGTGGTCACTCATTCCTATGAGGACTTCATATTTGACTTCTCTTATTTCTGAGTCATTTGAGGTGAGTATCAGGTCGAGTCTAGCTGTTTCGTCATTCCCTCTCACTCTTGTGGGTTCCCTGACATGTTGGCTCAGAAAGTTCCTTGTTGCCACTTGCAAGAGTTTAGCTCGCCACGTATCTGCACCTCCATGTGGGTCCCCCATTCTCCCAGTCTATCTTTCCATGGCTGAAATCGTCCATGATTAAGAGTCTTGAGCCATTCCTGCAGGCAACTGAAGCTGCTCTCTCTATTATGTTAATGGTTGCCATGTTGTTCCTATCAAACTCCTGTCTGGGTCTTCTGTCATTTAGGGGAGGGTTGTAAATGACTGTCACTATTATCTTAGGTCCACCCATTGTCATAGTTCCTGTTATGTAATCTCTGAATCCGTCGCAGCCCGGAATTTCCATCTCTTCAAAGCACCAGTCTTTCCTTATCAGCAGGGCCACTCCTCCACCTCCTCTCCCGTCTCTCTCTCTTTTCTTACTCTATAAAAGTCCTTTGGAAAAACAGCATTTGTTATGACTCCTGACAATTTTGTTTCTGAGTCCTATTACATCTGGGTTTTCTTCCTGCGCCCTTTCTGCCAGTTCACTTGCTTTGTTGGTAATCCCATCAATGTTTGAGTACATTACCTTGATGCTCAATTTCCTGAATCCATTTTCACACACATACGTGTGTGTGTATGTGTGTGTGTGTGTGTGTGTGTGTGTGTGTGTGTGTGTGTGTGTGTGTGTGTGTGAGTGTGTACTCACCTAGTTGTGTTTGCGGGGGTTGAGCTCTGGCTCTTTGGTCGCGCCTCTCAACCGTCAATCAACAGGTGTACAGATTCCTGAGCCTATTGGGCTCTATCATATCTACACTTGAAGCTGTGTATGGAGTCAGCCTCCACCACATCACTGCCTAATGCATTCCATTTGTCAACCACTCTGACACTAAAAAAGTTCTTTCTAATATCTGTGTGTGTGTGTGTGTGTGTGTGTGTGTGTGTGTGTGTGTGTGTGTGTGTGTGTGTGTGTGTGTGTGTGTATGTGTGTGTGTGTGTGTGTGTGTGTGTGTGTATGTGTGTGTGTGTGTGTGTGTGTGTGTGTGTGTGCGTGTGTGTGTGTGTGTGTGTGTGTGTGTGTGTGTGTGCGTGTGTGTGTGTGCGCGTGTGTGCGTGTCTGTGTGTGTGTGTGTGTGTGTGTGTGTGTGTGTGTGTGTGTGTGTGTGTGTGTGTGTGTGTGTGTGTGTGTGTGTGTGTATGTGTATGTGTGTGTATGTGTATATGTGTGTATGTGTGTATGTGTGTGTGTGTGTGTGTGTGTGTGTGTATGTGTGTGTGTGTGTGTGTGGGTGTGTGTGTGTGACTGTGTGTGTGTGTGTGTGAGTGTGTGTGCATGTGTGTATGTGTATGTGTGTGTGTGTTTGTATGTGTGCGCGCGCGCGCGTGTGTGTGAACAAACAACAGCGAGATTGTAAGCAACAAGAAAGACTCACTCACCAACGAAAGAGGAGAGGGAGAAGCCGACAAGGAGCACCAACAGGTGTGTACCAACACACACACACGCACACACACCTGCAGTAATGTATTAAGAGGGAGCACATGTGTGGAGGAGACGGCCCCGGGCTACTTGTCCCCATTAAGGAAGATTAAGTACACATTCGCCTCACTCTTTATGCTCTCATCTAATTAATGTGTGTTTTTGGTAAACATTTACTCTTGTGGAATGTATGTTAGGTAAGGTTAGGTTAGGTTAGGTTAGGTTAGGTTAGGTTAGGTTAGGTTAGGTTAGGTTAGGTTAGGTAACTCTCAATAGAAAGGTAAGGTTAGGTTAGGTTAGGTTAGGTTAGGTTAGGTTAGGTTAGGTAAGGTTAGGTAACTCTCAATAAAAAGGTAAGGTTAGGTTAGGTTAGGTTAGGTTAGGTTAGGTTAGGTAACTATCAATAGAAAGGTAAGGTTAGGTTAGGTTAGGTTAGGTTAGGTTAGGTTAGGTTAGGTTAGGTTAGGTAACTATCAATAGAAAGGTAAGGTTAGGTTAGGTTAGGTAAGGTTAGGTAACTCTCAATAAAAAGGTAAGGTTAGGTTAGGTTAGGTTAGGTTAGGTTAGGTAACTATCAATAGGAAGGTAAGGTTAGGTTAGGTTAGGTTAGGTAACTATCAATAGAAAGGTAAGGTTAGGTTAGTTAGGTTAGGTAAGGTTAGGTAACTCTCAATAGAAAGGTAAGGTTAGGTTAGGTAAGGTTAGGTAACTATCAATAGAAAGGTAAGGTAAGGATCCTGGGTTGTCCCCAACCAGGAACGAAGAGGTTGGGGGACATTTACTTTCACCTGAAGCGTCTGTTCACCTAGCAGCGAACAAGTAGCCGGGAGTCAGGAAACTGTTGTGGTTGGTCGAGAGGTCATCAGTAGTTGGCCTAACTGGCTTGCGATCTTGGGACAGTCTATGTGAACCTTAAGGTGAATTAGGCAATTGGTGGCTGTAAGGCAAGGAGCCCATGAGCTAAGTCCCGATCTTGTAGGCAAAAATAGATGAGTACAAATAGGTGAATACACACACACACACACACACACACACATACACACACACACACACACACACATAGTAAGAGGCTGCAAGATGACCTAGACAGACTGAGTGAATGGTCCAACAAATGGCTGTTGAAGTTCAACCCGAGTAAATGCAAAGTAATGAAAATAGGCAGTGGAAACAGGAGGCCAGACACAGGATACAGAATAGGAGATGAAGTACTTAATGAAACAGACAGAGAGAAAGATCTAGGAGTTGATATCACACCAAACCTGTCTCCTGAAGCCCACATAAAAAGAATAACGTATGCGGCATATGCGAGGCTGGCTAACATCAGAACAGCGTTCAGGAACCTGTGTAAGGAATCATTCAGAACCTTGTATACCACGTATGTAAGACCAATCCTGGAGTATGCGGCCCCAGCATGGAGCCCGTACCTTGTCAAGCACAAGACGAAGCTGGAAAAAGTCCAAAGGGATGCCACTAGACTAGTCCCAGAACTAAGAGGCATGAGTTACGAGGAAAGGCTGCGGGACATGCATCTTACGACACTGGAAGACAGAAGAGTAAGGGAAGACATGATCACAACCTACAAAATCCTCAGAGGAATCGACCGGGTAAACAAGGATAAACTATTCAACACTGGTGGGACGCGAACAAGGGGACACAGGTGGAAACTGAGTACCCACATGAGCCACAGAAACGTTAGAAAGAACTTTTTCAGTGTCAGAGTAGTTAACGGATGGAATGCATTAGGCAGTGATGTGGTGGAGGCTGACTCCATACACAGTTTCAAGTGTAGATATGATAGAGCCCAATAGGCTCAGGAACCTGTACACCTGTTGATTGACGGTTGAGAGGCGGGACCAAAGAGCCAGAGCAGCACACACACACACACACACACACACACACACACACACACACACACACACACACACACACACACACACACATAGTTGTGTCACCTACAGTCGTGGCTGGAACCTTGTTTTCCTAGTGGCTGGCAGCGGAGCATCAAAACATTGGTAATCTCTAACATGATCCACTGAGGCTCTCCAGACACACCCAGGAGAAATCTCATCCTCATTTTGTCCTTTCTTGGTTCTCTGTTATCCTCCTCTCTCTCTCTCTCTCTCTCTCTCTCTCTCTCTCTCTCTCTCTCTCTCTCTCTTGCTCTCTCTCTTTCTCTCTCTCTCTCTCTCTCTCTCTCTCTCTCTCTCTCTCTCTCTCTCTCTCTCTCTCTCTCTCTCTCTCTCTGTCTCTCTCTCTGTCTCTCTCTCTCTCTCTCTCTCTCTCTCTCTCTCTCTCTCTCTCTCTCTCTCTCTCTCTCTCTCTCTCTCTCTCTCTCTCTCTGTCTCTCTCTCTCTCTCTGTCTCTCTCTCTCTCTCTCTCTCTCTCTCTCTCTCTCTCTCTCTCTCTCTCTCTCTCTTGCTCTCTGCTGCCGTATCTCCTCAGATATCATCCTCTCCTCTTCTATTCCATCCGGTCTAGCTATCATACAGGCTTCTATTCCTCTTTCATAATTCTCCTTCTCTGTCTCCCCTTGCCTCTATGTCAAGCTCTCAAACCTTCTTTGACTTTGTATTTCGTTAACTTCCTTCATGCCATTCTCTCTTCCTTCTTCTAAAATAATTTTAAAACTAGACAAGACATAGCTGAAGCTCTTGCCATTGAACACTGCCAATCACTTATAAATCTCAGCTCACATCTGGGTATATCCTACCATATATACGACCAGGATAAAGCTATAATATATAATGGTCCAGCCAGCCAATGAGAACGCAAGGCAAGATTCCCCCGAGTACTATTGACAGGGTATATATCTTATTCCTCTTGCACGAAAGATATAATGCTGCCTTTATCTACTTATACCAGCCTTCCCTCCGCCTCCGAAGATGCTAGGGATTACCTTAGCAAAACGTGGACTTTAGACATGGATAAAGGTTACACCCTCATAGGTAATCATTTGCACCTGATGAATGAAGCGGCGGGTGATGAGTGAAACCTCCAACGTGGCCCTCAACGCGAGGCTTCCAGACCTCCAACGAGGCCCTCAACACAAGGCTTCCAGACCTCCAACGAGGCCCCCAACACGAGGCTTCCAGACCTCCAACGTGGCCCCCAACACGAGGCTTCCAGACCTCCAACGAGGCCCTCAACGCGAGGCTTCCAGACCTCCAACGAGGCCCTCAACACGAGGCTTCCAGACCTCCAACGAAGCCCTCAACGCGAGGCTTCCAGACCTCCAACGAAGCCCTCAACGCGAGGCTTCCAGACCTCCAACGAGGCCCTCAACACGAGGCTTCCAGACCTCCAACGAGGCCTCCAACACGAGGCTTCCAGACCCCCAACGAGGCCCTCAACGCGAGGCTTCCAGACCTCCAACGAGGCCCCCAACGCGAGGCTTCCAGACCTCCAACGAGGCCCTCAACACGAGGCTTCCAGACCTCCAACGAGGCCCCCAACACGAGGCTTCCAGACCTCCAACGAGGCCCTCAACGCGAGGCTTCCAGACCTCCAACGAGGCCCCCAACACGAGGCTTCCAGACCTCCAACGAGGCCCTCAACGCGAGGCTTCCAGACCTCCAACGAGGCCCCCAACGCGAGGCTTCCAGACCTCCAACGAGGCCCTCAACACGAGGCTTCCAGACCTCCAACGAGGCCCTCAACACGAGGCTTCCAGACCTCCAACGTGGCCCTCAACACGAAGCTTCCAGACCTCCAACGAGGCCCTTAACACGAGGCTTCCAGACCTCCAACGAGGCCCCCAACACGAGGCTTCCAGACCTCCAACGAAGCCCTCATAGCGAGGCTTCCAGACCTCCAACGAGGCCCCCAACACGAGGCTTCCAGACCTCCAACGAGGCCCTCAACACGAGGCTTCCAGACCTCCAACGTGGCCCCCAACACGAGGCTTCCAGACCTCCAACGAGGCCCCCAACACGAGGCTTCCAGACCTCCAACGTGGCCCCCAACACGAGGCTTCCAGACCTCCAACGAGGCCCCCAACACTAGGCTTCCAGACCTCCAACGAGGCCCCCAACACTAGGCTTCCAGACCTCCAACGAGGCCCCCAGCACTAGGCTTCCAGACCTCCAACGAGGCCCCCAACACTAGGCTTCCAGACCTCCAACGTGGCCCCCAACACGAGGCTTCCAGACCTCCAACGAGGCCCCCAACACGAGGCTTCCAGACCTCCAACGAGGCCCCCAACACTAGGCTTCCAGACCTCCAACGTGGCCCCCAACACGAGGCTTCCAGACCTCCAACGAGGCCCCCAACACGAGGCTTCCAGACCTCCAACGAGGCCCCCAACACTAGGCTTCCAGACCTCCAACGAGGCCCCCAACACGAGGCTTCCAGACCTCCAACGAGGCCCCCAACACTAGGCTTCCAGACCTCCAACGAGGCCCCCAACACGAGGCTTCCAGACCTCCAACGAGGCCCCCAACACGAGGCTTCCAGACCTCAGGTTTCCTTGGCCAGGGGATGGAGATAGGGGAGACGAGGGAGTTTACCCCCCAACATATATATTATTTAACTCACTTTTCCCCTCTAATTTAAAGGGGAAATTAAGTAGATCTTAACACCGAAGTTGTTTTTTCCCTTAATTCTATTAAGGTTTGTCATTAAGTTAAGGTTGTTACATTTATTAACAACGCCAAACGTATAACAATGTTTGGAGTTCATTTACCTGGGTTGTAGGAGACTCGAACCTTGGACCCCACGCATGTGAGGCAGATGCTCTATCCACTCAGCTATGAATAGCCTTAATAAGGAAAGATTCCAAAAGCAACTGTACTGCTGCTATGCTGGAGTTGTCAACTTCCTCCTGACCACTACAACAGCTCGGTCCAACCACTTGGGCTGGACGGTAGAGCGACGGAATCACTTCAAGCAGGTCGGCGTTCAATCCCCCGACCGTCTAAATGCTTGGGCCACCGTTCCTATCCCCTCGTCCCATCCCAAAATCCTTATCCTGATCCCTTCCCAGTGCTATATAGTCGTAATGGCTTGGCGATTTCCCCCCCTGATAATTCCCTTCCCTCAGAGGGTAAATATATCTATTCGTTCCTATCTATTAGTTCTATCTATCTATTTATAGAACTATCTATTAGTTCCTGTTTTATTATCTCGAGTATATCCGTAATCATTCTGCCTTGGCGCTGTATATAATCAGTCTGTCTGTATAATAATCAGTAGTCAAGGGGAAGATGATAATTCCAGCATACCTGGAGTTATCTTGAGGTTATCTTGAGATGATTTCGGGGCTTCAGTGTCCCCGCGGCCCGGTCTTCGACCAGGCCTCCACCCCCAGGAAGCAGCCCGTGACAGCCGACTAACACCCAGGTACCTATTTTACTGCTAGATAACAGGGGCATAGGGTGAATGAAACTCTGCCCATAGTTTCTCGCCGGCGCCCGGGAACGACCCCGGGACCACAGGATCACAAGGAGTATAATTGCTTCTGGAACCTTTCCTTATTAAGGCCACTCATAGCTGAGTGGATCAAGCTTCAGCTACACACGCGTGGAGCCCACAGTTCGAGTCTCCTATACAGCCCAGGAGAATGAAATCCAGATATTGTAAATTACGATACTTTCCACGGGACTGTTAACCCTAAAATGTTAGTTCCCGTATCACCAGCCAATCAGAGAACACGATCTCTAATGACCATAATTACCGTCCTGGTTTTATCTAGGCTGCTGATATCGTAGGAACTATCGCATGGAACTATCGCATGGAACTATAGCATGGAACTATCGCATGGAACTATCGCATGGAACTATCGCATGGAACTATCGCATGGAACTATAGCATGGAACTATCGCATGGAACTATCGCATGGAACTATCGCATGGAACTATCTTATGGACTATCGCATGGAACTATCGCATGGAACTATCGCATGGAACTATCGCATGGAACTATCACATGGAACTATCGCATGGAACTATCGCATGGAACTATCGCATGGACTATCGCATGGAACTATCGCATGGAACTATCACATGGAACTATCGCATGGACTATCGCATGGAACTATCGCATGGAACTATCGCATGGAACTATCACATGGAACTATCGCATGGAACTATCGCAGGAACTATCGCATGGAACTATCGCATGGAACTATCGCATGGACTATCGCATGGAACTATCGCATGGAACTATCGCATGGAACTATCACATGGAACTATCGCATGGAACTATCGCATGGAACTATCGCATGGAACTATCGCATGGAACTATCGCATGGTACTATCACATGGAACTATCGCAGGAACTATCGCATGGAACTATCGCATGGAACTATCGCATGGAACTATCGCATGGAACTATCACATGGAACTATCGCATGGAACTATCGCATGGAACTATCGCAGGAACTATCGCATGGAACTATCGCATGGAACTATCGCATGGAACTATCACATGGAACTATCACATGGAACTATCGCATGGAACTATCGCATGGAACTATCACATGGAACTATCGCATGGAACTATCGCATGGAACTATCGCATGGAACTATCACATGGAACTATCGCATGGAACTATCGCATGGAACTATCGCATGGAACTATCGCATGGAACTATCGCATGGAACTATCGCATGGAACTATCGCATGGAACTATCGCATGGAACTATCGCATGGAACTATCGCATGGAACTATCGCATGGAACTATCGCATGGAACTATCGCATGGAACTATCACATGGAACTATCGCATGGACTATCGCATGGAACTATCGCATGGAACTATCGCATGGAACTATCGCATGGAACTATCGCATGGTACTATCACATGGAACTATCGCATGGAACTATCGCATGGAACTATCGCATGGAACTATCGCATGGAACTATCGCATGGAACTATCGCATGGAACTATCGCATGGAACTATCGCATGGAACTATCGCATGGTACTATCACATGGAACTATCACATGGAACTATCGCATGGAACTATCACATGGAACTATCGCATGGAACTATCGCATGGAACTATCGTATGGAACTATCGCATGGAACTATCGCATGGAACTATCGCATGGAACTATCGCATGGAACTATCGCATGGAACTATCGCATGGTACTATCACATGGAACTATCACATGGAACTATCGCATGGAACTATCACATGGAACTATCGCATGGACTATCGCATGGAACTATCACATGGACTATCGCATGGAACTATCGCATGGAACTATCGCATGGTACTATCACATGGAACTATCGCATGGAACTATCGCATGGAACTATCGCATGGAACTATCGCAGGAACTATCGCATGGAACTATCGCATGGAACTATCGCATGGGACTATCGCATGGAACTATCGCAGGAACTATCACATGGAACTATCGCATGTAACTATCGCATGGAACTATCGCATGGAACTATCGCATGGAACTATCGCATGGACTATCGCAGGAACTATCGCATGGAACTATCGCATAGAACTATCGCATGAACTTTCGCATGGAACTATCACATGGAACTATCGCATAGAATTATCGCATAGAACTATCGCATGGAACTATCGTATGGAACTATCGCATGGAACTATCGCATGGAACTACCGCATGGAACTATCGCATAGAACTATCGCATAGAACTATCGCATGGAACTATCACATGGAACTATCGCAGGAACTATCGTAATGAGATAGCGACACGTTTGGTGGCCGGCCTTGTCATAGCGACCACGATATCATCAACCCTCGCCACTAATTACTGGTTCTAATTATACCCAGGAGGACGGAGGCGGTTGGGCCTTGATGGCCGGCCACCGGTCTGGCTCTTAACCCAACAGGTAACGCACCTACACCGTTATTTTCCGTTGAATCAACGGGGTAAGGTTGCTACCCTGTTGTGGATACCTTCTGTGGGCGTGTGTGTGTGTGTGTTGAGATATGGTACCTCTAGGTATGATTGGGCTGTTGATGAGTTCGTATGGTACCTCCAGGTATGATTGGGCTGTTGATGAGTTCTTATGGTACCTCCAGGTATGATTGGGCTGTTGATGAGTTCGTATGGTACCTCCAGGTATGATTGGGCTGTTGATGAGTTCTTATGGTACCTCCAGGTATGATTGGACTGTTGATGAGTTCGTATGGTACCTCCAGGAATGATTGGACTGTTGATGAGTTCTTATGGTACCTCCGGGAATGATTGGACTGTTGATGAGTTCTTATGGTACCTCCAGGAATGATTGGGCTGTTGATGAGTTCGTATGGTATCTCCGGGAATGATTGGACTGTTGATGAGTTCTTATGGTACCTCCAGGTATGATTGGGCTGTTGATGAGTTCGTATGGTACCTCCAGGTATGATTGGGCTGTTGATGAGTTCGTATGGTACCTCCAGGAATGATTGGGCTGTTGATGAGTTCGTATGGTATCTCCGGGAATGATTGGACTGTTGATGAGTTCGTATGGTATCTCCGGGAATGATTGGACTGTTGATGAGTTCGTATGGTACCTCCAGGAATGATTGGGCTGTTGATGAGTTCGTATGGTACCTCCAGGAATGATTGGACTGTTGATGAGTTCTTATGGTACCTCCAGGAATGATTGGGCTGTTGATGAGTTCTTATGGTACCTCCGGGAATGATTGGACTGTTGATGAGTTCTTATGGTACCTCCAGGAATGATTGGGCTGTTGATGAGTTCTTATGGTACCTCCGGGAATGATTGGACTGTTGATGAGTTCTTATGGTACCTCCAGGTATAATTGGACTGTTGATGAGTTCTTATGGTACCTCCAGGAATGATTGGTCTGTTGATGAGTTCTTATGGTGCCTCCAGGTATGATTGGACTGTTGATGAGTTCTTATGGTACCTCCAGGAATGATTGGGCTGTTGATGAGTTCTTATGGTACCTCCGGGAATGATTGGACTGTTGATGAGTTCGTATGGTACCTCCAGGAATGATTGGTCTGTTGATGAGTTGTTATGGTACCTCCAGGAATGATTGGACTGTTGATGAGTTCTTATGGTACCTCCAGGTATGATTGGGCTGTTGATGAAGCTCATATCATTCCTTCAGGGATGATTAGCCTGTTTGGCATATAAAATATGCCTTGGACAGAGCGCATACCTCAATAAATTTATAATGTTCAAGCATAAACAAATTAGTATATATGGATAGACATGAACTATATCTGGATAGACAAACTATATCTGGATAGACAAACTATATCTGGATAGACAAACTATATCTGGATAGACAAACTATATCTGGATAGACAAACTATATCTGGATAGACATAAAGTATATATGGATAAACATGAAGTATCTAGACAGACATAAAATATATCTTTAATAATTGGAATACAATTCGTCCAGATGCGCAGGAAAGAAAAGTTGAATTTCAAATAAGAACGTATTAATAAGCAAAATATATCCAACCTTACTAAACAAATTAGTCAAATAATGTAGCATATATGTCAGATTATACCTGAAAAGTGGCAGGAAATATGCCAGGATATACTTGAAAAGTGGCAGGAAATATGCCAGAATATACTTGAAAAGTGGCAGGAAATATGCCAGGATATACTTGAAAAGTGGCAGGAAATATGCCAGAATATACTTGAAAAGTGGCAGGAAATATGCCAGATTATACATGAAAAGTGGCAGGAAATATGCCAGAATATACTTGAAAAGTGGCAGGAAATATGCCAGATTATACATGAAAAGTGGCAGGAAATATGCCAGATTATACATGAAAAGTGGCAGGAAATATGCCAGGATATACTTGAAAAGTGGCAGGAAATATGCCAGAATATACTTGAAAAGTGGCAGGAAATATGCCAGGATATACTTGAAAAGTGGCAGGAAATATGCCAGAATATACTTGAAAAGTGGCAGGAAATATGCCAGATTATACATGAAAAGTGGCAGGAAATATGCCAGGATATACTTGAAAAGTGGCAGGAAATATGCCAGAATATACTTGAAAAGTGGCAGGAAATATGCCAGATTATACATGAAAAGTGGCAGGAAATATGCCAGATTATACATGAAAAGTGGCAGGAAATATGCCAGATTATACATGAAAAGTGGCAGGAAATATGCCAGAATATACTTGAAAAGTGGCAGGAAATATGCCAGATTATACTTGAAAAGTGGCAGGAAATATGCCAGATTATACATGAAAAGTGGCAGGAAATATGCCAGATTATACATGAAAAGTGGCAGGAAATATGCCAGGATATACTTGAAAAGTGGCAGGAAATATGCCAGATTATACCTGAAAAGTGGCAGGAAATATGCCAGATTATACATGAAAAGTGGCAGGAAATATGCCAGAATATACTTGAAAAGTGGCAGGAAATATGCCAGGATATACTTGAAAAGTGGCAGGAAATATGCCAGGATATACTTGAAAAGTGGCAGGAAATATGCCAGAATATACTTGAAAAGTGGCAGGAAATATGCCAGATTATACATGAAAAGTGGCAGGAAATATGCCAGATTATACTTGAAAAGTGGCAGGAAATATGCCAGATTATACTTGAAAAGTGGCAGGAAATATGCCAGATTATACTTGAAAAGTGGCAGGAAATATGCCAGGATGAAAAAAAAAATATACCTGGAGAATAGGAAATATTGCATCAATAAATAGAAAACACGTCTTAATACAGGGGAAATGATATAAGATACCCTTAGATATAAGAGATATGATATAAGATATAAGCATGATAACACCAGGAAACCCTTCAGGTCATCTCAGCTTCCAACGGGAGATGAACATTCTCATAATCCACCAGATGCTACCGAGATGAACCCCCCCCCTTCCAGAAATTCTAAGATGCTATTGATATAAGCATCGATAAGGCCTGTGAGAGGCTGGCCAGTTCATGGACTAGCAGCCTGTTGTGTCTATAGAACAGTGAATGAGGGGGATCGAGTCCCGGGCTTGCAGGAATTCAACATCTTTTCCCGTCTTTCTTGAGATGAAATTATAAGGTGAAATCCCTGAGCCACTATGATACTGTAGGACTTGGAATAGATATGGGGACAAGGAGCTGGGATATGGGGACAAGGAGCTGGGATATGGGGACAAGGAGCTGGGGTATGAGGACAAGGAGCTGGGATATGAGGACACGGAGCTGGGATATGAGGACAAGGAGCTGGGATATGAGGACAAGGAGCTGGGATATGGGGACAAGGAGCTGGGATATGGGGACAAGGAGCTGGGATATGAGGACAAGGAGCTGGGATATGAGGACGAGGAGCTGGGATATGAGGACGAAGAGCTGGGATATGAGGACAAGGAGCTGGGATATGAGGACAAGGAGCTGGGATATGAGGACATGGAGCTGGGATATGAGGACGAAGAGCTGGGATATGAGGGCGAAGAGCTGGGATATGAGGACAAGGAGCTGGGATATGGGGACAAGGAGCTGGGATATGGGGACAAGGAGCTGGGATATGAGGACAAGGAGCTGGGATATGAGGACAAGGAGCTGGGATATGGGGACAAGGAGCTGGGATATGAGGACAAGGAGCTGAGATATGAGGACAAGGAGCTGGGATATGAGGACAAGGAGCTGGGATATGAGGACAAGGAGCTGGGATATGGGGACAAGGAGCTGGGATATGGGGACAAGGAGCTGGGATATGGGGACAAGGAGCTGGGATATGGGGACAAGGAGCTGGGATATGGGGACAAGGAACTGGGATATGGGGACAAGGAGCTGGGATATGAGGACAAGGAGCTGGGATATGAGGACTAGGAGCTGGGATATGGGGACAAGGAGCTGGGATATGGGGACAAGGAGCTGGGATATGAGGACAAGGAGCTGGGATATGAGGACAAGGAGCTGGGATATGGGGACAAGGAGCTGGGATATGAGGACAAGGAGCTGAGATATGAGGACAAGGAGCTGGGATATGAGGACAAGGAGCTGGGATATGAGGACAAGGAGCTGGGATATGAGGACAAGGAGCTGGGATATGGGGACAAGGAGCTGGGATATGGGGACAAGGAGCTGGGATATGAGGACAAGGAGCTGGGATATGAGGACAAGGAGCTGGGATATGAGGACATGGAGCTGGGATATGAGGACAAGGAGCTGAGATATGAGGACAAGGAGCTGGGATATGAGGACATGGAGCTGGGATATGAGGACAAGGAGCTGGGATATGAGGACAAGGAGCTGGGATATGGGGACAAGGAGCTGGGATATGGGGACAAGGAGCTGGGATATGGGGACAAGGAGCTGGGATATGAGGACAAGGAGCTGGGATATGGGGACAAGGAGCTGGAATATGAGGACAAGGAGCTGAGATAAAAGGACAAGGAGCTGGGATATGAGGACATGGAGCTGGGATATGAGGACAAGGAGCTGGGATATGAGGACGAAGAGCTGGGATATGAGGACAAGGAGCTGGGATATGGGGACAAGGAGCTGGGATATGGGGACAAGGAGCTGTGATATGGGGACAAGGAGCTGGGATATGGGGACAAGGAGCTGGGATATGGGGACAAGGAACTGGGATATGGGGACAAGGAGCTGGGATATGAGGACAAGGAGCTGGGATATGAGGACAAGGAGCTGGGATATGGGGACAAGGAGCTGGTATATGGGGACAAGGAACTGGGATATGGGGACAAGGAGCTGGGATATGGGAACAAGGAGCTGGGATATGAGGACAAGGAGCTGGGATATGGGGACAAGGAGCTGGAATATGAGGACAAGGAGCTGAGATAAAAGGACAAGGAGCTGGGATATGAGGACAAGGAGCTGAGATATAAGGACAAGGAGCTGGGATATGGGGGCAAGGAGCTGGGATATGAGGACAAGGAGCTGGGATATGGGGACAAGGAGCTGGGATATGGGGACAAGGAGCTGGGATATGGGGACAAGGAGCTGGGATATGAGGACACGGAGCTGGGATATGAGGACAAGGAGCTGGGATATGAGGACAAGGAGCTGGGATATGGGGACAAGGAGCTGGGATATGAGGACAAGGAGCTGGAATATGATTCCCCGAGTGTAGGAAGCCTCCCCTAACCCCTATGTAACCATTGGGGATCAAACGTCGACCCTGCCAGTAGCAACAGCTTCTCTCTTCTGACCAGCGCAAGAGGCTGGCCGGCCACCTCCTCCTCCTCCTCTCCCCCGAGTACCACAAACAATAACAAGCAGGATAAGGACGCGATTCCTTTGTTTCCGCTACTCGCCCTCGCTCGGCCAATTGTGTTTCAGACTCCAGACTGCCGGAGACTCCAGAAGGCACGCTTGGTACCCAAACAATGTCGGGGTTTTCTGAGGCATTTCATACGCCCAAGAAAAATATTTTCGGTCAAAAACTTTTTTCAGGCATTTCTGGCTTACTGCTATCAACATGGCCCTTGTAACCTGCTGCTTCTGTGAAATGTGGATTAATATAATATTGCAACTTAAACGAAATCAATTTTTTTTTGAGATATATACAAGAGTTGTTACATTGTTGTAGAGCCACTAGTACGCGTAGCGTTTCGGGCAAGTCCTTAATCCTATGGTCCCTGGAATACGATCCCCTGCCGCGAAGAATCCTTGTTACAACCAAGTACACATTTTACTGTTGAGTTAAACAGAGGCTACAGATAAGGATTTGCGCCCAGTAAATCCTCCCCGGCCAGGATACGAACCCAGGACAAAGCGCTCGCGGAACGCCAGGCGAGTGTCTTACCACTACACCACGGAGAATGATAAATTCACCAAGAACGTGAGGTATCTGATCAAATACTGAGTCCAAACACGCAGGTTCGATCCCAAAGCCATGCCCCCAATATTTCCTCTATACCAATACTGTGATTTAATAAGAGAGTTGAGAATAGCCCACTAACTCGATTTTAAAAGAACTGTGATAAAGGCAAAGCATTGAGAGGCCCTCTGCCATCTCGAAATGTTGCGGGAAAAGTACTTTTTTTAGTCAAACAACCAAACAGCCAAACTACCAAACCAGTGGTTTCCAAACTTTCAGTTGCGATGGCTCCCTAAAACTTCAATAATTATTAAAACAACTTCATCAGTATTATTTATATACATTTGAAATAATTCCAAAGTAAATATGTCGACTAGATAAGGGTCCAGGACGGACAGAAACGTCGTCACATAAGGGTCCAGGACGGACAGAAACGTCGTCACATAAGGGTCCTGGACGGACAGAAACGTCGTCACATAAGGGTCCAGGACGGACAGAAACGTCGTCACATAAGGGGTCCAGGACGGACAGAAACGTCGTCACATAAGGGTCCAGGACGGACAGAAACGTCGTCACATAAGGGTTTAGGACGGACAGAAACGTCGTCACATAAGGATCCAGGACGGACAGAAACGTCGCCACATAAGGGTCCAGGACGGACAGAAACGTCGTCACATAAGGGTCCAGGACGGACAGAAACGTCGTCACATAAGGGTCTAGGACGGACAGAAACGTCGTCACATAAGGGTCCAGGACGGACAGAAACGTCGTCACATAAGGGGTCCAGGACGGACAGAAACGTCGTCACATAAGGGTCCAGGACGGACAGAAACGTCGTCACATAAGGGTTTAGGACGGACAGAAACGTCGTCACATAAGGATCCAGGACGGACAGAAACATCGCCACATAAGGGTCCAGGACGGACAGAAACGTCGTCACATAAGGGTCCAGGACGGACAGAAACGTCGTCACATAAGGGGTCCAGGACGGACAGAAACGTCGTCACATAAGGGTCCAGGACGGACAGAAACGTCGTCACATAAGGGTTTAGGACGGACAGAAACGTCGTCACATAAGGATCCAGGACGGACAGAAACGTCGTCACATAAGGGACCAGGACGGACAGAAACGTCGTCACATAAGGGTCCAGGACGGACAGAAACGTCGCCACATAAGGGTCCAGGACGGAAAGAAACGTCGTCACATAAGGGTCCAGGACGGACAGAAACGTCGTCACATAAGGGTCCAGGACGGACAGAAACGTCGTCACATAAGGGTCCAGGACGGACAGAAACGTCGTCACATAAGGGTCCAGGACGGACAGAAACGTCGTCACATAAGGGTCCAGGACGGACAGAAACGTCGTCACATAAGGGTCCAGGACGGACAGAAACGTCGTCACATAAGGGTCCAGGACGGACAGAAACGTCGTCACATAAGGGTCCAGGACGGACAGAAACGTCGTCACATAAGGGTCCAGGACGGACAGAAACGTCGTCACATAAGGGTCCAGGACGGACAGAAACGTCGTCACATAAGGGTCTAGGACGGAGAGAAACGTCGTCACATAAGGGTCCAGGACGGACAGAAACGTCGTCACATAAGGGTCCAGGACGGACAGAAACGTCGTCACATAAGGGTCCAGGACGGACAGAAACGTCGTCACATAAGGGTCCAGGACGGACAGAAACGTCGTCACATAAGGGTCCAGGACGGACAGAAACGTCGTCACATAAGGGTCCAGGACGGACAGAAACGTCGTCACATAAGGGTCCAGGACGGACAGAAACGTCGTCACATAAGGGTCCAGGACGGACAGAAACGTCGTCACATAAGGGCCCTGGACGGACAGAAACACCAATCCCCTTCATTTCCCAAGTGAGTGGAGAGTTCTTGGTGTTCAACCACGTTGTTGTGAGCTGTTCTGTGCATAATATATTGACAGAGTGGTATAATGATATGATGTAAGAGATGCTTACAGTAACTCTACATTATATATATATATCTCTCTCTCTATATATATATATTAATATAGAGCAGGACAGAGTATAGAGCAGGATAGAGCACGGTATAGAGAGAGACTCTACAAGAGCCCATCAACATTGCTACAAGTCCGCAGCTTCGTTACTTCCACACCAGGAATATTAATCACCAACTTCGACATTTCGACCGCAAGTATTGGCATAAATTAAGTTTATTACGCGGAGCTATGTTAAGTCCCCCCTGGGAGACCTGAGACGCCAGTTCGATCCCATTTCACAGCTTGCAGTATCTTGTCCATAGATATATGACGCTTCTGCGAGTTCCTTGTGTCTATAAAGCGTGCTAGAGAGGAACAATATCCAAGATAAAGACTTTGGTTCGAGATTGAAAGAGGGGAAATTCATTAAGACTTTTCTTATTAAGACCACTCAATAGCTCATTCGAAAGAGCTTCATCCTCACACACTTGGGATCCACAGTTCGAGTCTCCTAGTGACCAGGTGACTGGGAAAGTTTAAGGAAATCCTGGTACCTTGTACGGATGGCCAGCAAGCGGAATGATCTAAAAGAAGACGCCGTGGAAACCACCTCTATCCTTTGCCACCAAGCCAGAGTCGACCAGGAATTCAAACACCAGAGAATGGTTATCTTGAGGTTATCTTGAGATGATTTCGGGGCTTTTTTTTAGTGTCCCCGCGGCCCGGTCCTCGACCAGGCCTCCACCCCCAGGAAGCAGCCCGTGACAGCTGACTAACACCCAGGTACCTATTTACTGCTAGGTAACAGGGGCATAGGGTGAAAGAAACTCTGTCCATTGTTTCTCGCCGGCGCCTGGGATCGAACCCAGGACCACAGGATCACAAGTCCCGCGTGCTGTCCGCTCGGCCGACCGGCTCCCTTTGACAATTACATCAATCAATGGTTACCAGGTATGACAATGGCTGGTAATTGTCCTAGTAACGAGGCAGATCACATTTCCTCGTAGACACTAATAGGTGAAGTAAGTACATAACTATTTATTGAGAAACCTGAAATGTTTTTTTTTTATCTAATTAAGGATTAGACATGCCGATGGATATAATCAGCCAATCCGCTATTAATCACTTGGATTGGGTGCTTCATGGTCCGCCTATAAGGTACATGAAGCTAGGTACAGTTCTCTAATCCAGCCTCATATCCCAGATCCTTGTTCTTATATCCCAGCCTCTTGTCCTCATATCCCAGCATCGTGTCCCCCCATATCCCAGCATCTTGTCCTCATATCCCAGCATCTTGTCCCCCCATATCCCAGCATCTTGTTCTCATATCCCAGCATCTTGTCCTCATATCCCCTCACCTTGTCCTCATATCCCAGCATCTTGTCCCCCCATATCCCAGCATCTTGTCCTCATATCCCCTCACCTTGTCCTCATATCCCAGCTCCTTGTCCTCATATTTTCACCTGATGATTACCAAACTTTACGCTTCTCATTGTAACTACTTTGCCTTTCTCCTGATTACTTTATAGACGTAAGGATTAGGGATTACCGAGGGTAATATGGGAGAGGATTACAGTAAGGACGCCTACTTTAATGTAGTGAACCAGCAGCTAGGAGAGAGTGACGGAACACCCAGGCCCAGATCTTCAACACCAGCTACTGTCCAACACCACCAGCCACTGTCCAACACCACCAGCTACTGTCCAACACCACCAGCTACTGTCCAACACCACCAGCCACTGTCCAACACCACCAGCTACTGTCCAACACCAACAGCTACTGTACAACACCACCAGCCACTGTCCAACACCACCAACCACTGTCCAACACCACCAGCCACTGTCAAACACCACCAACCACTGTCCAACACCACCAGCCACTGTCAAACACCACCAGCCACTGTCCAACACCACCAGTCACTGTCCAACACCACCAGCCACTGTCCAACACCACCAGCCACTGTCCAACACCACCAGACACTGTCCAACACTAGCAACCACTGTCCAACACCACCAGCCACTGTCCAACACCACCAGCCACTGTCCAACACCACCAGCCACTGTCCAACACCACCAGCCACTGTCCAACACCACCAGCCACTGTCCAACACCACCAGCCACTGTCCAACACCACCAGCTACTGTCCAACACCACCAGCCACTGTCCAACACCACCAGCCACTGTCCAACACCACCAGCCACTGTCCAACACCACCAGCCACTGTCCAACACCACCAGCCACTGTCCAACACCACCAGCTACTGTCCAACACCACCAGACACTGTCCAACACAACCAGCCACTGTCCAACACCACCAGACACTGTCCAACACCACCAGCCACTATCCAAAACCACCAGACACTGTCCAACACCACCAGACACTGTCCAACACCACCAGCCACTGTCCAACACCACCAGACACTGTCCAACACCACCAGACACTGTCCAACACTAGCAACCACTGTCCAACACCAGCAACCACTGTCCAACACCACCAAGTACTGTCCAACACCAGCAACCACTGTCCAACACCACCAGCCACTGTCCAACACCACCAGCTACTGTCCAACACCACAAACACCACCAGCCACTGTCCAATACCACCAGCTACTGTCCAACACAACCAGCCACTGTCCAACACCACCAACACCACCAGCCACTGTCCAACACCACCAGACACTGTCCAACACCAGCAACCACTGTCCAACACCACCAGACACTGTCCAACACCAGCAACCACTGTCCAACACCACCAGCCACTGCCCAACACCACCAGCCACTGTCCAACACCACCAGCCACTGTCCAACACCATCAACACCACCAGCCACTGTCCAACACCACCAGCCACTGTCCAACACCAGCAACCACTGTCCAACACCACCAGCCACTGTCCAACACCACCAGACACTGTCCAACACCACCAAGCACTGTCCAACACCACCAGCCACTGCCCAACACCACCAGCCACTGTCCAACACCACCAGCCACTGTCCAACACCACCAGCCACTGTCCAACACCACCAGCCACTGTCCAACACCACCAGCCACTGTTTAACACCACCAGCCACTGTTTAACACCACCAGCCACTGTCCAACACCACCAGCCACTGTCCAACACCACCAGCCACTGTTTAACACCACCAGCCACTGTCCAACACCACCAGCCACTGTCCAACACCACCAACCACTGTCCAACACCACCAACCACTGTCCAACACCACCAGCCACTGTCCTACACCACCAGCCACTGTCCAACACCACCAGCCACTGTTTAACACCACCAGCCACTGTCCAACACCACCAGCCACTGTCCAACACCACCAACCACTGTCCAACACCACCAACCACTGTCCAACACCACCAGCCACTGTCCAACACCACCAGCCACTGTCCAACACCACCAACCACTGTCCAACACCACCAGCCACTGTCCAACACCACCAGCCACTGTCCAACACCACCAGCCACTGTCCAACACCACCAGCTACTGTCCAACACCAGCAGCCACTGTCCAACACCACCAGCCACTGTCCAACACCACCAGCCACTGTCCAACACCACCAACACCACCAGCCACTGTCCAACACCACCAGCCACTGTCCAACACCAGCAACCACTGCCCAACACCACCAACCACTGTCCAACACCACCAGCCACTGTCCAACACCACCAACCACTGTCCAACACCGCCAACCACTGTCCAACACCACCAACCACTGTCCAACACCACCAACCACTGTCCAACACCACCAGCTACTGTCCAACACCACCAACCACTGTCCAACACCACCAACCACTGTCCAACACCACCAACCACTGTCCAACACCACCAACCACTGTCCAACACCACCAGCCACTGTCCAACACCACCAACCACTGTCCAACACCACCAGCCACTGTCCAACACCACCAGCCACTGTCCAACACCACCAACCACTGTCCAACACCACCAACCACTGTCCAACACCACCAACCACTGTCCTACACCACCAACCACTGTCCAACACCACCAGCCACTGTCCAACACCACCAACCACTGTCCAACACCACCAACCACTGTCCAACACCACCAACCACTGTCCAACACCACCAACCACTGTCCAACACCACCAGCCACTGTCCAACACCACCAACCACTGTCCAACACCACCAACCACTGTCCAACACCACCAGCCACTGTCCAACACCACCAGCCACTGTCCAACACCACCAACCACTGTCCAACACCACCAGCCACTGTCCAACACCACCAGCTACTGTCCAACACCAGCAGCCACTGTCCAACACCACCAGCTACTGTCCAACACCACCAACCACTGTCCAACACCACCAACCACTGTCCAACACCACCAACCACTGTCCAACACCACCAGCCACTGTCCAACACCACCAGCCACTGTCCAACACCACCAACCACTGTCCAACACCACCAGCCACTGTCCAACACCACCAGCCACTGTCCAACACCACCAACCACTGTCCAACACCACCAGCCACTGTCCAACACCACCAGCTACTGTCCAACACCAGCAGCCACTGTCCAACACCACCAGACACTGTCCAACACCACCAGGTACTGTCCAACACCACCAGCCACTGTCCAACACCACCAGCCACTGTCCAACACCACCAACCACTGTCCAACACCACCAGCCACTGTCCAACACCACCAACCACTGTCCAACACCACCAACCACTGTCCAACACCACCAACCACTGTCCAACACCACCAACCACTGTCCAACACCACCAACCACTGTCCAACACCACCAGCCACTGTCCAACACCACCAACCACTGTCCAACACCACCAACCACTGTCCTACACCACCAACCACTGTCCAACACCACCAGCCACTGTCCAACACCACCAACCACTGTCCAACACCACCAACCACTGTCCAACACCACCAACCACTGTCCAACACCACCAGCCACTGTCCAACACCACCAGCCACTGTCCAACACCACCAACCACTGTCCAACACCACCAGCCACTGTCCAACACCACCAGCCACTGTCCAACACCACCAGCCTCTGTCCAACACCACCAGCTACTGTCCAACACCAGCAGCCACTGTCCAACACCACCAGCCACTGTCCAACACCACCAGCCACTGTCCAACACCACCAGCTACTGTCCAACACCAGCAGCCACTGTCCAACACCACCAGCCACTGTCCAACACCACCAACCACTGTCCAGCACCACCAGACACTGTCCAACACCACCAGCCACTGTCCAACACCACCAACCACTGTCCAACACCACCAGCCACTGTCCAACACCACCAGCCACTGTCCAACACCACCAACCACTGTCCAACACCACCAACCACTGTCCAACACCACCAACCACTGTCCAACACCACCAACCACTGTCCAACACCACCAGCCACTGTCCAACACCACCAGCCACTGTCCAACACCACCAACCACTGTCCAACACCACCAGCCACTGTCCAACACCACCAGCCACTGTCCAACACCACCAGCCACTGTCCAACACCACCAGCCACTGTCCAACACCACCAGCTACTGTCCAACACCACCAGCTACTGTCCAACACCACCAACCACTGTCCAACACCACCAACCACTGTCCAACACCACCAACCACTGTCCAACACCACCAACCACTGTCCAACACCACCAGCCACTGTCCAACACCACCAGCCACTGTCCAACACCACCAACCACTGTCCAACACCACCAACCACTGTCCAACACCACCAACCACTGTCCAACACCACCAACCACTGTCCAACACCACCAGCCACTGTCCAACACCACCAGCCACTGTCCAACACCACCAACCACTGTCCAACACCACCAACCACTGTCCAACACCACCAGCTACTGTCCAACACCACCAACCACTGTCCAACACCACCAGACACTGTCCAACACCACCAGACACTGTCCAACACCACCAGCCACTGTCCAACACCACCAGCCACTGTCCAACACCACCAACCACTGTCCAACACCACCAACCACTGTCCAACACCACCAGCCACTGTCCAACACCACCAACCACTGTCCAACACCACCAACCACTGTCCAACACCACCAGCCACTGTCCAACACCACCAACCACTGTCCAACACCACCAAAGTTTCCTGGTTTTGAGGGAAAAAACTCAGCCTAAGTTCGCCCGTTTTCCATTAATTTCTCCTCTGTTGGAGCTGAGTTTCTCTCCTATTTAATAAGATCTTCTGGACGGTGTTTACATTGAAGTGACCTATATTGTTTTTGTTTGAATATTTCAGTGTGTGCCAGAGGTGTTTGTTGCTTTTGTTTGCTCTTCTTTATAGTGACTCTCGAAAGCCTAACCTCCGGGAGTCACTACGTTCCGGGTTAGGAACGTAGCTCGACCATGCAAGCATTCACACACACACAGATGAGGAGACATAATCACTACCTACAAAATTATTAGAGGAATTGACAGGGTAAACAGTTTAACACTGTTGATACGCGTACGAGGGGACACAGGTGGAGACTGAGTACCCACATGAGCCACAGGGACGTTAGAAGGAACTTTTTTCAGTGTGGGAGTAGTTGACAGAAGGAATGCACTAGGAAGTGATGTGGTGGAGGCTGACTCCATACACAGTTTCAAATGTAGATATGATAGAGCCCAGTAGGCTCAGGAACCTGTACACCAGTTGATTGACAGTTGAGAGGCGGGACCAAAGAGCCAGAGCTCAACCCCCGAAAGCACAATTAGGTGAGTACAAATAGGCAACTAGGCAAGTACACACACACACACACACACACACACACACACACACACACAGACACACACACACACACACCCACACACCCACACACACACGCACACACACACTCACACACACCCACACCCACACACACACACACACACACACACACACACACACACACACACATATTAACTTCAATATCCAGAGTCGAGGGCGCAAGTATTAAAATAATTCATGCGACAAACAACTGAACAAAGGAAAAAGTCTTACATAACTCATGATGAATGATGAGTCTCCAGTGAGGGACGCAGCTAGACCGGTCTGGCAGGCGTGTGAGGAAACTCATTCATATCGCTGGTGTCCTCATAACAATGAGATTGTTACCGTCAAGACTCATTAATTCATCAATTGAATCATCACTAATTATGCCTTTTAGGCTTCAAGGCGATGAGATTTGTTGGCATAATTACTCATAAACTAATTACTGGTTATGTAAAGTAATTATGAGGAGAAAGATCTATTATATCAGGACTATATAAATTTGAGGACAAGGACCTGGGATATGAGGACAAGGAGCTGTGATATGAGGACAAGGAGCTGGGATATGAGGACAATGAGCTGGGATATGAGGACAAGGAGCTGTGATATGAGGACAAGGAGCTGGGATATGAGGACAAGGAGCTGGGATATGAGGACAAGGAGCTGGGATATGAGGACAAGAAGCTGGGATATGAGGACAAGGAGCTGGGATATGAGGACAAGGAGCTGGGATATGAGGACAAGGAGCTGTGATATGAGGACAAGGAGCTGGGATATGAGGACAAGGAGCTGGGATATGAGGACAAGGAGCTGGGATATGAGGACAAGGAGCTGGGATATGAGGACAAGGAGCTGGGATATGAGGACATGGAATTATAAATATATTTAAGACTTAAAATATAGAATTATTATATTTAAGACTTAAAATATAGAATTATTTAGACATTTAAGACTTAAAATATAGAATTATTTAGATGTTTAAGACTTAAAATATAGAATTATTTAGATATTTAAGACTTAAAATATAGAATTATTAAGATATTTAAAACTTAAAATATAGAATTATTAAGATAATTCAGTGGCTGTGGCTGTGTTTATTCACCATTGTATATGTGCCGAAGCGCTATTAGACGAGCACGAGACCATGATGCTCCTGTGCCCGTCACACTGGACATTATATGGACATGATTGGACATTATATGGACATGATTGGACATTATATGGACATGATTGGACATTATATGGACATGGATGGACATTATATGGACATGACTGGACATTATATGGACATGATTGGACATTATATGGACATGATTGGACATTATATGGACATGATTGGACATTATATGGACATGATTGGACATTATATGGACATGGATGGACATTATATGGACATGATTGGACATTATATGGACATGATTGGACATTATATGGACATGATTGGACATTATATGGACATGATTGGACATTATATGGACATGATTGGACATTATATGGACATGATTGGACATTATATGGACATGATTGGACATTATATGGACATGATTGGACATTATATGGACATGATTGGACATTATATGGACATGATTGGACATTATATGAACATGAATTGACATTATATGGACATGATTGGACATTATATGAACATGATTGTACATTATATGGACATTATATGGACATAAATGGACATAAATGGACATATATTCACTAGAAGGTGTCCAGTGTTGGATGACAAAATTAATCCCACATATTAGAGAGCTTCCATATGAAGAGAGACTAAAGAAGATTAATATACGTTCTCTACAAAGAGAAAGAGTTGAGGGAGACATGATTGAGGCGTACAAGTTCCTGGATGGTCATAACAAAGGCGATATTAATAAGGTATTAAACATTTCAACACAAAATAGATCAAGAAACAATGGCTATAAAATCAAACAATTTAGAGTGAGGAAGGACCTGGGTAAATACTGGTTATTAAACAGGGTCGTTGGCTGGTGAAACAATTTACCGGGGTAACAGAGCGGAAGTGGGATCATCTGTTTGTTTCAAGCGTAGGACAGACACATAAAGAGTTGGGGTGGACATAAATAGGATCTAGGATCGTATGGGCCAACAGGCCTTCCGTAATTTCATTACTTCTTACGTTGTAATTATTTGATTTTGCTGAAACGTAAATAAGGCGACGTATTAATTGAGAGGATGATATGTTTTATCAGTGGTAATTACCAGGCGATAATCACCATTAATCGTTCAGCAAGCTGCCTCATATCCCAGACTCCGCCTTGTGTTATTAACGCCCTAATTAATGAGAGTAATTATATATGACATCTCTAATTACTGCGAATTAATATACATGTCGTCTTGGGAATATAATAATTTCTGGAGAATAATATCTCATTCTGGCTGTAATCTGTCTCTGTCTGTCTGTCTCTCTCTCTCTGTGTCTCTCTGTCTCTGTCTGTCTGTCTGTCTGTCTCTCTCTCTCTCTCTCTCTCTCTCTCTCTCTCTCGCTCTCTATCATCTCCGGCAACGCTACTTTACTGGAATGGGATTTGTAATATTATATATGTGTGTGTGTGTGTGTGTGTGTGTGTGTGTGTGTGTGTGTGTGTGTGTGTGTGTGTGTGTGTGTGTGTCTGTGTGTGTGTGTGTGTGTATATATATGTGTGTGTGTGTATATGTGTGTGTGTGTATATATGTGTGTGTGTGTGTGTGTGTGTGTGTGTGTGTGTGTGTGTGTGTGTGTGTGTGTGTGTGTGTGTGTGTGTGTGTGTGTGTGTGTGCGTGTGTGTGTGTGTGCGCGTGTATGCCAATTACGAAGAAATGTGAAACAAAATCACCAAGAAAGATGACACAGTTGATGGTCACTTCACCACAGATCACATTCCTGGGTTTTCTTCCTACACCTGGCGGAAGAACTCACCACACCTGAGGTGCAGCCGGGCAATGTGTAACAAACCTGGCCTCAGGTCGAGGGCCCCAAGACCCCGTAGGGAGTCCATTGAATCTCAGATAACATCAAGTGGAGTGTATCGTGGTCCACTGGTCTAAGACGTGAGCTTGGCAATACTTATGGTCCAGGTTCGAACCCCTCCATAAGGCTCCAATTGAATTCCTCATTGATACAACACGTTAAAGTGACTTCTTTGCACGGGAAAGAATGAATTATTAAAATATAATTTTTTCTTCCAACAGGCAAAGACACGATGTTTGGGAAACAACACATAACCGCTTCTCGATGTCCCTGCCCTTGTGACGTGAGACAAGGGGACTTTAATATTGGCAATGACTTCGTGACAGGTGACAGGTGACAGGTGACAGATTGGACGCCCCGTGGAAATAGATGCCTGCAACCGCTCCCCCTCAATATTGCGTTATCAATCACCTTGCATGGCAAAATGAATTATCAGGGATAATACCCGGATATTCCAGGATATTGCAGGCGACGAGTCACAATAACGGGGCTGAAGTATGTTGACCAGACCACACACTAGAAGGTGAAGGGACGACGACGTTTCGGTCCGTCCTGGACCATTCTCAAGTCGACTGTTTCCAGGATATTCCAAGCATCTGGATGCAACAGGAATTCTGTCTATGGGGATAAGGTATTTATTGGTAAATTAATTTCAGGATAGAAACATTAATTGCAATGATATGAGCATTATAGTATGATACGAGCATATTAAGATCACCACAATCCCTTACTGACCAACCAACAAGTTTGGTGTTGGACTTAAGACCTATCAACCTCTGGAGGGTTATTAAGACCACCACAATACCTTACTGACCAACCAACAAGTTTGGTGTTGGACTTAAGACCTATCAACCTCTGGAGGGTTATTAAGACCACCACAATACCTTACTGACCAACCAGCAAGTTTGGTGTTGGACTTAAGACCTATCAACCTCTGGAGGGTTATTAAGACCACCACAATACCTTACTGACCAACCAACAAGTTTGGTGTTGGACTTAAGACCTATCAACCTCTGGAGGGTTATTAAGACCACCACAATACCTTACTGACCAACCAGCAATTTTGGTGTTGGACTTAAGACCCATCAACCTCTGGAGGGTTATTAAGACCACCCCAATCAGCAAAGTCTATTTTAGTCCTAAACTTCGTCCTGAACCAAAGCAAACTCTTAGTATTTGGTTCTGGACGATGTATACATCACAGTATACACCAAGAAGCAAATATACACCTCCAAACGTATACATTCACCTCCCCCTCCTCCACAGTATGTATTGCACGCCTGCACCTTGTTGCTGACAAAATGCTCCTGATCGTGACAACTGTGCAAATAGAAAACGCCAACCAGCACACGAAAGATTTCGTTAGGGGTCGACGCAGTGAATGACCTGAGGTCAGTGAAGGTCATTCACTGTGTTGTGGTCAACTCAGTGAATGACCTGACGTCAGTGAAGGTCATTCACTGTGTTGTGGTCAACGCTGTGAATGACCTGACGTCAGTGTAGGTCATTCACTGTGTTGTGGTCAACTCAGTGAATGACCTGACGTCAGTGAAGGTCATTCACTGTGTTGTGGTCAACGCTGTGATTGACCTGACGTCAGGGTAGGTCATTCACTGTGTTAGTGACATCGCTGTGAATGACTTGACGTCAGTGAAGGTCATCCCTTGAAGTTATCTTTTAGAAAGGACTTCAGCCCTCGTTAACAGGAAATTAAAGAAAGTCGATATTTGATATTGAAATTGTGCTTGTTGCTGTATATATGTACGCTATATGTACTTGCATGAATGTGTACCCATACGTGATCCCCGTATGTGATCCCACACCTGATCAACCGGGCTGTGACTCACACGTCAGGCTGCGAGCAGCCGCGTCCAATAGCCTGGTTGATCAGTCCAGCAACCAGGAGGCCTGGTCGACGACCGGGCCGCGGGGACGCTGAGCCCCGGAAGCACCTCAAGGTAACCTCAAGGTATGTCTGACCACACATGGCGTTATGAATAATATTGATCGAGAACAGCATGTTTATTTGATATATAATGAACAAAACAGCTTTAGAACAGATTGTCTTATACCGAATGGTCACATTATTCAAATGCGACGCTAGTTCGACGTCAGTTCGACGTCAGTTCGACGTCAGTTCGACGTCAGTTCGACGTTAATGACGTAGCTGCCTATTGCAATTGGTTCCAAATAAACAACGACCAAATTCCTAACCACAGTTGAGAACTGTAGTCACCTCTCGGAGTTTAAACACCTGTAGCGTGAACATACGTCTTGTTCAACATGTGTAAAACCACTTCCGGTCGTTTTGATCAATGCACCAGTGATTCCGCTCATAATGATTTACATAACACCTGAAGCCGTTAATGTAGAGATATGTATTGATTAGGAGCATGAGAACTAATTAAACTGCATAAGGCTTATTGGTCCATACGAGGCAGCTCCTATTGGTCCATACGAGGCAGCTCCTATTGGTCCATACGAGGCAGCTCCTATTGGTCCATACGAGGCAGCTCCTATTGGTCCATACGAGGCAGCTCCTATTGGTCCATACGAGGCAGCTCCTATTGGTCC